>NC_139225.1:16230274-16744931 GCF_055691185.1 Crinia signifera
TACAGATATAGATAGAGCATAGATATAGCACAGATATTGTACAGATATAGCATAGATATAGCACATATATAGTACAGATACAGCACAGATATAGTATAGCATAGATATAGCACAGATATAGATATAGCACAGATATAGATATAGCACAGATATAGATATAGCACAGATATAGACATAGCACAGATATAGATATAGTATAGATATAGTGTAGATATAGTACAGATATAGATATAGCACAGATATAGATATAGCACAGATATAGATATAGCACAGATATAGATACAGCACAGATATAGATATAGCACAGATACAGCACAGAAATAGATATAGCACAGATATTTATATAGCATAGATATAGCACAGATATAGATATAGCACAGATATAGATATAGCATAGGTACAGCACAGATATAGATATAGCACAGATACAGCACAGATATAGATATAGCACAGATACAGCACAGAAATAGATATAGCACAGATATAGCATAGATATAGCACAGATATTTATATAGCATAGATATAGATATAGATATAGCACAGATATAGATATAGCACAGGTACAGCACAGATATAGATATAGCACAGGTACAGCACAGATATAGATATAGCACAGATACAGCACAGATATAGATATAGCACAGATACAGCACAGTTATAGATATAGCACAGATACAGCATAGATATAGTACAGATACAGCACAGATAGAGATACAGCACAGATAGAGATACAGCACAGATAGAGATACAGCACAGATAGAGATACAGCACAGATAGAGATACAGCACAGATAGAGATACAGATACAGATACAGCACAGATACAGCACAGATACAGCACAGATAGAGATATATTACAGATCTGTACTTTATAGTCAAAATGGAATGGAACGTGACCCTGAATTGCACCGTGTGAACGGGGTATTACTGCGCCACCTCGCCAGGAAATGGAATAAGTCAGTGTATTATTTTTAGTGCAGGCGCACAGAGGAACACCTGTTACGTGGGTCATGAGAACCGTGCCTCAGATGTGGATCCATCGCACCACACTCGTACACCTGCCAGAACGTTCTCACCCTTCCCTGTTTAACTCTTCCGTGAGCCGTCCTGGCTGGGACTGTGACTAAGCCTTCTGCCCATCCTCCCGCTTTCCCACACTCCTCTCCCAGGATCTGCAGGAGCAGGGCTGTAGCCTGGCAGTGTACACAGCGCTGGCTGCTGACTGCATAGTGTGTGCTAGGTGCAGACCCCTGTGTGCAGCGTGTTGTGGGGATGCCCAATAAAAGCCTATATAATCATGGTAACAATATACTTAGGGTGTATTTATTAAGCCATGGCGAGAGATAAAGTACCGACCAATCTGCTCCTAACTGCCATGTTACAATCTGTGGGGAAGATGTGCTAAGCATTGTAGAGAGATAAAGTACCTGCCAATCTGCTCCTAACTGCCATGTTACAGGCTTTGAGGAAGATGTGCTAAGCCTTGGCAAGAGATAAAGTACCCCCCAATCTGCTCCTAACTGCCATGTTACAGGCTTTGGGGAAGATTTGCTAAGCCTTGGCGAGAGATAAAGTACCGCCCAATCTGCTCCTAACTGCCATGTTACAATATGTGGGGAAGATTTGCTAAACCATACAGAGAGATAATGTAGCCACCAGTCTGCTCCCAACTGTCATGTTACAGGAGGTGGGCAAGATAGGCTAAGCCTTGGAGAGCGATAAAGTACAAGCCAATTTGCTCCTAACTGCCATGTTACAGGCTGTGGGGAAGATGTGCTAAGCAGAGAGAAAACAGAAAGTAGAAGATAATCAGTTGCTAGCTGCCATATTTCAAGCTGGGTTTGACAAATGGCAGTTAGGAGCTGACTGGCAAGCTGCGTTATCTCCATCCAAGGCTTATTACATAGACTCTCCTGTCGGACAAGAAAACCACTCGGCCACTAGAATTTTTATTATTTTTTTCCCCAATTTTCTCTTCCTTGGCGCGGTATCTGCGCAGTTTATCCGCCGTGTACGTAAGCGACTTTTATGCCCCTCGTTAGTGGCTTATAGATCAGTAAGTGTCAGTCCAGCGTCCACGTTCAGCGAGCAGCGGTCCCCTGTGGCTGGAGTCCACCCCTCGGCCTGGGAACAAGCGTACACGGTGAGCTGCTGGCTGCGCAGCGATCCCACAGTCTGGAGTTACCGGTAGAGATGCGTGGAAGGAGCTGGCCCTCCTTAACCCCGGGGTCACGCCGCAGACAATGGGGCCGCTATTGAGGATCCCTGGGTTTCCATGTCCTTTTGTCATGCAGATTTTTCTGCCCCATTGTGAGGACATCCCAGCCCTCCTCCCCATACTCTGCTGCTGGACCTTCCTATGGGTGAGAGAAGCCGGCTGAATTTTCCCACCGTACCTTTCCCCCTCTTCTGTTCCCACAAGAAGACATTCGCAGAATTAGGGAGATCGAAGCGGCTGCCAGGTATAGCCCCCTTGTGTTCCTACCAGCATCCCCGGGACTAGCGTGCACTTTATATAATATTATTTCATTGTGTTATTTAATATTTAAAATAAAATGCTTTTAAAATATATATATATATATATATATATATATATATATATATATATATATATATATATATTGAAAAATCATATTGATTTAATTTGATTGCAGGCTGCAGCAATGTACAGAAGCAGGCTGGGTGTGTGTGTGTGTGTATATGTGTATATGTATGTATGTATGCAGGCTATTTTTCAGTAGGCTCCAGCAGGAACTGAGGCCCTTATTCTAGTTCACTCTTTCTGACAAAATATTTCTTAGATGGACAAAACCATGTGCACTGCAGGTGAGGCAGGTGTTATTTGTGCAGAGATAATTAGATTTGGGTGGGGTTTTACACCTGCCCACCTGCCTCACCTGCAGTGCACATGGTTTTGTCCATCTAAGAAATATTTTGTCAGAAAGAGTGAACTAGAATAATGGCCTCAGTTCCTGCTGGAGCCTGCTGAAAAATAGCCCTGTATGTATGTATATGTGTATATATATATATATATATATATATATATATATATATATATATATACTCACAGCACAGAGGGTTCGATTCCCACTATGGCCCTAACTGTGTGGAGTTTGTATATTCTCCCCATGCTGCATGGGTTTCCTCCGGGTACTCCGGTTTCCTCTCACAATCCAAAAATTTACTGGTAGGCTAATTGGCTCCCAACAAATTAACCCTATAATGTCTGTGTGTGCGTGTACATGTGGTAGGGAATATAGATTGTAAGCTCCACTGGGGCAGGGACTGATGTGAGTGTACAAATACACTCTGTACGGCACTGCGGAATATGTGTGCGCTATATAAATAACTGGTAATAAATAATATAATTTATACCTCTTCTTGTAACCTGCCTTTAAAGCGATTTCATTTTTCGCTCACTTTTTTAAATTTATTTTCCATGTTTTTACCTTCAGGATGTTATCGGCCAGGCCCGCGCTCGTCGCTACCGTTTCCCAGCTACAAAGGCCACTGAGGGTGTGACTTCAGTCGCACCGTCTGATTGGCCCATGTGCTGCCAACATGCATCCGTGCCCACAAGTGGCTGTAGGGCCTGTACCACTCACCCCGCCAACACCCACATTTCCGTGATGCCCAGAAATCCTGCACGGGAAAAGCTGCTTCAGTCACCTGATAGTGTGCACAGCTTTATAACGAAATATCCCCAAAACTCCATTTATTGTTCCCTTCCGCCGTTCCTGCAGATAATTCCCCGCAGGAACGGTCCTGTCGCTTATTGTCCTGACACTGAAGGGTGCTTTATAGATGCAGTGCTGTATATCCCTGTGTGTAGGACAGGAGATTACATCTTCCCATGCTGCTGTGATGTGACAGGCGGAAGCTTGTTCCCAGGCTGCATTAACATGTGTCACAGGAAGATTCCCCCCGTCACACCCTGCCTTCCTGTGAATCTGTCACCAGGATTCACTTTGTCACGCTCAGATGTAAATCACCGCCTCAGATCGTTCCGTCCTGGACGGCTTCAGATATTAAACAGCGCAGAGATCATTTGCTTGTTCACATGAAAACCTTATTTGCATTACTTCTTTATTTCGTGAATAATGTCACCTGTTGCTCTACTCGTTCACAGTGATGGTCCAAGGTCTAGAGATTTCTTTCCCTTCCATCACCCCCTTTTATTGTACCCAATAAAAAGGTCTGTTACTGGAACGTATTGATACTTGGCCGGTTCTTTTGGGTCCACCAGATTTTTTGTTTAGTAGTAAGAAATACGTTTAGTTGTGTTTCTTGTTTCGTTTTGCTAGGTGATTATTTTTTTCTAGATTCATTGTTTGGCCTGATTTGACATCACTTGTGAGATTAAGGTGCAGCCGTCCGCACACACTGAGGGATGTAGCGTAATCCTCCGGAGCAGCGCCCATGCAGTGACGCCATGTTTATGTGTTGGGGTTAAAGGGTTGGGCCTGGATTGTTATCTTTGCTTTGGTTTAATCCAAACACTTTATCTAACCTAATTTACTGCTTCCTAATTGTTTGTTAAACCCTGTGATGTCCTACACAGGAGACGATGGATTCTATACAGCCATAATGGGAAATATACCCGGATTAGCATCCCTGTACATTGCATACAACTTTGGCACGGACTTGGACCACCGACCCGGTGTCCCGGTGCTTAAGCGAAGGCAGTCACCAAAGCATTCGCTTTTTTTTTTTGCTTTTTTTTTTATCGCTGGCACGGTTCTCACGCTGAGCAGGACACCTCTACGCAAAATTTTTACTTCTTTAAAAAATATATAGATATTCCGCACCCAGGTACGGATGTTGAGCGGGACAGAATGCTCTGCAGATTTTCACACGTTCCACATTCTGCGAGATGAAGAGGCCGTTTGTGTGTGTGTGTGTGTGACCTGGAGGGATGACAGCTCAGGTGGTGGTGTGGGAATGGCAGTCCTCCGTTCTTCACACCCCGGCTCGCAGGGCTGCTGAGAGACACACAGGGGACATTAACACTCACGGCCCAGATTTCTTTCATGTGAGAATCGAATGGCCGTCACTTCCCCATCGCTGAGACTACATTCCTGCATTCAGCCAGTGTCGCAGCACTGATAACATCTAAAGCTGAATAATTCACTGCAGGTCAGGCCTCTCGTGCAGCCATTTCTGGCCACAATGGCTGCAGTGAGCTGGGAGCTTTCTCCACTCCCAGATACACAGAGTCTAGTGAACAGAAAATGGGGCAATTTGGCCCTAAATTGGTGTTTAATGAACTATGTATTATATATATATGAAAAATTATTTGTGGGAAATTTATCAACGCTTGGAGAGAGAGAAACTTTAGAGAGAGATAAAGTACCAACCAACTGTGTTACTGGCTGTGCTTGTACCATTATCTGTAGCTTAACACCTCAGATTCCACATGAAGGAGATACAGAGGAGGTCACACGTATTATTGCCCCTGCGGTAGTACCGCTGTACTAGACTTGGAACTATATTTATACCCCTTTTACACCAAAATCCCTGGTCGGACCCTGGTCTTTGAACACGGAAGTTTCCAGGGTCGGACCCTGCTTCATACCCCATTTACACAGCACTTCAACCTGGGTCGGACCTGGGTCTGCACCATTTACACTGAACCTGGGTCAGCCTTGCTTTTCCCTATGGATGACATTAAAAATGTCAATTTTAGGACTGATAAACTGCCAGCCAACCTTCCCTCAATGATTTAAATTAAAATTAAGACATGAAAAGTTAGCATTGAAAAATGTTGGTTGGTTTATTTAGCAAAATATTTTTTCAAAAAGTTATATTCAGTGATGAAGCGCACATAGCGGTATAAAAGTGCAGCATCACCCATGTGCTCCCCCAGTCCCCTGCCCCTGCAGCAGCAGTCAGTTGGTCGACCTAAAGATGGTCGACAGTCATTAGGTCAACACCACTAGGTCGACATACTGCAAGGTCCACATGGGACAAGGTCAACAGGTCATTAGGTCGACACAAACATTAGGTCGGCATAGAATTTTTCACTGTTTAATGAGCCGACATATACCGACAGGCGGTATTTCATTCCCTAATATCCACTAGGGCAGTGATGGCTAACCTTGACACTCCAGCTGTTATTGAACTACACATCCCAGCATGCCCTGCTACAGTTTTACTATTTGGCCATGCTAAAACTGATGCAGGGCATGCTGGGATGTGTAGTTCAACAACAGCTGGAGTGTCAAGGTTAGCCATCACTGCACTGGGGCATTGTGGGAGAATAAAATAGTGTGCCGAGTGCATGGACACTTAAAACTGTGTCCATGTCGACTATGTCGACATTCGGGTAAAAAAAAAAAAACAGTGAAAAACCCCATGTTGACCTATTGACTGTCGACCTAGACCATGTCGACCTAATGCTTGTGTTGACCTAATGACCTGTCGATCATATCCCATGTCGACCTAGACACCTGTCGACCTTGCAGTATGTCGACCTTATGACTGTGGACAATCTTTAGGTCGACCATACAATCCATACCCCTCCCCCCAGCCCCCCCAAAACAAACACAAATGATTTCTGTAGGTAGAGTATATATCCCTTAAAAAATGGAGTCACTGGAGTGGGAGGCACATCACGCACCCTCCTCCTTTAAGCTCTTGGTCCCACTACTGCCTGACAGCGCTGCACCCAAGTGCCAGATAGGGTTGGGGCAGGTCCACCTGTGGAGTGCCAGGTAGCAGCCTGTGTGCACTGTCCGCATGGGTTGCTGTCTTCTGCTGCTGCAATGCACTGTGGAACGCATGGTGAAAGGCGTCCCGTGCTTCTGATTTCCTTTCAGCACTAGCCAGATGTCCCGACCTGGGTTGGGACCATTTACACCGCTCACGACCCAGGTCCGACCAGTGTTCAACCCTGGTCAGGACCTGGGTAGGAGACCAGTGTCAATGGACCTGGGTTGGTCCCATTTACACCTACACTGACCTGGGTCCGACCTGGGTTTTTCGTTGGTGTAAAAGGGGTATTACTAGAACACTCATTTTTGAAAAGTTTTACCTCACAAATTAGTATTTTAATGATTTTTTTTTTTTTAACTGCATTAAAACGAACGTTATCCTTTATTGGCAGTTATTTGTATATCACATACAGGGTACATAGGGATGATCTGTGGGCCGGATGATGATGGTCAGAATACCGACACCAGCATCCCCCAAGGAGGGAATCCCGACCTTATTCCGCCCGAACCCTCCCTCCACAACCTGACCTTAACCTTCCCCCATACAAGTGCCACACAAGCCAGTTATGAGCAGTAGTTCCAGTGTTGTGAGTGGGCAATGCTAACCACTGTGCCAAACATGTCAGGTAAAATAGGATTTCTAAGTGACATTACCACCTGAGACCTCAATCCCTTCGACGCGATGTCACAGATACCATGGCCAACCTTAGCAACAGCGGTAACCATGGAAACAGCAAAGTATAATCTCCTTTGCAGATTTGTGCCGATCGCTGTCAGGTCACAGTTGGCGCTCTCTGGTTACCTAAAAGCCTATTCGGCTACCCGTAAGGCCATCACTGAGAGAAATCTCGCTTATTTTAGTTTAACGCAACATTCGTCGCTCTCTCTGGGACGCTTCCTACAACATGCGTTACAAGCTATGTTTGTCGCTCTTTGGGGGGAAGATTCCTGTAACGTGCGTTACAAGCCACTTACGTCGTCCTGTGGTAAACACTTCTTACAAACCGGTGGCAATTCATTCAATGTACTGGAACGGCGACTCGCACCATCCTGCATCGCAAAACCTGTGATGCAGGCCCTACCATACTTATAGCGATATGTGCGCAGCTGATTCGCACAGCATTGCCTGGCCGCACATTGCGTTTAATTGTGCAGTTTCATTGAAATGTGTGTGTGTTGTGCAATCCCAGTTTCTTGCGCGCTCAGTTATTAGAAGTACACGTCATAGATTTCCGTGACTTTCCCTTGAGATTGAAGGTTAAGGCCTCCACCCCTGCGATAAGTCGGGGATGCTTATACTAGATATACACAAACCAGTCTGACAAGGGCAGCACGATTGTATAATTCGCAGTGGAATGTTAGCAAACGTACTTCGGATAAGAACTCATTAACCCATTCTCAGGTATGTGTAGCGGGTGATAGGAGGCGACACCTCAGGTTTGTGGCCCTTTCTGATCTGTCGTTGCTGCTTCCTAGTCACTCCGCTCCCCTCTCCGTCCTCTCCCCTCTGGACAATACACAATGGATGACCACCCAGGATTTTGTTGACCCTCTGGGGCATTGTTGGAGCTGCAAGGTTACCCTTTCCGATGCCATACCCTATATTATCCTTAAAGCAGGGTCAAAGACTGATGTGAAGGAATACGCCTCCTCTGTAAAGCATTGTTTGAATAGCGATTAATAAAATAGTCGATTGGGCCTGATTCTGAGATGCACACTGGGCCGATAGCCACGCGCATGCATCCGGAGTTTGTCCATATGGAGGAGCAGGTCAAATTAGGATGCACAGAAGCAGAAGTGAGAGTAGCCTTCCTGGAGGGAGCCTGGGAGGGAACGGGGGCGGCTAAAAAGACGCCAATTTGCTTCTGTGGGCCTTACAAAAGTTGTAAATTAATAAAAATAAGGACTCTGGTTCCTGCTGGACTCTGTCTGTGTGGAGTTTGTGTGTTCTCCCAGAGCTTGAGTGGGTTACATAGATTGTAAGCTCCATTGGGGCAGGGACTGATGTAGATGGCCGCATACTCTCTGTAAAGGGCTGCTGAATTTTGTGTAGGCCCAAAGATGGCCGCCCTCGCCATGTCATCCTTGAAGTAGCGCCTGTATTATGACTGAAACAAGAATGTGTGTCAGTAACCGGGAGAGAGGAACTGCCGCACAGACGGATAGAGACCAGCGTGTATTATTGCCCCTGCGTTAGTACCGCTGTACGAGACTTAGCAATAATAAAAACACTCGTTTTTTCAAAAGTTTTACCTCACAAATTAGTATTTTAATTATTATTTTTTAATAGAGAACCTTTAGACCCTTTAAATGAATGTACTCTTTAATATTCATTTAGGACTTTACTTGGGAGATGCTTCAAATGTTGGCGAGAGATAAAGTATTAGCCAATCAATAACTGCCGTGTTACAGGAGCTAATTGGTTGTTACTTTTACCTCTCTCTCTAATGTTTAGTACATCTGCCACCGCCATCATTGAAGTGAGGACATTTACACTATAACATAGTTAACCCCTTAGTGACCGGGGTATGTTCCGTCCGAGTGACCAGTGGGTTCTCTCTCTGGAGTGGGAGAGACGGCCGCGGGGTCCGTTACGTATAACCTCTCATATATAAGAAATGTGGGTGTTGTGTATAGGAAGCAGGGGGACACTGCGCGAGAACAGCTGTGCGCCACCTCTATGCCAGCCTGGTGTGATGGGACCCCTTATGTCTGGTCTGTCCCATGCACTTGTCTCCCTCCTCCAGTCTCCCCGGAGTGTCTGCTCGGACAGCCGCCCCATGTGCATCTGATTTCCTGCAGGTTGCGGAATGAAGGAGCGTGTGCGGGACTTGGCAAGTATCCTGGGATTAGATGCTGCTATGGGGTGTTTATGATGGAATTAAGGCCGCTGTTTCCTTTAATTTGAGGAGACACATTCAGCCTCTCTCCGCCGGTGACGTGAAATGCGAAGGTTAAGCCTCAAATTCAGGAAACTTTGCAGTTTATTTATTCCCTATCTGGGCATCATCGCACTGAGATCTGCCAGACCATCAATCCAAGAGTCTGCAGGTGATCCTCTGTAACTAAAACTGGAAGCCTCCAGTCTCGCCTCAGTCCGTATAGTTCTGTATTGTCCTTTCCATGACTGGATGCGCCTAAAGCCCGGATTCCGAAGCGCATCGTAAGAGACTATCCACGTGTAATCTGAGCCGTACACATCAGTGTGATTGCAGTATCCCTAGCACTCCGACAGCAAGACCAACCGTGCGCATCTGTACAATTGCACTGTCCCCAGTGATCCGCCAGGAAGTCCAGCCATGCGTATCTGTGCGATTGCACTGTCCCTAGCACTCCGACAGCAAGACCAACCGTACGCATCTGTACAATTGCACTGTCCCCAGCGATCCACCAAGAAGACCAACCGTACGCATCTGTACAATTACACTGTCCCCAGTGATCCACCAAGAAGGCTAGCCATGCACATCTGTGCGAGTGCACTGTCCCCAGCGATCCGCCAGGAAGGCCAGCCATGCGCATCTGTGCGAGTGCACTGTCCCCAGCAATCTGCCAGGAAGTCCAGCCATGCGCATCTGTGCGAGTGCACTGTCCCCAGCAATCTGCCAGGAAGTCCAGCCATGCGCATCTGTGCGAGTGCACTGTCCCCAGCAATCTGCCAGGAAGGCCAGCCATGCACATCTGTGCAATTGCACTGTCCCCAGCGATCTGCCAGGAAGGCCAGCCGTACGCACCTGTACAATTGCAATGTCCCCAGTGATCCACGAAGAAGGCCAGCCATACGCATCTGTGCAATTGCAATGTCCCCAGTGATCCACGAAGAAGGCCAGCCATACGCATCTGTGCAATTGCACTGTCCCCAGCAATCTGCCAGGAAGTCCAGCCACGCACATCTGTGCGATTGCACTGTCCCTAGCACATCGCCAGGAAGTCCAGCCGTATGCATCTGTGCGATTGCACTGTCCCTAGCACATCGCCAGCAAATCCAGCCGTATGCATCTGTGCGAATGCACTGTCCCTAGCACATCGCCATCTAATCCAGCCGTATGCATCTGTGCGATTGCACTGTCCCTAGCACATCGCCAGCTAATCCAGCCGTATGCATCTGTGCGATTGCACTGTCCCTAGCACATCGCCAGCAAATCCAGCTGTATGCATCTGTGCGATTGCACTGTCCCTAGCACATCGCCAGCTAATCCAGCCGTATGCATCTGTGCGAGTGCACTGTCCCTAGCACATCGCCAGCAAATCCAGCCGTATGCATCTGTGCGATTGCACTGTCCCTAGCACATCGCCAGCTAATCCAGCCGTATGCATCTGTGCGATTGCACTGTCCCTAGCACATCGCCAGCTAATCCAGCCGTATTCATCTGTGCGATTGCACTGTCCCTAGCACATCGCCAGCTAATCCAGCCGTATGCATCTGTGCGATTGCACTGTCCCTAGCACATCGCCAGCTAATCCAGCCGTATGCATCTGTGCGATTGCACTGTCCCTAGCACATCGCCAGCTAATCCAGCCGTATGCATCTGTGCGATTGCACTGTCCCTAGCACATCGCCATCTAACCCAGCCATATGCATCTGTGCGATTGCACTGTCCCTAGCACATCGCCAGGAAGTCCAGCCGTATGCATCTGTGCGATTGCACTGTCCCTAGCACATCGCCAGCAAATCCAGCCGTATGCATCTGTGCGATTGCACTGTCCCTAGCACATCGCCAGCAAATCCAGCCGTATGCATCTGTGCGATTGCACTGTCCCTAGCACATCGCCATCTAATCCAGCCGTATGCATCTGTGCGATTGCACTGTCCCTAGCACATCGCCAGCAAATCCAGCCGTATGCATCTGTGCGATTGCACTGTCCCTAGCACATCGCCAGCAAATCCAGCCATATACATCTGTGCGATTGCACTGTCCCTAGCACATCGCCATCTAATTCAGCCGTATGCATCTGTGCGATTGCACTGTCCCTAGCACATCGCCAGCTAATCCAGCCGTATGCATCTGTGCGATTGCACTGTCCCTAGCACATCGCCATCTAATCCAGCCATATGCATCTGTGCGATTGCAAAAAAAAATGCACCCTGCTGCGGATTTTGCATAAATGTTTATGCTCATGCGCAGTTGCAAAAGATCGCTCCTCTGTGCGAACGCAGTGCCATCACAATGAGGGCCATAGAGTGCAAGCTTCATCGGTGCAGCAACAGAAATACACCCTGTACTGCACTGCAGAATATGTGTGCGCCATATAAAAACATTCATGGAGAAACAAAAGGCGTCCCTGTTAGCAATAATAATCTTTAATAAAACTCCGATCTATTTTTATACATTAATTTTAATCCTCATTTTCCTTTTGCTCCACATACAAGAACTAGAGGGTAATTGGCCAATAGCACATTTGCCAGGAAGCCGGAGCCACTAGGCAGCATTTGGCCCCCAATAAACAGTCTGACAAGTTGGCGTTAAACCGCTCTGTGAGCTTGGTAAAAACAGCGTTTCCCAGTTAATATAACCATTAGTGACAGACCCTTATTTCAAAGACATTTACAAGCCTCCGATTAGCAAATGTCTCTTCTCGTCTGGAGTCTGAGCCTCCCCGGGTTTCCCACTGACCTCCCCCCCCCTCCCCTCTATGACGGGGGGCTTAGTAAATTGCTGCCAATTATAGGAGCCCTGATTTCCCTTATGGCTGTTGCTGCTACACCTGTCTGTTCCCAGCCACAATTTGGCTACAACGTGTTCCCCGCATTATTCACGGGAAGCTCGGCCACCAAATGCCCAAATGCAGCTGACGGATACAATTTGTCACTAACTTGTTAAATCACTTTGAAGCATTTGGCAGAGAATTAGGAGTTCTGTCATTGTCGTTGCCGGGGAGTGTTTTGAACGATTTTACGGTTACCCAGCGCTGGGCAGTGCCCGATGGGTAGACGTGAAAGTATGGGAATGGTTCCTGTCCTCACATGATCACGCTAACCATAAGCCCTCGTATGGTCCATCAGCAATAACAATTTCCACATACGTTATATAGACAGGTACAAGATGTCGACAAACAAATGAACGATCCCAAATTTGGGGATCCTGAATATTTTCTGTCCGGTTCGGGGAATTGAGTTTTTTTTTTTAACCTGTTTCGTATTAAAATAAAATAATAATTACAGCAATCTGTGTTGTTTGGGGTCTTTACCGTAAAATCTATAGTGTTGACATTTTGACTGTGTCAGCATTTTACGGCTGATGACATGTTAACCACTGGCGTAATTCAAACATTCAACATAACAATAATTGGTAGAATAATAATGATGTTATTTATAGCGCGGTGTAATTGATGACATGATGTGCGGCTTTGGGGCAATCGTGAGCACTGGACCCACTGACATCATTCACATGTCCTGTTTCCTTATTTGTGTATTCTCTGCACTCACACTCACTGTGTCCTATATTCTGAACTCACACACTCCTGTGTCCTATATTCTGCACTCACACTCACTCCTGTGTCCTATATTCTGCACTCACAATCCCTCCTGTATCCCTATATTCTGCACTCACACTCACTGTGTCCTATATTCTGCAATCACACTTGTGTCCTATATTCTGCACTCACACTCACTCCTGTGTCCTATATTCTGCACACACACTCACACCTGTACCCTGTATTGTACAAGCACTCACACTACTGTGTCGTACATTCTGCAAGTACTCAGCCCTGTGTCCTATATTCTGTACACGCTCTCACTCCAGTATCCTATATTCTGCACACACTCACTGTGTCCTATATTCTGCACTCACACTCACTCCTGTGTCCTATAATCTGCAAGCACTCACACTCTGTTCTATATGCTGCACACACTCACACTCCTGTGTCCTATATTCTGCACTCACACTCCTGTGTCCTATATTCTACAAGCACTCACTCCTGTGCCCTATATTCTACAAGCACTCCAATATTCTATGCACATACACTCACACTCCTTTGTCCTACATTCTACACGCACTTACACTCACTCCTGTGTCCTACATTCTGCGCATACTCACACTCACTGTCTCCTTTATTCTGCAAGCATTCTCACTCCTGTGTCCTATATGCTGCACACACTCACTGTGTCTTATATTCTGCACTCACACTCACTCCTGTAACATATATTCTGCAAGCACTCACACTCACTCCTGTGTCCTCTATTCTGGATCCACTCCCACTCACTCCTGTGTCCTACATTCTGCATACACTAACTGTCTCCTATATTCTGCACTCACACTCATTCCTGTCCTCTATTCTGCACTCACACTCACTCCTGTGTCCTGTATTCTACACTCACACACTCCTGTGTCCTATATTCTGCACTCACACTCACTCACTCACTGTGTCCTATATTCTGCACTCACACTCCCTCCTGTATCCTATATTCTGCACTCACTCACTGTGTCCTATATTCTGCAAGCACTCACACTCCCTCCTGTATCCTATATTCTGCACTCAAACTCACTCCTGTGTCCTATATTCTGCACTCACACTCACTCATGTGTCCTCTATTCTGCACTCACACTCACTCCTGTGTCCTGTATTCTACACTCACACTCACTCCTGTGTCCTATATTTTGCACTCACACTCACTCCTGTGTCCTATATTCTGCACGCACTCACATTCCTGTGTCCTACATTCTGCACGCACTCACACTCCTGTGTCCTACATTCTGCACGCACTCACACTCACTCCTGTGCCTACACTCCTTTGTCATGTATACTCACACTCCTATGTCCTACATTTTACACGCACACTCATTCCTGTAACATACATTCTGCAAGCATTCACACTCCTGTGTCCTCTATTCTGGATGCACTGACACTCACTCCTGTGTCCTACATTCTGCATACACTCACACTCGCTCCTGTGTCCTACATTCTGCATACACTCACACTCGCTCCTGTGTCCTACATTCTGCACCCACTCACTCCTGTGTCCTACATTCTGCACGCACTCACACTCATGTGTCCTACATTCTGCACGCACTCACACTCCTGTGTCCTACATTCTGCATGCACTCACACTCCTGTCCTACATTCTGCACGCACTCACACTCCTGTGTCCTACATTCTGCATGCACTCACACTCCTGTCCTACATTCTGCACGCACTCACACTTCTGTGTCCTACATTCTGCACGCACTCACACTCCTGTCCTACATTCTGCACGCACTCTCACTCCTGTGTCCTACATTCTGCATGCACTCACACTCCTGTGTCCTACATTCTGCATGCACTCTCACTCCTGTCCTACATTCTGCACGCACTCTCACTCCTGTGTCCTACTATCTGCACGCACTCACACTCCTGTCCTACATTCTGCACGCACTCACACTCCTGTCCTACATTCTGCACACACTCTCACTCCTGTCCTACATTCTGCACACACTCTCACTCCTGTGTCCTACATTCTGCACGCACTCACACTCCTGTGTCCTACATTCTGCACGCACTCTCACTCCTGTCCTACATTCTGCACGCACTCTCACTCCTGTGTTCTACTATCTGCACGCACTCTCACTCCTGTCCTACATTCTGCACGCACTCTCACTCCTGTCCTACATTCTGCACGCACTCTCACTCCTGTCCTACATTCTGCACGCACTCACACTCCTGTGTCCTACATTCTGCACGCACTCTCACTCCTGTGTCCTACTATCTGCACGCACTCACACTCCTGTCCTACATTCTGCACGCACTCTCACTCCTGTGTCCTATATTCTGCACGCACTCACACTCCTGTGTCCTACATTCTGCACGCACTCTCACTCCTGTGTCCTACATTCTGCACGCACTCTCACTCCTGTCCTACATTCTGCACGCACTCTCACTCCTGTCCTACATTCTGCACGCACTCTCACTCCTGTCCTACATTCTGCACGCACTCTCACTCCTGTGTCCTACATTCTGCACGCACTCTCACTCCTGTGTCCTACTATCTGCACGCACTCACACTCCTGTCCTACATTCTGCACGCACTCTCACTCCTGTGTCCTATATTCTGCACGCACTCACACTCCTGTGTCCTACATTCTGCACGCACTCTCACTCCTGTCCTACATTCTGCACGCACTCTCACTCCTGTCCTACATTCTGCACGCACTCTCACTCCTGTGTCCTACATTCTGCACGCACTCTCACTCCTGTGTCCTACTATCTGCACGCACTCACACTCCTGTCCTACATTCTGCACGCACTCTCACTCCTGTGTCCTATATTCTGCACGCACTCACACTCCTGTGTTCTATATTCTGCACGCACTCACACTCCTGTGTCCTACATTCTGCACGCACTCACACTCCTGTGTCCTACATTCTGCACGCACTCTCACTCCTGTCCTACATTCTGCACGCACTCTCACTCCTGTCCTACATTCTGCACGCACTCTCACTCCTGTGTCCTACATTCTGCATGCACTCACACTCCTGTGTCCTACATTCTGCACGCACTCACACTCGCTCCTGTGTCCTACATTATGCATGCACTCACACTCATTCCTGTGCCTACACTCCTTTGTCCTGCATGCACTCACACTCCTGTGACCTACATTCTGCATGAACTCACACTCACGCCTGTGTCCTAAATTCTGCACGCACTTGCTCATGTGTCCTACATTCTGCATGCACTCACACTCGCTCCTGTGTCCTACATTCTGCACGCACTCACACTCCTGTATCCTACATTCTGCACGCACTCACACTCACTCCTGTGCCTGATGTCTTTGGGCCTTATTTACACAACACAATCCTTCCTTGGTGCCTGTGTGCGCTTAGAAATCTGTCTGCACTGAGTTTGAGGAGCAAGATGCCTGTACCCGCAGCAGTGCACGCGGTTCTGCAGTGCAGCGCAAAAATGAGACTGTCCTTCCATGGCCAGACCAATATTCCTGAAGCTTTGCCGGAGAAAGCAGTATTGCGGGACAGGGTGATATGATATATAGTGATATGAGTGCGTATACCGCATTACTGTTGTTTGCACTTTATACCCACTCCGTACATGTCTTCCTCCCTGCAGTCCTGGGCGCAGGTCTGGTTGTGAATACGTCTCCCAGAGTGAGTATCAAACACACACCGTGTAATGCACTGTAGGGACCAATAGAAGCACATCGGTGCAGAACCAAGACGATTTTGTGCTGCGCTGCCAGCGCTCTGCGGTCTCAGACCCTGTGGCTAGTGAGGGGCTGTCTGTCCTGTGAGACCCCATTAAGGTGCCAGTGTGAGAAAATGCAGAGCAACAGTTACTTCCTAATGGAGGGTAATGAATTTGTGTTTCTCACACCCCAGAGACTGTCAGGGGGAGCAGAGCAGGCTGCACTTAACACCTATTCCCTGGGAACCTCTCTCTGCGTCCAAGTCCCTTTTGTTTGTTTGGCTGCTGCCAGCATTACAGTAGCACATTTCAGGGACTTTCTGCTTCCTTCCCCCCTCGTTAACTCATTCACAACAGAGGGAGAAATCTGTTCATCGTTTGTTACAGTGGAGTTTGGGGGTAAATTAACATGCTGTCTGCTGTGGGTGACCCCCACCATATCCTGGTGCAACGGTGAGAGAGACCCAATGGGAATAAATGTATTCTTCTTCTGGAGACCACACATCAAATCCCGCAATGAGATAAAGGGATACAGAGGGTGCTGTAACAGTATACAGCGTTCTGCCACTGCCTCTGTATGTTTGCTTGCTGTTGTCTTGCTGTGGTATTCTCTTGTGTCCGAGACTTTTACTTTAGCACAGAAGGTCTCTGAGACAAATGGTCTTCCTGGTATTTGGCTAAGGAATGCCGAACTTTATTCTTTGTGAAAAAGAGCTGGGGATACTGATTTATGTGATGTGACGGCCCTACGGGGGCGCTGTCGAGTCTCACCTGTGATGTTTTGGGCTTTGGGGGTTATCTGGAATGAAAAAAGTTACAGGTTTCCCTGTGTGATATGTGGATCTCGAACATGGAAGTTAGAGGCTCGTTTCTAGGAATTGTGGGGCTGTAGAGACATCTAGAACACACAAGTCAGGGGGCTCCTCTCTCACATATTTGTGGTTCTAGAAGGACTTGAAATGTCAACAGTTCCCTTTTAGGTGATATGAGGCTCTAGAGCAGGCATGTCCAACTGCGGCCCTCAAGATGTTGTGAAACTACACATCCCAGCATGCCTTGCCATAGTATTGCTATTAGGGAATGCTAAAACTATTGCAAGGCATGCTGGGATGTGTAGTTTCACAACATCTGGAGGGCCGCAGGTTGGACAAGCCTGCTCTAGAGGGATCTGGAAACCTAGAAAGAGCTGGTTCCCCTCTATGTGATATGGAGCTGCAGAAGGCTTCTAGAGGGATCTAGAACCCTAAAAGGAGGTGGTTCCCCTCTATGTGATATGGAACTGCAGGAGGCCCAGGAACACACAAATCCGCGTATCCTAATAAATCAATGTATATGGGGCTATAGTGGAATCTAGAGTGATCTGGAAACATAGAAGTAGGGGTTCCCCTCTGTGATATGATGCTGTAGAAGAACCTGGAACACACAGGTCCGTGTATCCCTTCAGTGCCATGATTATGTGAGCTATAGAGGGATCTAGAACAGTGGTTCCCAACCCTGGTCCTCAAGTACCTCCCAACAGTGCATGTTTTCCAGTTCTCCACACAGAATCACAAGTGAAATAATTAGCTTCACCGGTGGATTTTTTAAAATGAGTCCGTAAGTAATGAGTACACCTGTGCACCTGCTGGGTTACCTGGAAAACGTGAACTGTAGGGGGGGGGGGTGTACTTAAAGGACCAGGGTTGGGAACCACTGATCTAGAACATCAACATCAGTGGTTTACCTCCTATGTATTACGGGACTCTAGTGGAATCTGGAAACCTAGAAGTAGGTGGATCCCCTCTATGTGATATGGTGCTGTAGACGGACCTGGAACACACAAGTCTGTGTATCCCGTCTATACAATGATTATGTCCACTATACAGTGATCTAGAATATCAAATTCAGTTGTTCCCCTCTATGTGACGTGGACCTGTAGAGGTATCTGAGATATGAAAGCTAATGGTTCCCTTTTATGTGGTATGGAACTCTAACGGAGTTTGGTAAATAGAAATCTGCGGTTCCCCTCTATGCGATAGGACACATTAGAGCAGGGCTGGGCAACACCGGCCCTCCAGATGTTGATGAACTACACATCCCAGCATGCCTTGCATCAGTTTCAGCATGGCCACATAGCAAAACTAATGCAAAGCATCCTGGGATGTGTAGTTCATTAACATCTGGAGGGCCGGTGTTGCCCAGCCCTGCATTAGAGGGATCACCAGTGGCTTCCCTCTGTGTAATATGGGATTATAGAGTGGCCCGGAACATATATGTCCTTGATTCCCCTATATGCCTTATGGGGCTCTAGAAGCCTTTAAAATAAAGAAGACTGTGGTTCTAGTCTGTCATATGGGATCATGCAGGGTTCTGAAACACAGGTTCTTGTTGGGTTCTAGCAGCATCTGATTATGTAAAGATGTAATTCTGCCGCAGAAAGAGAGAATGGATAAAGTTAACCAATGTATGAGCATGGTTAAATCGTCTTTGCAATGCGCTCTGGGATACGTAGTCACCACATAAATGTTTGATAATAACCACATGAAGAATCCTGGTGGAATAACGTCATACAGCATTCTAGTGCTGGCTGGGAGAGTGAGAGCTGGAACAGAAGCTTCCATTGATAAATGTTCTCCTCGATGGATTCCGCCAGGGAACTCTTTCTACTCATGTAATGTGGGTTCTAGAACTATGGAGCTTTCATACCAGGGTTCCCTTTCTCAGCGATTAGTGTCTAGGTCGACATGGGCACGGCTGACGGTGCCCATGTCTACAAAAGGTCAACATGGGGTTTTTCACAGGTTTTTTTTTTTTCAATGGCGGAGATTCATTGGATGTCTGCAATCAATAGGAAAACCTTGACCGTTGGTCGCAAACCATGGTAGTTGACCATTGATGGTCGATTTCCATCCCTATTTCACAATGAGGACCGGAGAGGCCCTGCCTTGGGAGTAGACCACCATCTGTCAGGGTACAGTCCACCATATTTCTAAACAGGGGTTGATGTTATTTTGGTCTTAATAAAGTTCCGTAAAACAAAGATCACCCTGCTTCTAAAATGTAATTCCTCCGATTCTGTACATTGGCCGATCATAGACTACATGAGCTGCGCAGCGTCCCGAGCAGCCGGCCATTACCACACCTGGAAGTACAGCAGCAGATAGTCCTCCATGTTCTGTAGACAGTTGTCTTCCCTGTCCTTGGAATTGCTGATGAGCTGAGCCCCCCCCCCCCCCCCCCCCTCCAGATTTCAGCATTCCTCAGTGTAACCCACACCCTGTCCTGCCGGCGGAGCCCCCTTCTCTCCCGTGTACCTGGCGCTGGGGAACTGGTTTTTCTTCCTCTGCTCTTTTGTTCCTCATTGAGCTGGATACATGGCCCCAGGCTCCCTCTGATTTCCTCTTCTCACGCTTTGTCTAATCCATAGAGCAGGTAAATCTGCCACCAGGAAGCCCTACCTGCGGCACTAACCCAGAGAGAGGGGGTCAGTCCTGTACCTCTCTGCCGCAGACACCTGGGTACCTACTGGCCAGAAAGTACCCTCAAAACCCCTAACATGGCAGGATTTAGGGATACTGTAGGTATGCTTAAGCGCAGGGCACTTATACCTTGGTTCATTTTAATTGTCTGTGCACAAGCTTGGATATCCTTAAACCCTGGACTGTTAGGGTGCCTTGAGAACGGAGTTTGGAACGCCTTGATCAGAGGCCTTGTACGCAATGGGATAAGGTCTACGGCTACATTAAGCCATGGAGGAAAGCTGACCGGTCTGTTTGTGCCGCTGCAGAGACCACGAATGCAGCGATCGCAACAGCCGTAATTACCGTCCTCCGTATTTCCATATCGGCCAGTGGAATCACTGCGGGGGGCGAGGGGTATACTCCTCACTGCTGCCGGCCGCATCTGCACCCGCACCTACTGAGTAATGATTGTAGTGATGATGGGGAGGGGATGACGCCGCCTCTCACCCAGTAGCTGATATAGCGGGGCTTTCTCACCCCATCCTGTCGTCCTATTGGCTGGTGGGCTGTAAATTAGGTGGTTTGCCACCCTGATTGCTCACAGGCGGTGTGGGGTGGGCTGTGTCTGCAGCACTCCCCGGCGGGCACACGGTGGGTATGTGCCCATTGTGTGCCCGGTTTCAGGATGAAGTCGTCTGGAGCTCTCTTGTGTGTGTGCACTGTCCGGCTGCTGGTGTGCCCGGCTGCACATACAGGGCCTTATTCTAGTTCACTCTTTCTGACAAAAACCTTCTTAGATGGACAAAACCATGTGCACTGCAGGTGGGGCAGATGTTACTTGTGCAGAGAGAATTCGATTTGGGTGGGGTTTTACTTCAAAGTGAGATCTATATTGCAGTGTAAAAATAAAGCAGTCAGTATTTACCCTGCACAAAAACAAAATAACTCACCCAAATCTAACTCTCTCTGCACATTTTACATCTGCCCCACCTGCAGTGCACATGGTTTTGTCCATCTAAGAAGGATTTTGTCAGAGTGAACTAGAATAAGGCCCACAGTGTGTTTGCAATGCAGACCCCCCCATGCAGGGTTTTTTCTTTGACCTTTATTATTAATTTTTTATTAATATTATTATTTGGGGGGGGGGGGGGCAGTCTTACAATGGGAGGAGTCAGGAATGGGAAGGGGAGGGTCAAGTTTAAACAGTAAACCGCCCCCCCCCCCCCCCCAGAAGAGAAGTCTAGATCCACCACTGGCATTAGTGCATACATTACCCCAACGCTTTGGGGGCATATGTGAATGGATTATACTATAGATTGATGCGATAACGCTGGGAGCCGCCAGGCTGGAGAATCGTGTTGCGACATATACGGATGAAGCGCGCACTGAGGAGTTGGGTGCGGGTGGTTTGTGGCAGCAGGGAGAGATGTACTAAGCCTCGGAGGGAGATAAAGTATAGCAGTTAGGAGCTGATTGGTACTTTATCTCTCTCCCAGGCTATCCAGCGCAAGGAAAACCAGCAACACTTCATAGTGCTCCCAGGGAGCGGACAAGTTTTGTGGAGTACGTTGGAAACATTTGCAAATCGATTATTCAGATATAACGCTTCTCCCATACGCCAATAATCGCCTCCGGCCCATCGATTCCAAGTACATTAGGAGGTTTGCTTATTAAGCACTGGAGAGCGGTAAAGTAGCAGGCAATCAGCTCATAACTGTCGAGCTAGAGGCTGCGTTTGTAAAATGACAGCAAGGTGCTAATTACCTGCCACTTTATCTCTCCACTTTAGCTCTCTCCAAGTTTTAGTGCATAGACCCTTGTTTCGTCAATTTGTATTGAAGCTTTCCTCCTGTATAGCACGTGTATACATTTTGGTGTTGGATACAGTAGTGACGTTTCTCCTGGATATCGCCGTATACAGCAGTAAGCTCGCTGAGTGTGGTAGGCTGGTTCCCCGTCTCACTGAGCCAGTGTGTAATCCTAATACTCTGCTTCCTTTCAGGTGTGCAACTGCAACAAGTACCTGCACATTAGCCAGGACAGGATGACGCAGTTACTGAGGATCCACAGCGGCCTGGAAGGTAACAGACTTACAGAAGGTGATTTACTCAGAAAGTAACCGGTATCCGCTTCGTGCATTATAATAACGGTTAGGCGAGACCGAAATGTGACCAATCAAAGCATTAGAAAATGTACTGTCCCAATAGCCAATCAGACTCTTACAGGGCTGGACTAAAATATAGACAATCAAAGCATTTAGTGGGCTGGATTTATGTATAGCCAATCACAGCATTTAGGGGGCTGGACTGATATATAGCCAATCACACCATTTAGTGGGCTGAGCTAATAAATATAGAGCCAATCACAGCATTTAGTGGGCTGGACTAATATATAGCCAATCACAGCATTTAGTGGGTTGGACTAATGTATAGTCGATCACAGCATTAAGTGGACTGGACTAATATATAGCCAATCACAGCATTTAGTGGGCTGGACTAATATATAGCCAGTCACAGCATTCAAACTCTTACAGGGCTGGACTAATATATATCCAATCACAGAATTTAGGGGTGGGACTGATTTATAGCCAATCACAGCATGTATTGAGCTGGAATATATATAGCCAATCACAGCATTTAGTGGGCTGGACTAATATATAGCCGATCAAAACATTTAGTGGGCTGGACTGGTATATAGCCAATCACAGCATTCAGTCTCTTACAGGGCTGGACTAATATCTAGCCCCTTGATGGCTAACCTTGACACGTCAGCTGTTGTTGAACTACACATCCCAGCATGCTCTGCATCAGATCTTCCACAGCCAAATAGCAAAACTGAAGCAGAGCATGCTGGGATGTGTAGTTCAACATCATCTGGAGTGTCAAGGTCAACCATCAAGGATCTAGCCCATCACAGCATTAATTGGGCTGGACAAATATATAGCCAATCACCGCAGAGAGATGTACAAAGCCTTGGAAAAAGATAAAGTGGAGAGGGACAAAGTAGCAGCCAGTCAGCCCCAGACTGTCATGTTACAGTCTGTGCTTGAAAAATGATAGCGATGGGCTTATTGGTTGCTACTTTATCTCTCTCTGCTTTATTGGTCGAGTGGGGAGAGATACGGTCAGGCTGCGGGGAGGGTTTGGGGACAGTACCCGGAGTTGTGTGCTGAACCCCTATCTGTACGCCTGGTTTAATTGCCACAATCGTTATCCCTGCTGTACTAGGTCCCCCTGACCATGCGCGCCTGCGTGAGACGCTGCCGCCATTGCCTGTACTCGTGCACACATGATTGCTGGCAGTGTGTAACCATGCAAGATACACCGTGCAAGCAGACCTGTGGCTTTATGTGCCCGCGGACCTGCGCTATTTCACAATGTCCACATCAAGTTAACTAGATTTAGGGTTAGGGCTGAAGCAGTGAAAAAAAAAATCCTGGGTCGATATAACTGCCATGACGACATGTTGGTATTCTTAACGTAGACGTAACATTGAGCACACCCGCATAGCTGTGTGCAGAGTGCAGCATCAGAATACTGTACAGTATACCGTTTTCAGCCAATGAGAGCCTGCAGACATTACGCATCCATGGCAGATGCTTCCTCGCTGAGGCAATCCTGAGTGCGGTTCCTGTCGGCGCGGTGTCCTGGCAGGACATGAAAGGGTGTGGGGTGATTACACCTGTCCCCAGGTCTTCTGCACACTGTTTATTCTGTCTGTGTAGAAGTGTGAGAAAGCCTCCTAGCAGCGAGGGTGTGCCCTGTCTCTTTCTCCAATTTCCCATCGCTCCCCCCCCCCACCCCCTCTTCCTTATTGCCTCCAGAACAGGCAATTTCCTTCAAGAATCCGCCAGTGTTCAGCACAAAAGCCAGATAAGGCCGGTCATAAAGCTGGGGTATGACCTTCGCTCCATTCTAATACCTGGTTCACCATGATTGTGGCGACCAGACGACCTTGTGTATTAGTGCAGCCTCCATGTCCTAATCTCGCACCTATCTTACCTGCAGCAAAGGACGGTTATTTTTTCCCCATAACCCAAAACTGCATTCGATTCTTGCAGCAGAATTTGTCATTTCTGCTCACAGCCGGCGCCGGTGTTGACCTGTGTCGGCTAAAGCAGAAACGCAGTTCATTTATAATACAAGCATTACGTTTGGAAGCCTTAGGATTTCTCTTAGATCCGATATCTCTGACTGGGGCATCGGGTACTTGTGGGAGATAGGTGGGCGTCCAGCTGGTCGCGTTGCGCGTGGTCTGTCTACATAATCTTGCGGTTGGCAGCGGAACTTGCATTCCAGGGACTTGCCTGGAGGCACCTCTACTATCCGAAAGGGCGTTCCGATCGATCCCTATTTATGAGCTCCCGTCACGTGAGACGCTGGCCCCCAGGATCCTCAGACCCTGATCGGGGCTTTTTGAGGTCATTTCTAGAAAACAACCCAGTGAGCAAGATTCCTAATTAACAGTTAAATAGGCAATTAGCCCTCTGTAATTGGAATTGTGACAACCTGCCCTGAGGACCTACCCCCTCGGCCTGTATAATTAGTCGGCCATCAGAGGTTCTGGGAGGTTCTGCTTTAACAATATTTACATTTGGTGGCCCTAAAATATATCCCATCTCCGGAGGGCTCCTCTGACAACCAATAGGACCCTGTCTTATGTCTTGTACACCCTCCTTCCAACCTATGTTCTGTTCTGCTGACCGCCTGACGCGACAGCTGTTAGGTATGATGGTAACACCCCAAGGCCCGATTCCCTTACCGTCTCCTATAACAAGTCCCATCCGCATTATAATGGCGAGTTCCTTGGGGTCACTTGGCCAGAGGTATTCTGTAACCCCCCCCCCCCCCCCATCCCCAACCCACTTTATACAGAAGAATCCAATCCGTTGAAATGGAATCTCATGGAGGGATTGGGGATGGGAAGCTCTTGAATGGGAGACTTGCACTTTGAAGTAACCTTTTCTCCTCCGCTCCCCTTTGAAGTCCATTCATAAAAGGATCCGGCCATCCTGCATCCTATAAGTGCATCCCAGGCGTCACTTGTCCCTCACTTCCTTGTCCTATATACATGCGCAGGGGGAGAGGTACAGCTCACCGCCAATAGATTGTCTCGCTACGCCAGGTTCTGCGCTGCGGTTGGCGCACTTTACGGTTTCCTTTTTTGGATTTACCATTTACAGGGAAAGAAATTGTGAAAAACTCAAGTCGACCTTTCTGTGTATCAACTAGTGCCACGTTGACCTTTTAGTTATGTCGATCTTTTGTCAATGTTGACCTTTTGTCACACACTGAAAGTAATCTCTTGGGTGCAACTACACCTACTCCACCTGGGTAAATTTTGACTTGGTGGTATCCGTAGTTCCCGCAGAATTCCTGGGCTGAATGTTGGTTTACTCAACAAGATGGCGGCTCCCACTGTAGATTGGTGGCGGGTTCCCTTCGACCACGTAACTTGGTAGTTTCCTGTAGCGGCAGCCAGACCGACCTCCACTGACATCCCGTGCGACCCTCGATGTTGGGATTACCATCGGCCATCCATGTCAACATATGTGGACATAGACTCCTAACAAAGTATAAAACTCATGTCGACCATACGCTTGTGCCAATGTTGGGTATGTTGACCATTTCAAGGTGTTGACCTAGTTGCAGTCTACCGATCCAAGCCAGGTCGGATCAGGGATTTGCACCGTGTACACTGCGGTGCCTACCCGCAGTGTAAGCGTGGGTGGCGCTTGGAGATTACATCATCTCCAATTGCCGAGACCGCTGATCGTCACGCTGGGGGCAAACCCAGCACCAAGGTAAGCTGCGGTGACGCCCCCACCCCCCGTGCACCCCCCCAGCCCCCATCCACGAGGTGAATGGATGCCGCACCCATTCACCTCCTCCCTCCCCCCACCCCCCCCCCGCACAACCTCCATGTTGACCGCAGGTTGCTGTGGTCCGGAGGTTGGACTTCCCCCATTGCTGTAAACAGGAGCCGGGTCGGATGACCCCACAGACCCGTTTACACTGCCCTCGGCTCAGGTCCTGCCCGTGTTCTACCTTGGTGAGGACCTGGGTAGAATTCCCGTGTAAAGGGACACAGGTTAACCCCTTTTACACTGCCGCTGACCCCGGTCTACAAGGGAAAATCCCGGGCTTTTGCGGCAGTGTAATAGGGGTATAAGTAACTTATTTTATTTTGTTATTCTCCTGTAACTTGTAACAAGTCATCTGTAGAACCATCGGCCTCCTTCCCCCGTCTGTAGATCCACATTCCCCCTGTGACCTGTTCCTCACCTCTACCCCCAGGACATCTACTAAATGCTCTGCACTTTCTGACAATGTATCTTTCATAGTAAGTGCTCTGCTATCTTGTCCCAGTGTGTGACGTTGGGAGCTGGAGAGGGCCCATCCTGGCTGAGACGCCTCTGGGGGGGGGAAGGGAAGTGACATACCAGACATTCCTAGTAGTGAGCAGCCTCCGACAATGCCTCACACTTTCTGATCTTGGCTCCCTTCCCAAAGCTTTACTTACTGATGGGAAAGTGAGGGCGGGTTAGGGCGGCCGCTGGTCTATTACGGAGGTGGTAGCCTAATGCGTGGGCGAGAGGTGCCAGCTTCCGTGTCGTCACCGGTCGCCCTGTCAGAGCGTGAACATGGGGAATGTGCTATGGGATGTTTCAAGCTGTCTGGATAGAGGTGCAGTTGCCCCTAGCAACCTGTCAGCTTCGGTCTAGCATTTAGAGAATGTAAAGGTAATGGTAGCCAGAAGCTTAATGGTTGCTTGGGGCAATAGTCTCTATTTTGTCGAAAAAATGCGTCTTGGTCTCAACACAATGGGACTAGGATGCATCATAAAACTATGCTGATTAACTTGTTATATGATACTTATACACCTTATACACCTGTGACTTGGATTGCTGTGCAACAGCCAGTTTGGTACAGTTAAACAGTGACAGATTTGCGAACACATACAGGCCTTTAAGTTAGAAGTACCCTGGGGGATATAGACGCAGGGAACATATAACCGCTGAGCTGCACAGCGCCTAGGCAGCCATCAGCGGTGCCACCGGTCGTTGCAGCAGCCAGATGGGTAACACTTAAGCAGAGACAGTAAAGTTATAGCAGAGACAGAACAGTTATCACACAGTAGACATGGGGTTACATATGGCTGAGTGCACTGTTCCTAGGCAGCCATTTGCGGCGCCATCTTGAAGGGCTCAACAGGCCATCTTCCTGTAGGGAGAGCCAGCGTGGGTTGTGGTGGGGGGGAGAGTCAGTCAGTAATGGCCAGAGGAGAGTCGGGGGGGAGGTTCACCCGAAGCTGGTGCGGCCTGCTGGGGGGGGGGGTTCCTACCAGCCTCAGGGTGTCCTGCCAGGGCCCCGTGGCAGATGCGCCTCCTGTCCCGGCTGGGGGGGAGGGGGGATGTGTCGACGGCCCCCATCTCGGCGCTCGTCTCTGCAGCTTCCCTCCTTCCTTCAGCCAGGTCACGGGTGTTGCTGCATGTCCGGTGCCCGGCTCGGCGCTCGTCTCTACAGTCTCCCTCTTCCAAGGCACACAATGGGATTTTTTTTCCCTGAAATGTCTGGTTTTCGTCACTGTGTTAGTAAGACACACAAGCAGCTTCTGCTGAGTAATATGATATGCAGCATGCCTATATTCTGTGTGCAATCTCGGCTCTATCTGCATATGATATGCTACATTTAGTACTATGGTTTACTGAAATACAGCCACTGACACTGTAATGTAGCATTATGTACTTTATGCAGATTTAGGAGCAGTCACACACACAGAATATAGGCATGCTGCATATCATATTACTCAGCAGAAGCTGCTTGTGCGTCTTTCGTAGCCATGAAAATAATAAACTTTTTCAGTAAAAAGATGCCCAGAAAGACACTTGTGGTTAGGTGCGACTAGAACATCTGTATAATGTGTCTGCAGTAAGGATGTAGGAGGGCACATCTGTAGATGGTTTCATACAGCTCTCCCCAAAGCCCCTGCCCCCCACCTTCCTCAAGTTCTTTTAAAACTTTTTTTTGGAGACCAGCGAGTAATGTGACAGTCGATGACATTATTACAGTGTAGGTACCGGTATACACGTGCCTGTGTTCTATGTTGTTACCTTACCCCAGGGATGGGAAACCTTCGGCCCTCCAGCTGTTGTGGAACTACACATCCCAGCATGCCTTGTTACAGTTTTACTATGTGGCTATGTTAGAACTGTTGCAGAGCATGCTGGGATGTGTAGTTGAACAACAGCTGGAGGGCCAAAGGTTCCCTATCCCTGCCTTACCCGACACCTCTGGATCTCCTTGTCCCATGTTCCATACACACTGGGCCTGAGAAGTGCGACCGGCGAGCGTCCCAGCAGCACGCCCCTCTCAGTACTGTTCCTACTGCACATTTATAACAGGACCTCTCACTGGTCCCATGTGGGAAACAAAACAGTAATTATTTAAACATGTTTCTGATGAGGGACAGCTGCAGCGTCTAAACACACGTATACCCTTATACGCTGCACCCTAAACATTGGGATCAGTACCCCACATGCCGGTGGCCCCTATCCAACACCCCTATACCATGATTATTCCCACGGTGACTGGATAAAGCAGCAGAGGAATCAAATCAATTGAAGTGCGATTTAAAGCCAATTCCTATGCTGCCGCCATGACTAGAGGTGCAGGTTCCGCTGTTCGCAGTGTGTGGTGCAGGCCTATGTATGGGTCACTGGGGCAGCTCTCAATCAGGCATTTCCATTCTGATGCTTACCACCTCTGCCAGGCACTGTCTATGCCGGAGTAACCATGTAGCGCACCTAAGATGGCTGCCCCACCCAAAATGGCCACCTCAACTCTATTTTATGTTCGTGGTTTTGTGGACTTTCTGTGTACGAGGCATTTTTCCTGAAAGTTTTTCTTTTTACCTTCTTTTCTGTGCACAGATTCTCAGGCGTCTTCACAGGACACAAAGCCGGAGTGGTTATGCAACAAGCAGAATCTGCAGTGGATGGAAGACCTAGGCCTCTCTGCCGACTCCCTCTGCCTGGCTAACGGTGCCCGCCTACAGCTGGATGCCGTACCCCCAGGACTCCTGGACAAGGTTCCCCTCTTCTACTGCTGCAGTCAGTGCGGCAAAGTTTTCTGGGAGGGCTCCCACTTTGGAAGGGTGGTCTCACAATTCAAGGAGGTGCTGCAAGGCGACGGAGAGAGCTTCTACCAGTCCACCCGCCAGGGCCTGGGAGAAGGCTGCGACCTCCCATCGTTGCAGTGACCGCCGGTTCTCTGCGCAGTGACTTTCTCACAGAATACTGTCTTTTTGCTTTTTATCTTTTTTTTTATTATTATTTTCTTGTTTTTAATTATTTTAGTAACAAACTTTTATAATGTGTATGACAACGCGTTTCCATGGGCAAACTGTACAATTGGTTTGGGTCTGATTTGTAAATAAAGAGCTTGGAGTCAGTGCAGAGTAAAATGATTACACCCCCGGCATAAGTAGGTTGTAATGGGGCATCCCAAACGGTGGTGGCCATCTGCATGTAATCCGCTAAAACGGCCACCGCCCTGGAGTCGGATACGGTCATTAGGTCTACAACAACTAGGTCGACATGACATTAGGTCGACACAATCATTAGGTCAACATGGACTAGGTCAACAGTCAAAAAGTCGACATGGGGTTTTTTCGCTGTTTTTTGAGCTGACAGGCGGTATTTCATGCCCTACCATCCACTAGGGTGTGGTGGGAGAATAAAATAGTGTGCCAAGCGCAGCAAGGCACCATGCCTGAAGCATCGCGAACGATGCGAGGGGCTGCGGTTGACTTCCAACTGTGTCCATGTCGACTGTGTTGACATTTGGGTAAAAAAACGGTGAAAAACCCATGTCGACCTTTTGACTGTCGACCTAGCCCATGTTGACCTAATGCTTGTGTCGACCTAATGTCATGCCGACCTAGGCCCATGTCGACCTCAAAACATGTCGTCCATGCTGCATGTCAACCTAGTGGTGTCAACCCAATGCTTGTCGACCTAGTTGTTGTAGACCAAATGATCCGCACCCCTTGGAGGAGACAGGTGCTAGGGTTTCTGCTGGACCTCTAGCATCAGTGGAGCACAGTGCGTACAATGTTACCTGGGAGTGCCGGATTCTGGGGGCGCTGGCGTGCTGTGAGCGCCTACTCCCCGGCAATGAGAAAGACATCTCTGACAACAAACATGTAGGTAAATAAATAAATAAAATTGATGTATGGGAGGCATAATGATGTCATTACAATGGCAGGTCGTGACCCCTCCCACCTGTGTCAGTGATGTCATTTCCAGAGAGCTCTGGCATAACACAAACCTGCAGTCTGCAAACACTTCTGTTATTTCCCCTACTAATTGCACAGCCACCTTATGGTGGGAGAGAGTAGTAACTGATAATCACAGCGTTATCCACCACTAAACCTGTAGCATTACAGAAGACAGTAAGAAGGCCATTTCTTACCATGGCTCCACTCCTCTGTGACCTTACCCCTTTCAGATGTCTTTGTAAATACCATCCCTTGTCCAAAGGTGTGATTGTCCAGGTGTATGGTATCCTCAGGGATACAACCCCCATGATTCCACCAGGGAGGAGGACCACGGACCCCTACCTAATGAAGAAGCTTGGGACCACATGAGACAAGTCTGTCCACACACACACTCTCCCGTGGCTGCATACTTACCCGTTCCCAGCGGGTCATCCTACTCTCCCGTGGCTGCATACTTACCCGTTCCCAGCGGGTCATCCTACTCTCCCGTGGCTGCATACTTACCCGTTCCCAGCGGGTCATCCTACTTTCCCGTGGCTGCATAATCCCATTCCCAGCCAGTCATCCTACTCTCCAGCGCTTCTGGCTGGCTGCATACTTACCTGTTCCCGGACGGTCCTCCTCTCCAGCACTACTAGTGGGAGCTATTGGTGGGCCAGCTTGCACGTATGAGATGTGATGACCTACAATACAAAGTATACATATACACACACATATTGTTCCCACGCTCACACAAATGCTAAAGGGTAGTGCCTCGGTTTTGATAAAAGGATCTTGGTAATTAAAATTTGTAAAGAACTTTGTGTTGCAGTTATTCTTTAAGGGAAGTGGTCAACCAGATGCGCTGTTTAGAATTCCCCAATTTATTGTACACACACCCACAGACACACCCACACACAAACACACATGACATGTAATCGTCGGAAACTACAGGTATTCATTTGGTAAATAATCCTTTACTGTCTAGGATCCGGCGTATAAATGGCGAGATGTGGACATGTGCCAGTGTGCGTTAGTAACTAGACGTGGCGTGATAGTGGTAAGGGGCATTCCTAATCAGCGTTTCTCAGGAAATGCGTGTCCGCCTCCTTCCACTACTGTGCTACTTTATGCAGGATGACTAACCTCATTGTGTGGCCACGGCGGCTTGAACTCACTGTGTTGGGTTTATTTACTAAAATGGGAATTCAGTTGTTATGGGTAACCAATCAGGTCCTATCTATTATCTTCTAGAAGGTGCTAAATAAATTGCAGCAATGAGGCTCTCAAACAATATAACACAATAAAGTTAATAGAAAATGCACAATGACAGTTTAAGCAATGGTGATGTCCTGCAACCCAGGAACATGTTGTGAAACGCGTTGCATGGATGTTGTGGCATCAGTAAGGAATTACTGTATTAGTCCTGGGGTCACTTACCTGTCATCCTATTGTTTGTGGACTGTGACTGTGCGGCTTTATCCTTCGGTGAATCTGATACGCTGATAATTGGTTGCAGTATTGTGAGCGTATGTCCTGTTATTTTGTTTCGCTGTGGACGGCCCAGCATCTTTGTTGTTGTGATGCAATTAAATGGGTTTAACATGATGTCACACCCCCTGTTGTCAAGACAGCGGTGAGATATCCACAAAAACCTCTTCCCTATCTACAAAGCCACGCCCCATTTCTGGGCACTCCCACTGAAGGTGAGCGCAAGGGCCACAACGTATGTCACCAACCCAAGTACCGTCACTGGTTGAATATACACTTAGTTGAGCTAAAGGGTTTTGAGGAGCTGTTAATGTATACTGAGACTGCACACCAAGCTAAAATATGGGCAGCCAACCAGTTAGCTTTTGGGAAGAGCCCCCCTGCCCCCGTGTAGTAGGTGACACCAGTGGCGTGGAAGATCCTCCCCGTCCCTGTGTAGTGGGTGACGTGACACCAGTGGCTGGGAAGAACCCCCCTGTCCCCATGTAGTGGGTTACGTGACACCAGTGGCTGGGAAGAACTCCCCTGTCCCCATGTAGTGGGTGACGTGACACGAGTGGCTGGGAAGAACCCCCCTGTCCCCATGTAGTGGGTGAAGTGACACCAGTGGCTGGGAAGAACCCCCCTGTTCCCATGTAGTGGGTTACGTTACACCAGTGGCTAGGAAGAAACCCCCCCTGTCCTCATGTAGTGGGTGACGTGACACCAGTGGCTGGGAAGAACCCCCCTGTCCCCATGTAGTGGGTGACGTGACACCAGTGGCTGGTAAGAACCCCCCTGTCCCCATGTAGTGGGTGAAGTGACACCAGTGGCTGGGAAGAACCCCCCCTGTTCCCATGTAGTGGGTGACGTGACACCAGTGGCTGGGAAGAACCCCCCTGTCCCCATGTAGTGGGTGACGTGACACCAGTGGCTGGGAAGAACCCCCCTGTTCCCATGTAGTGGGTGACGTGACACCAGTGGCTGGGAAGAACTCCCCTGTTCCCATGTAGTGGGTGACGTGACACCAGTGGCTGGGAAGAATTCCTCTCCTTGTTCCCATGTAGTGGGTGACGTGACACCAGTGGCTGGGCAGAACCCCCCTTGTCCCCATGTAGTGGGTGACATGACACCAGTGGCTGGGAAGAAAACCCCCCCCATCCCCGTCCCCATGTAGTGGGTGACATGACACCAGTGGCTGGGAAGAACCCCCCTGTCCCCATGTAGTGGGTGACATGACACCAGTGGCTGGGAAGAACCCCCCTGTCCCCATGTAGTGGGTGACGTGACACCAGTGGCTGGGAAGAATTCCTCTCCTTGTCCCCATGCAGTGGGTGACGTGACACTAGTGGCTGGGAAGAATTTCTCTCCTTGTTCCCACGCTCTCTCACATTTTAATGAATCAAAGGGAAAGCCATCGCCTACTATGTTTCATCCAGCTCTCCTGCTGGTCACTGATTGGCTGCCCATTGGCCCTACCTCCCTCTTGCTAGGGGAGCCTCACAGACCTGATCAGGTGTCAGTAACCCGTGGGCTGCCAGAGACCCCCTCACCCTCTCTATCACTGTCAGCTGCTCGGGTTGTGCTTTGTGTAAGTCCTGAGTGCTACCTACAATGCCCTGAGTTCTACCTGCAGTGCTCTGCATGTACCTGCAATGCCCGGTACCTACTCGCAATGCCCAGTACCTACCTGTAATGCCCAGTACCTACCTACAATGCCCTGAGTTCTACCTGCGGTGCCCAGTACCTACCTGCTCCGTACCTACCTGTAATGCCCAGTAACTACCCACAATGCCCAGTACCTACCTGCAATGCCCAGTACCTATCTGCTCTGTACCTCCCTGCAATGCCCAGTACCTTCCCACTCTGTACCTAGCTGCAATGCCCAGTACCTATCTGCTCTGTACCTACCTGCAATGCCCAGTACCTACCCGCTCTGTACCTGCCTGCAATGCTCAGTGCCTACCTGCTCTGTACCTACCCGCAGTGCCCGGTACCTACCTGCTCTGTCCTATACCTTCCCGTAATGCCCAGTACCTACCCGCTCTGGACCTACCCACAGTGCCCAGTAGCTACCCACTCTGTACCTACCCGAAGTGCCCAGTACCTACCCGCTCTGTACCTACCCACAATGCCCAGTACCTACCTGCTCTTTACCTACCAGCAATGCCCAGTACCTACCTGCTCTGTACCTGCCTGCAGTGCCCATTACCTACCCACAATGCCCAGTACCTACCTGCTCTGTGTCTACCTGAAATGCCCAGTACCTACCCGCTCTGTGTCTACCTGAAATGCCCAGTACCTACCCGCTCTGTTCCTTCCTGCAATGCCCATTACCTACCTGCTCTGTACCTACCCGCGATACCCAGTACCTCCCTGCTCTGTACCTACCCGTAATGCACGTTCCTATCCGCTCTGTACCTACCTGCAATGGCCAGTACCTACCCGCTCTGTTCCTTCCCGCAATGTGCAGTACCTACCTGTGATGCACAGTACCTACCCACTCTGTTCCTTCCCACAATACCCAGTACCTACCTGCTCTTTACCTACCCACAATACCCAGTACCTACCTGCTCTGTACCTACCTGCAGTGCCCAGTACCTACCCGCTCGGTACCTTCCCACAATACCCAGTACCTACCTGCTCTGTACCTACCTGCAGTGCCCTATAACTACACTATAATGCAGATTCCATACCTGTGGCATCTCATTAATTCTTCCAAAACGATTGTAATAATGGCCCAGGGCAGACTTCAGGAACCTCCTGCTTAGTCACAGGTGAGTCAACAGAGATGTGATACCTTATGCTCTGGGAAGCTCAGTGATTTAGAGATCACACTTGGTATTATTTATATACGGTATTACCAGTTTCTTATATAGTGCACACATATTCCGGAGTGCTGTACAGAGATTTGGTATGGGATGTGTAATAAGTTATTGGTGGCATCAGTGGGGGAATAGGGCTGCCCTACCCCAGAGGCACAAGCGGAAGTCCTGATGTCTGTGAGGCTGCGGCAGGGTCCTCCACCCCTGTCTGCCTGGTAGGGCAGGCAGGGGTGTAGAAGGGGTGTCTGGGGGTTTGCACATTCAGATGCACACTAGTACAGGACGGGACATATAGAATAGAATCAACTTTAATAGCCAAGTGTGTTTGCGCACACTAGGAATTTTTTGTGAACTGGCCTGTGGGCCAATCAAAACACGGGGGCAGGGCTTCGTGCTCTGGCACTTTAAAAAAAGGATGTGCCATCGATGGAGGGAAACCAACTGGTTCTCCCCCATTGATAGCAAAAGTATTCAACATCGGCCATAAACCATCGATGGTTTCGAATCATCGATGGTTGATGGCCATCCCTAATGTGAGAGGGGAGGAGGAAATAAAGTGACTGTCACGGTCAAGGATTTGACAGTATACTACAACATATGAAATATACTGCCTGCGCGCGGCATCCATAAACCCAGCAATAGGTTGTGAACAAACTTAAAGCACTTCGTAAGCAGTACTCCAAGGTGCGTGATCTCAAGCAGAGGAAGAGTGGTGGTGCCCGTATGGCCAATCAAAGCTGCTCTTTCAACGGCCAATCAAAGCTGATCTTTCAAAAGCCAATCAAAGCTGCTCTTAGATTCCTCACACTTGTTGTCAGGGCAGACCCGGGAACCAGTGTGAACGGGACCGGCCCGGAAATTTCCCGGGTCCAAGATGCAGTGTGAAGGGGGTCTGTGAGCTGAGATGATCTGTGCCCCGGCAAATGAGAACATGGTATTACATTTACTTTTCTCCAGCACCCCATGGGGGTGGGAAAACAGCTCGACGTGACCAAAGGCTGGCTCAGTAAGTCGATGTGCCTTGCTACTGCGTATGTTATGCAATCACTGAGGACTACTTTAGTTCTACACTAGTGAGGACGCCACCCAGATTCCTCCAGTAGTTTGTGCCTGATGCCGGAATGAGCAGATCAACAGTAGTTTTTGCATTCAGATGCCTCAGTTTGTTTTCCCTGAGGACGGATAGGCTGTATTCTCCTGGATGGGGGAGCAGCCACCTCCGCTGTGTGTAGGTGGCCGGTGAACTCTAAGACGTCTTTTCTCCATAATTATCTCCTAATTTGAGTGCTGAGTAATTAAAATCATTACATTACCACATAAAAGGGCAGGCCATCCTCTGTATCATTATGTGTATGATGTATAATGCTCCTACTACTTACGCAGAAGCTGATCCCTTGGAGATGTATCCGTCCTTCCAGGTCCCCTGTCTGTGTCCCAGGCCTGCAGAACCTACAACCATATTATACTGGGGCTATTAGCTGGACATTGGTGCGTATGGGGCCTGCAGAACCTACAACCATATTATACTGGGGCTATTAGCTGGACATTGGTGCGTATGGGGTCTGCAGGAGCTAGAACCTTATTATACTGGGATTATAAAATGGAAACTGGTGGGTATGGGGCCTGCAGAACCTAGAACCTTATTATACTGGGAATATTTGCTGGAAATTGGTGGGTATGGGGCCTGCAGGAGCTAGAACCTTGTGATATTGGACATTGGTGGGTATGGGGCCTGCAGGACCTAGAACCTTATTATACTGGAAATATTAGCTGGACATTGGTGGGTATGGGGCCTGCAGGACCTAGAACCTTATGCTGGGAATATTAGCTGGACATTGGTGGATATGGGGCCTGCAGGACCTAGAACCTTATGCTGGGAATATTAGCTGGACATTGGTGGGTATTGGGTCTGCAGGACCTAGAACCATAATATACTGGGATTATCAGATGGACACTGATGGGTATGGGGTCTGCAGAGCCTAGAACCTTATTATACTGGGACTATTAGCTGGACATTGGAGGGTATGGGGCCTGCAGGACCTACAGTATAACCTTATACTGGGAATATTAGATGGACACTGATGGGTATGGGGTCTGCAGAACCTAGAACCTTATGATATTGGACATTGGTGGGTATGGGGACCTTGTTAGAGTGTAGGCCAGGCTAGTGCGTAATATAGTGTAATGTGTTATCTATATGGCATCAGTGTATACTCTGCTACTTGTTTGGGTAGTATGTTCCCTGTTGTACCCAAGCTCGGTGTGTAAAAAGTAATGTGCGCAAGTAGCACAGTCATCATATTGGCAGCAGAACATGTGAACTGCTCTGGCCTCGCGCCATAAAGGAGACAGGCGGTTTATGCACGTTTCCTGGATCCCAGAACTGTGTGTTGTGTAAGAGGTGTGTGCAGCAACTAACACACTACGCTGCCTACACTTAGGTATTCACAGACCTATACTTCTGTATCGCGTGGCTGCAGCATATTCCCAGACATATGCCATCTGTATCGCGCGGCTGCAGCATATTCCCAGATATATGCCATCTGTATCGCGCGGCTGCAGCGTATTCCCAGACATGCACCATCTGTATCGCGCGGCTGCAGCATATTCCCAGACATGCATGATCTGTATCGTGCGGCTGCAGTGTATTCCCAGACATGCACCATCTGTATCGCGCGGCTGCAGCATATTCCCAGAAATCCACCATCTGTATCGTGCGGCTGCAGCATATTCCCAGACATGCACCATCTGTATCGCGCGGCTGCAGAGTATTCCCTGACATGCACCATCTGTATCGCGTGGCTGCAGGGTATTCCCTGACATGCACCATCTGTATCGCACGGCTGCAGAGTATTCCCTGACATGCATCATCTGTATCGCGCGGCTGCAGAGTATTCCCTGACATCCACCATCTCTATCGCGCGGCTGCAGCGTATTACCAGACATGTCCATCTGTATCGCGTGGCTGCAGCGCATTCCCAGACATCCACCATCTGTATCGCGCTGCTGCAGTATATTCCCGGACATCCACCATCTGTATCGCGCGGCTGCAGCATATTCCCAGACATCCACCATCTGTATCGCGCGGCTGCAGCATATTCCCAGACATGCACCATCTGTATCGCGCGGCTGCAGCGTATTCCCAGACATGTCCATCTGTATCGCGTGGCTGCAGCATATTCCCAGACATCCACCATCTGTATCGCGCTGCTGCAGTGTATTCCCAGACATGCACCATCTGTATCGCGCGGCTGCAGCATATTCCCAGACATGCACCATCTGTATCGCGCGGCTGCAACATATTCCCAGACATGCACCATCTGTATCGTGCGGCTGCAGCCTATTCCCAGACATGCACCATCTGTATCGCGCGGCTGCAGAGTATCCCCAGACATGCACCATCTGTATCGCGCGGCTGCAGCATATTCCCAGACATCCACCATCTGTATCGCGCGACTGCAGCATATTCCCAGACATGCACCATCTGTATCGTGTGGCTGCAGCATATTCCCAGACATCCACCATCTGTATCGCGCAGCTGCAGAGTATTCCCCGACATTCACCATCGGTATCGCACGGCTGCAGCGTATTTCCAGACATCCACCATCTGTATCGCGCGGCTGCAGCCTATTCCCAGACATGCACAATCTGTATTGCGCAGCTGCAGCATATTCCCAGAATGCACCATCTGTATCGCGCAGCTGCAGCAAATTCCCAGACATGCACCATCTGTATCGCGTGGCTGCAGAGTATCCCCAGACATGCACCATCTGTATCGTGTGGCTGCAGAGTATCCCCAGACATGCACCATCTGTATCGCGCAGCATATTCCCAGACATGCACCATCTGTATCGTGTGGCTGCAGAGTATCCCCAGACATGCACCATCTGTATCGCGCAGCATATTCCCAGACATGCACCATCTGTATCGCGCAGCATATTCCCAGACATTCACCATCTGTATCGTGCGGTTGCAGCATATTCCTAGACATGCACCATCTGTATCGCGCGGCTGCAGCGTATTCCCCGACATCCACCATCTGTATCGCGCAGCTGCAGCGTATTTCCAGACATGCACCATCTGTATCGCGCGGCTGCAGCATATTCCCAGACATGCACCATCTGTATCGCGCAGCTGCAGCATATTCCCAGACATCCACCATCTGTATCGCGCAGCTGCAGCATATTCCCAGACATCCACCATCTGTATCGCGCGGCTGCAGCATATTCCCAGACATGCACCATCTGTATCGCGCGGCTGCAGCATATTCCCAGACATCCACCATCTGTATCGCGCGGCTGCAGCATATTCCCAGACATGCACCAGTCTGCAGCATATTCCCAGACATTCACCATCTGTATCGTGCGGCTGCAGCATATTCCCAGACATGCACCATCTGTATCACGCGGCTGCAGCATATTCCCAGACATGCACCATCTGTATCGCGCGTCTGCAGCCTATTCCCAGACATGCACCATCTGTATCGTGCGGCTGCAGCATATTCCCAGACATGCACCATCTGTATTGCGTGGCAGCAGAGTATTCTCAGACATGCACCATCTGTATCGCGCGGCTGCAGCATATTCCCAGACATGCACCATCTGTATCGCGCGGCTGCAGCATATTCCCAGACATGCACCAGTCTGCAGCATATTCCCAGACATTCACCATCTGTATCGTGCGGCTGCAGCATATTCCCAGACATGCACCATCTGTATCGCGCTGCTGCAGCGTATTCCCAGACATGCACCATCTGTATCGCGCAGCTGCAGCGTATTCCCAGACATTCACCATCTGTATCGTGCGGCTGCAGCATATTCCCAGACATGCACCATTTGTATCGCGTGGCTGCAGAGTATCCCCAGACATGCACCATCTGTATCGCGTGGCTGCAGAGTATCCCCAGACATGCACCATCTGTATCGCGCAGCATAATCCCAGACATGCACCATCTGTATTGTGCGGCTGCAGTCTATTCCCAGACATGCACCATGTGTATCGCGTGGCTGCAGCCTATTACCAGACATACACCATCTGTATCGCGTGGCTGCAGAGTATCCCCAGACATGCACCATCTGTATCGCGCAGCTGCAGCATATTCCCAGACATGCATCTGTATCGCGCGGCTGCAGCCTATTCCCGGGCATGTGCTGTCTGTAGCGCACGGCTTTAGCGTATACCCTGACTCAGACCTGGTCAATGGGCTGCAAATCTTTAGATCAGGTAGATTCTGCCCCAGCAGAGGATTTCCACGCACCTGTGCACAGCTCTGAATGTGTTCAGAGATTTACATCGCAAAGCCAACACATGTACACACTGGGGTTAATAGTTGTCAGCACACAATTAACTTCGCATTATATGTTTGGAGTGTGGGAGGAAACTGTACGCTATTTATATCACATGACACATAATGGCTGGATGGAAGTCACAGATATATACTGTAATGTCACTATTACATGGCTGCAGTGGACAATATCAGTCCCAGTCAGAACATCTGAAATATGACCCCCCCCTCCTCCCGTCCTCCAGCTGCATCGATAATACTCTTTGTTAGGTACTTGTTTCCTAGCATGGCGCCCACTAAGCTAATTGCTTAGTGGGCTATTCTGCATAGTAAAATCGCATCGCATCGCATGTAAAGCGCAACGGAATATGCTGCGCTATATAAGAAACTGTTAATAAATAAATAAATGGCCCATTTTAGTGCCGTGCAATGCGATTTTTTTATGTAATTTATTCACTGCTCTACAATAATATGATTGTATGACATACCAAGAGGTTTTAGGCACCCCCACCACTATCCACGCCCGAAGCATGGTTAGCAGCGGCGGAACGCATCCTCTGACGTTTTCATACCCCCACTATCCACGTCGGCGTGGAGTTGATTATATATAGTGTGGCGAGCGCAGCGAGCCACCGAGCGCGAAGCATGGCGAGCGGACTCGGAATACATGTAAAGTAATCCGCGGGCGCTCGCCATGCTTCGGGCTCGCTGCGCTCGCCACACTATATAAAATCAACTCCACGCCGACGTGGATAGTGGGGGTATGGAAATGTCGGAGGACGCGATCCGCCGCCACGCTTCGGGGTGGTGTGGATAGTGGGGGGGGGGGGGTGCGGTGCATTAAACCTCTTGGTATGTTATACAATCATTATTGTAGAGCAGTGAATAAATTACATTCAAAAATCACATCGCACGGCACTAAAATGGCCCAGGCAATGCGATGCGATTTCACTACGTTAGCGTAAGTTGAAAATCTGGGCGCCGTGCTAGGAAACAAGTCCCCTTTGTTATTATTCTTTTTATTTAAAAAAGTACATACATTGGCCCCAACGGGGGGGGGGGGGGGGGCAGTCTGGGGGGAGTAGTGCTGTGCAATATATAGGCAGTGGTTCTAAAACTCGGTCTAAAACCGACTTATATTTCGTCCGGTAACCCAGGTTAACACAATAAATAGGAAATTCGGGCGCAGGTCGGTGCCGCATTATAAAATGTTTGTTAGCGGTTGAGTTTTAAAGTTTTTTCAGCCAAAGTGTTCCTTAGGGAGATCTTATTATATACTTTTAACCGGCCCTACATGACTATCAAAAGTGATAAAATGGAGAGTGATAAACAACCAGCCAATCAGCTCCTACTTGACATTTTTTAAACACAGTCTGGGACATGGCAGGCAGGAGCTGATTGGCTGTCTGTTTATCACTCTCCATTTTATCACTTTTAAAGCTTAGTGCATCTGTCCCTATACCTGATGATGTATCTGGGACTATAATACCAGGTGCTGTGCCGGTATGAATGCCATCTCTGACCAGAAATATCTACAGGGGTCTTGCTGTAGCGTCACACTCTACGATATCACCAGGGGTATGGCAAAGGTGATATAAGCTGGAAGTCATAAGGCCCCCATACACTAGGGCGACTTGTCCTAAGGACAAGTCAGCCCCGATTTACCCTGAGCTTCCCCGGCAGCTCCCCGGGGGAGCTTGATAACATTTGGCACTTGATGTGCCATATTTTACATGTGATAAATCGGTTGCGGTTTATCACATGAAAAATCCAGGGAGCTGCAGGCGGGGGGGGGGGGGGGGGGGGGGGGAGCGGCAGGATGGGAGTGGGGACCGGCCGGGGGAGTGACAGGAGCAGGCTGGGGGCGGGGTCCGGTCCTGGGTACCTGTAGGTGCAGGCTGTAATCTGTATTGTGCACTGGGAGAGCCTCAGCCTCTTCAGATATAGCGGCGCTGCGGCAGGCAGGGTCAGCTCGCCGTGGGGACCGCAGAGCAGCGGGAGAATAGAAACCATCCTATTCAAAAGACTGGGCGGCCGCTGATTGGCTGAGTTCTCAGCCAATCAGCGGCCGCCCAGTCCTTTGAATGGGATTTCTTTCTATTCTCGCGCCGCGCACCCGGTCTCTCTGCATCTGCGGTCCCCGCTCCTGACCCTGCCTGCCGCAGCGCCGCTACATCTGAAGAGGCTGAGGCTCTCCCAGTGCACAATACAGATTACAGCCTGCACCTACAGGTACCCAGGACCGGACCCCGCCCCCAGCCTGCTCCTGTCACTCCCCCGGACGGCTGCACATGATTAATCTTATGTGCAGACCGTCCGACATCCGGATCTGATCCGATGTACACGGGACCGCGCATCAGATCAGATCGAATGTCATACACTACACAATTTGCCCAGTTTCACCCGATTTCTCGGCCCAATCCTCCAGAATCGGGTGAAATCGGGGCCAAATCGCGTAGTGTATGGGGGCCTATAAGCAGATTATTGTATAAGGAGGGTAATCGTTGTAGTCTTCTATTAGACTGATACCAATCAGACGTTGCTCACTGCTTACTACCAGATTTTAGTGAATTAACAGCCCATTAGTTATGCCGACTGCTTGAATACAGCAGATCGATTTTTTTTTTACTCTTTTTTTTTTTCAAGCTCCGTTCCCTATTTTAATGGCGCACTTTATAGAATAATTAGTTTTGTAATAGACAGAGCTTTTGAGACTGAAGTTCTGTGCGTGCAGGTATTTTCAGCTTGCTGTTACCAGAGCGTGTCTCCAAAGCTTTCCTCTAGCGCTGGGGTAGCCAACCCTAGTCCTCGAGAGCTACCAGCAGTGCATGTTTTGCAGCTCTCCTCACAGAATCACAAGTGAGCTAATTAGCTCCATCTGTGTATCTTCTAAAATGTGTCAGTGATTTATGAGTGCAGCTGTGCAGCAGCTAGGTTGTCTGGAAAATGTGAACTGTTGGTAGCTCTCGAGGGCTAGGGTTGGCTACCACTGCGTCTAGCGCAATGCACAAGATTTGCCACTTGTGGACGTTGCAGGCAATGCAGACGGGACTGGCTTGTCTGACAGTGTGTGTACATATCCAGTCAGTTCTTTTCTGGTCAAACGTTGTCTCAGCAATCTGCAAGAGTCTTCCGCACGCGTATGAGCCCCAAAAACTTTCCTTAAATTGGAATATATATATAAATACGGTCACTAAATACAGGGACGGAGCTACCATAGGTGCAGGGGGTGCAGCTGCTATGGGGCCCAGAGCTGAGAGGGGCCACCTTCCCAGTCACAGTTATGTGCGTTGTATACAGGGGCGTAACTACCATAGGTGCAGGGGGTGCAGCTGCTATGGGGCCTAGTGCTGAGAGGGGCCACCTTCCCTGTCACAGTTACATGTGTTATATAAAGGGTGTAGCTACCATAGGTGCAGGGAGTGCAGCTTCTATGTGGCCCAGAGCTGAGAGGGGCCACCTTCCCTGTCACAGTTACATGTGTTATATACAGGGTGTAGCTACCATAGGTGCAGGGAGTGCAGCTGCTATGGGGTCCAGAGCTGAGAGGGGCCATCTTCCCTGTCACAGTTACATGTGTTATATACAGGGGTGTAGCTACCATAGGTGCAGGGGGTGCCGTTGCTATGGGGCCCAGAGCGGAGAGGGGACACCTTCCCTGTCACGGTTACATGTGTAATATACAGGGGTGTAGCTACCATAGGTGCAGGGGGTGCAGCTGCTATGGGGCCCAGAGCTGAGAGCGGCCACCTTCCCTGTCACAGTTACATGTGTTATACATATTGACCATCTGACAGAGAGGTCTGTGACAGGCAGTGTATGTGTTAAACCATTAGTGAATGGCTCAGGCCCTGGGGGGGGTTACAGGTCTGACAGGGGATCCCTTGTATCCTGTGTATTCTCTCCCTGTGGTGTCCACTTAGCACCCTCCAGCCATTAAAATACCTCATGTGACTGACAATTTGGTGTTTTAGAGCAGGGGGGACACAGGATGGAGTGGGACAGTTTGCTGTCCGTTACTGCCCTCTATCTGCACACAGAGAAACAGCAGCAGACCCCTGCCCAGCTCACTACAGGGTCCAGAACCGCCATTTATGTCACCAGCAGAGATTACACTCTATATTCCCCATCACATGGACACACACATATACCGCAGCGCTGTACAGAGAGAACGGTACATCAGTCACACCGGTCCCTGCACCAGCAGAACTAACACCCTATATTCTCCATCACATGGACACACACATATACCGCAGCGCTGTACAGAGTATGTCAGTCACACCGGTCCCTGCACAAGCAGAGCTTACACTCTATATTCCCCATCACATGGACACACACATATACCGCAGCGCTGTACAGAGTATGTCAGTCACACCAGTCCCTGCACAAGCAGAGCTTACACTCTATATTCCCCATCACATGGACACACACATATACCGCAGCGCTGTACAGAGAGTACGTCAGTCACACCGGTCCCTGCACCAGCAGAGCTTACACTCTATATTCCCCATCACATGGACACACACATATACCGCAGCGCTGTACAGAGAGTACGTCAGTCACACCGGTCCCTGCACCAGCAGAGCTTACACTCTATATTCCCCATCACATGGACACACACATATACCGCAGCGCTGTACAGAGAGTACGTCAGTCACACCGGTCCCTGCACCAGCAGAGCTTACACATCTATATTCCCCATCACATGGACACACACATATACCGCAGCGCTGTACAGAGAGTACGTCAGTCACACTGGTCCCTGTACCAGAAGAGCTCACACTCTATATTCCCCATCACATGGTCACACACATATACCGCAGCGCTGTACAGAGAGTACGTCAGTCACACCGGTCCCTGCTCCAGCAGAGCTTACACTCTATATTCCCCATCACATGGGGACACACACATATACCGCAGCGCTGTACAGAGAGTATGTCAGTCACACCGGTCCCTGCACCAGCAGAGCTTACACTCTATATTCCCCATCACATGGACACACACATATACCGCAGCGCTGTACAGAGAGTACGTCAGTCACACTGGTCCCTGTACCAGAAGAGCTCACACTCTATATTCCCCATCACATGGTCACACACATATACCGCAGCGCTGTACAGAGAGTACGTCAGTCACACCGGTCCCTGCTCCAGCAGAGCTTACACTCTATATTCCCCATCACATGGGGACACACACATATACCGCAGCGCTGTACAGAGAGTATGTCAGTCACACCGGTCCCTGCACCAGCAGAGCTTACACATCTATATTCCCCATCACATGGACACACACATATACCGCAGCGCTGTACAGAGAGTACGTCAGTCACACTGGTCCCTGTACCAGAAGAGCTCACACTCTATATTCCCCATCACATGGTCACACACATATACCGCAGCGCTGTACAGAGAGTACGTCAGTCACACCGGTCCCTGCTCCAGCAGAGCTTACACTCTATATTCCCCATCACATGGGGACACACACATATACCGCAGCGCTGTACAGAGAGTATGTCAGTCACACCGGTCCCTGCACCAGCAGAGCTTACACTCTATATTCCCCATCACATGGACACACACATATACCGCAGCACTGTACAGAGAGTACGTCAGTCACACCGGTCCCTGTACCAGCAGAGCTTACACTCTATATTCCCCATCACATGGACACACACATATACCGCAGCACTGTACAGAGAGTACGTCAGTCACACCGGTCCCTGCACCAGCAGAGCTTACACTCTATATTCCCAACACATGGACACACAGACTCTTTGTAACTTGCTTTAGAACTGTCTACAGCAGTAGTGGAACTACAAGTCCCAGCAATCACCTAGAACAGCATGCTGGGACTTCTAGTTCTACATCCCAGAGTGAGGTCCCCCTGAGGGGGCACAAAGTGTTGGGCCTCCTGACTGTGACACTGGCATGCTGCTGCTGCTGGGGGGCCCCGGGCCCCCTCTGCGTGTCAGACAGTGCGTGAGAACTTTTGTCACTCTCCCTCAGTTCAAGCCACGCCCAGATTCTCAACGTTCCACCGGGTGGGCGGGACGAAGGAGGGGCGGGGGCGTCCCCACGTGGGCCGGCGGCCAATAGCCAGCCCGGAGAGCGGAGTATTGTGATGCAAATCAGCATCTGCCTAAAAGGGGCCGCGCTGGCCAGAGCTGAGCGGAGTCCGAGCTCAACCCAGCAGCGGTAGCACACGGCGGGCTGAGCGACACATGCACCGGCGGGAGGGCACCGTGCGAGCCCCGACACACACTCTGCTGGATCACCGGTAACCGATCATCAGTAACTCCAGTGTGCAAGCCTGAGATCACCAGTAACTCCAGTGTGCAAGCCTGACATCACCAGTAACTCCAGTGTGGAAGCCTGAGATCACCAGTAACGCCAGTGTGCAAGCCTGACATCACCAGTAACTCCAGTGTGCAAGCCTGAGATCACCAGTAACTACAGTGTGCAAGCCTGAGATCATTAGTAACTACAGTGTGCAAGCATTGGATCACTAGTACCTGCTGTTGTGTGGTTCATTAGTACCTGCAGGGTGCAAGCCTCGGATCACCTAGTTTTTGCAGGGTGCAAGCCTTGGATCACCTAGTTCTTGAAGGGTGCACGCCTTGGATCACTAAGATCTTGGTGTATGTAAGCCTTGGATCACCTAGTTCTTGAAGGGTGCAAGCCTTGGATCATCTAGGTCTTGGGGTTGCGAGCGTTGGATCACTAGTTCCTGCAGGGTGCAAGCCTTGGATCACTGGAACTTCTGGGTGCAGGCCCTGGATCACTAATAAGGGTGGAAGAGCCTTCACTGGAGGAGCTGCATTCGTATCATTCTAGCCCATACTTCAGTGCTATACTGGGATTGATTCAAGTGTTGTCCACCAGGCCTCTTGCATCCAGCTGTAGAAGGAATTCTAGACGTTGGAGTCCAGGGTATATGGATCTGCAGCAGTTCTAGTGCTAGAGACTGATTCCTGCACACACTGATCTCTGCCTGGATCATCTACAGTACAGATCATGCAGTGAGTTTCCCCACCTGGACCATCCCCTTCTTCTTCTGCAGGAACCTTTCCCACCTGGACCATCTTTGCTGGTACTTTTCCCACTTGAACCACTATATTCTGCAGATACCTTTCCCACCTGGACCATCATCTTCTTCTGCAGGGACCTTTCCCACCTGCACCCCTTCCAGTCATGAGCCAGACAGAAGTATCCACCTGTGCTGTTCCTCACACCCAGCGGGTGTTCCAGGAGGCTGTGAGAAAGGGTAACACTAAGGAACTTCACTCCCTTCTTCAGAACATGACCAACTGTGAGTTTAATGTCAATTCTTTTGGTCCAGAAGGCCAGACAGCCCTTCACCAGTCTGTGATCGATGGGAACTTGGAACTAGTGAAACTTCTGGTCAAGTTTGGTGCAGACATCAGATTGGCAAACAGGGATGGCTGGAGTGCCCTGCACATAGCAGCCTACGGAGGCCACCAAGACATTGTCCTCTATCTCATCACCAAGGCCAAGTACTCGACTAGTAGTCGGTAACTGCCCACGGGACATGCACAGACATTCCAATACTTCCTATTTTATGGGGGTTTAAATCAATTTTTTTTATGTCTTTCATTTTTTGTGTTTTTTTTTTTTTTTTTTATTGTAGTTTTCTATACAAGAGGCTGTGCTGCTTATGGTCTACAAAAAAAAAAATCTCATGATTTGGAAAGGTGGACCCCTCGGTATGTTCATCAGATCCACTAGTACTGTTGGTTACTAAATCATTGAAATTTTTATTTTTTAATTGCACGTCATTGAGGAATTTTGTTGTTTTTTTATTTTCTTTATTAGGTACAACAGAGTTTATTATTTTTTTTTTTATGTTTGGTTTTCTAATTTAGTTATATGACAAAAAACAACTCCTGCCTCTTCAGTAATGTGTGTGGATTTTTTTTTTTACTATTTGTCATGAAAAGCTGCTCTTGGTCTCCAAGTTTTAGGAAGTTTGGGGCCCACAAAGATACATTTAATAATTTTTTTCCCCCTTTTAAAGTCTTTCCATTCCTTTTTTTTATTTTTGCCATCTACCTCGACTTTAGCGCAGTATTCGAAATCCGCATCGGATACTGTATGCTGCACTTGTAGGTAATCTGTTCAAACCATAATTTAAAAAAATGATGTCTACTAGATACACATATATCTTCCCTCTTCCATTCCCTAAAAATGTTGAACATTTCAGCCAGGATCCCCAAGTTCAGTCACCCATTTATTTGGTAGGTTTAATTCATTCACAGTCCCCTTGCAGAAAAAAAATAATTCCTTTTTCCCAGTACAACTTTAGTCTAAGTTTCAAATAACAAAAAAAGTTTTAAAATGACGTAAACATTTTTTTTAAACAATTAAAATGATGACATTTTGAAATTTAATTGTGGGGCTTCTAGAAAAATATTTCTGTTTTGCACAGGAAATCTGAAAAGAGCAAGAGTGCCATCTGTTGGCTGAAAAATGACTTGCAGTATTGTGAATTGACCTGTTGACTACTGAGATTATTGGATAATTTGCACCACAAGTTGTTGCACAGTTTTTTTAATTTTTTTTTTTATTATATTTTTTTAATGCTTTCTGCAAAAGCAACACTTGTTACTTTTAAGTGTGCCTGCTTGGAATCAGACTGATGTGCTTTATTATAAAAAATAATGTCCCAGGTCAGATAGAGGTCATTTAGAATCCAGATGCAATGTGTTTTCTTGTGTTTTGCATTTAATAATGGAACTAAAATGTCCACACACTAAAGCCACTTCTTTTTAAAATTCAAGATAATTTGACAAAAATAATCTGAGCAATTGTTAATTTGTATCACAATTTTTGGCTGAAAAAAAAAATTAATTGTTTTTTAATTATTTTTTACCAAAAAGAAAAATTTGAAAAAAAACCCCAAAACAAATTATTTGTGCTAAAATTAAAAAGTTTTTTTTTTCCCTAGTATTGTGTCCAGAAATATTTCCCATGCTGAATATTTATATCCCTGTAAATAAGCAGCGCAAAAATGATAACCAATTTCTGCATCCAGTAGCCACAGAGGCTGGTGTATTTGAGGGGATCTTCAAATGAAATGAGTTTTAAGGAAAATCTTGTCTGCTGTTTTTGTATTGCACTGTGTATTATTCTATCCTGCGTGCAGGTTTGTCTTAAAGTATTGCCTTTTTATATATGATTGCTGGATTTTTGGTCCATAAGGGAGAGTCCTATTGGATCATTTAATCCTCTCTCCTTAACAAGGTCCCTTCAAACGTATTGTATATTGTAGAAAAAGTCGAGGAGTAAACTTTTTTTTTTTTTTTTCGAAGGAAAAAAAAAAAGTTGTTATGCTGAATTTTCAGCATTTTTGTGTCCCCCCTTCCCCTCCCCAGTTTATTCGGTCTACATTGTTAGGCTGGTGAATTACTTGGCACCGAGTTCTGCTTCTGTGCGATAGTTTCAAGTGGGGGTGGGGGGAAGCTTAAAATAAAAATCTAAAGGTAAAATTAAAAGCAAATTGATTGGGTCTGTGGGTAAAAAAGGGATAGTGTGTGTGTGAAATGGAAAAACTACAGCTTGTTGCACATTTTAAAGTGGATCTGCCACAAATAATGTCATAATATTTATGATATAATTACTCCTACGTTCATCCCAAGGTTTTTTGTTTGTCTGTTAAAGTCCCAGTTATTTATGGGATAATCAGAATTTTATTATATAATTTTTTTACAAACAAAAATTTTTTTATAATTTTTTTTTTTAAAATAAATTTAAATTCCCCCCGCCCCCTGAAACCTAGTATTTAATAATTTGCAAGTGCAGTTCTTTTTCTTTGGCTAGGATAAGTCTATACATGGATACCATATGTTCAAAAATTCAGCCCCCCGCCCCCCTTCTCTTGCAATGTCCCTACATGCCACCACTGGAGTAGCTTTGTAAAAGGAGCAGGTGCACTGACTGACTTCTCAATAGTCTGTCTCATTTCTCTCCGTTCCACCCATTGCATTGTTACCCGAATCCCTAACCCCCCCATTTATTGTTATTTAATTTTTTTTCTTAAATCCTGGGGATGAACAGGACGGTGTGGCTGTAATCTGCTCCAGAAAGGAGTTGTTTGTGATGAATTGTGTTCTAGATACGGAAACATTTTTTAATTATGTTAATTAAAGTTATAGGCTTATATTGAAGCTGTGTTTGAGATCGCCATGTTGTAACTGGATGAAATCTGTAAAATACAGCAGATTTGCATTGTATTATATATATAAAAAAAAAACTGTAGCCCCGGAAAGATTTGTTTTATAAAAAAGAAAAATGAAGAAAAAAAAAAAATCTTGTGGTGTTTTTTTTTTATTTTGTTACCATTCATTTATTATTTTATTTATTTTTGGAAAATGTTTGTGTGTGCCAGTAGGGGGGCAAAATTGTGAACTGAGCTAACACCTTCCCTATGAGGGATATTTATTAAACAGTGGAGAAATGATCCAATCAGCTCCCATCTGTCATTTTAAAACTGAACTGAAAGAAAAACAATGAAAACGCGCACACTATAGTACCACTGCTAATCTGAATAATTGTAATAAACTTTGATCATACGTAGAACAAAATTGAGGTGATCTGTAAATATTTGGCTAAAAATCTGCCCACTTTACCCTGATTGGCCGATTAGAAACATAACCGTGAGACTGAAGTGTTACCGGTGCCTTGGGTTAAAACAATATCTAAATTACAAAATTAAAGTACACCTTGGTTTATAATGATGGACTCCGGGCACTTATTATAATTCCAAAACCAGTGGGATCCAGTTGGAATAGTGGGAGGTGTCTAATATTTATGGGGAGATGCGTCGCACCTTCTAAAGAGTACAAGTGTTGAGGTTACCAATGGCAACCAGTTAGATTCAAGATACCATTGCTATAATCTGATTGGTTGATTAGTTTTATATATCTATCTACCTTAGGGCCAAGGCCAACGGCTCCACCATTCAGTCTCCACTCTCCCTGGTCAGAACATCTGGGTCAGGAATAAGTGAGTGGTTAAAACGGCAGGGTTGTGATTGGCCAACAGATATTGTCTGTCTTTGTGCATGGCCTTATTTTATCATGGACCCCTCCTTTCACCTGGTATGGTGCAAATAGACACCCCTGTATTAATAGTCCATTTGGGGCAGTTTTGCAAATCTGTATCCCTTCAAAAGGGGGCATCTACTTAGACCGGAGGGTTTTTATTTTTTTTATGACCACCCCAATTTTTGTGCAACTTTTTTGTCTGTGTGTTTTACAATCGTAGACTCCCAAAGCTGATCTATGCCCAAGTCCTGGCCTTGTAAAGGTTTATTCGTTTTATCCACTGGTATGTATGTCTGTCGCCCCAACACAAAGTCACCTTGGCCCAGGGTTGGACATGTGAAGGAAATATAGACTAACCGTACTGCTCTTCAGTGTGTATCCATGAGCAGAATGTAGTGCCGTTCACAGTCAAACCTTCAGGCCTAGCAAGAAGTAGGACCTAGCTCTGCTGATTCTAAACTGGTAGTGTAGTGGCACCATATTCTAAACTGGTAGTGTAGTGGCACCATGCGTGTGTCCTGGCAAATGTTGGCACGGTTTGGGGTAATGGCGTCATTTTGAATCTGATTGGCGACTGAGAAATGATATGTATTTATTATATGCAGTGATGCCTAGAGGTCGGGGTTCTTCTGTTCTACTTTATGGGAGAAAGGGTGGAAGGTTACGCTGCTAGAACTAACAAACCCCTAAAGCTGTATATTTATATATGTAGCACCACCAATATACACGGGCGGGTGTACTTGGAGAGTTATACAGCAGAGAAAGGTAAAGTACCAGCCCAGCAGCTGTTTGTTACTTTGGGCCAGCTGTACTAAGCTTTAAAAGTGATAAAATGGAGAGTGATAAACTGCCAGCCAATCCGCTCCTATCTGCCATGTTTGAAAAATCAAATTTCAAGTCTTAGTACATCTCTTTCTTTAGGTCAGATGCACTAAGCTTTGAGTGATAAAATGGCGAGTGAAAAGCAACTAACCAATCACCTACCTGTAATTTTGCAAACACAGAGCCAGATTCTCTAAGCTTCAAAAATAATAAAATTGAGAGTGATAAACAGCCAGCCAATCAGCTCCTGCCTGACATTTTTAAAACGTAGTCTGTGGCATGGCAGGTAGGAGCTGATTGGCTGGCTGTTTATCACTCTCAATTTTATCACTTTTGAAGCTTAGAGAATCTGGCCCACAGCCTGTGAAATGGCAGTTAGGAGCTCATTGGCTGGTGGTTTATCACTCTCCATTTTATCACTTTTCAAGCTTAGTACATCTGGCCCTAAACCTCTCTCCACGTTATTACTATGAGACAATGGAATAGACAGAGTCTGGTTGCTATGGGCAACATAACCTCTTTTCATTTTTAGGAGTTTTAGTAAATTTTCCCCTCAGAGACTAAGGGGGTTATTCTGGCTGTGAATTTACAGCCTTGTGAGTCCACCAAACCCCGCCCCGCCTTGTGAATGGTTGGCTGGCGCCACCCATATGCAAGGGCGACTTGCTCGCAGGGGCTTGTCAATGGATGTTACACAGTAACATCCATTTTCCGGGCAGGGGGGGAACCTCCCACATCCTTCGATGGTCACCAACCATCGAAAGATGTGGAAAGTGCACACTTATGTAAAGTAGCCCTGAGCAACCTCATATGTGTGCGTGCATGAACAAATGGAGAGAGATAAAGTACAAGCCCTGTCATGTTACAGGTTGTGTTTGAAAAGGCCTTGTGCCCACACACTTATGCCTCCCTCGCCCGGCCCTTTAGTGTTAGGGACCTTCCATTTGGAGGGACCTGGTCGTGGTGGGCGGGCTCAGCGCCTCACATATACTCCATGTTATATTGCAGATTATATTGATTTCCCCACATATGTGAAATAAGCCCAGTCACATTGGTCTGCCCCAGCTTTCCCCCAAACCCTTTTTTTGATGCCATGCGTCACGAGAGTTGTCAGGAATCTAGTTCCACCACCGCAACTGCGCCGTTTTGCGGCCATGACTACAGCCAGTCCATTTACTATGAAGAAGACAAGGATCAGTGACCTAGAACAGCTAGGCCGCAATTTTCTAATCATTGGTTCGAGCCATAAAATGGCCGCTTTTGCTGTCTAGGAGGAACGGTTTCCCTGCAAGCCTCGGACTATCCCTGTTCTGTTGAGACCAGTTGGAACCTTCTGCTTGCAACCCGCCGGGCCAAGATGTGGTAGCAACAGAATGAGGAGTTTATGGGGTTTCCTCCTCCAGTCCGGTGTGGCCCATTTCAGCGGTCGTTCAGTCAGCCGTAGCTGTATACGTCATCATTTATTTTCTTCATATAAATGCTGTCAGACCGCTGCGTTTCTGGAATGTCCACTATCAGGATCTATTTGGCCAGGAAATCGGGAGATTCTTTGCAATCTGGAGGCCAAGGCTGAAATCGTGTGAGGATTTGTGGTGGGAATGAAAGGACCTGGCAGGAACCATCGCTCGCCGCGGCCAGTTCCCAGCCTACAACGTAACTCTTGGCACGTTTCCGCTCTTCGATGGAAGCCCAGATTCTGTTTGCAGCTCCAAATTGTAACGTGACATCTCCAGAACTGAGTGGCAGACGAAAGAGCGGAGACTCTGTGGTCCCAGCGGCAGCAGCGAGTGGTGTTGGTGGGGGGTACTGAGCTGCATTTGGTCGATCGGGCTTAGAGGGATTTGGTTTCTGTCTCCGGAGGAGAATGGGGCCGGTAGCAGTAGTAAGACAACACCGCACGAATGGCCGGGCCGAGCTGGCTGGCTGGGGGTAGAAGTTATGCTGTCACCGGGAACAGATCCCGAAGGTTCTTCTGCTGCCAAGATCTCTAGGAGGAATTCCAGCTTAAAAGCATTTCCTTGCATTGTCCTGACTGCATTGTTCAGGGCTCAGGCTGCGGAGCAGATGGATATTCTCTCGCCCAGTCCGCCTCCCCCATTTCCCCCCTCCTCCTCCTGTACAGGGGGAGAAAGGGGTTGCTGGAAATGATGCAGGCTGTCAATGGCAAGTCTGTGGGGACCCCCCCCCCACCACCACACACTTGCTGTTAGCCAGGGGTCATGAGAATAAAACCGTACCACATAGACATACGAGGCAGACAAGGTGCTTTAGAAAAGCTCCATAAAGTGGGGTTTTGTGTAGCACTTTATAGACCGGTCTGTCACTGTAACTGGGCTCGCTGACGTCTCTAATCCTCCGGCCTTCAAACGTCAACTTTTCAAACTGTCAGGAGTGCAGCCTGAGGCCTTCACAAAACTTAATTTTTTGTCTTTTTGAATAATCAGGAAAATAAAAATTGACAGCAGTGTTATAATAATAATAGAACATGCACAGGCGTCATCGACAGGTGGGACAGATACCGCGAGCACTGGCGCACAGAGGGGACGGGTACTTATTACCTGGGCCTGGGATTGATGGAGGAGGAGGAGCCCAGGTATGTTCCCCCCCCCCCCCCCCTCGAGTATACTTACCTTGATCCAGGTAGCAGGTCCCTTCTCCTTCCAATGACGCCACACGGTGATAGCACTCCCGAATATCACTGGGAAGATGGCGCTGGCTGAGGTGGAAGAACTCGCTACCTGGATTAGCACACCCTCTTTGTAGGCCACACACCCCATGCCAGTACCTGGGGTCCTGCATGGCTCTCCTTGACCCAGAGGAACAGTGCTAACACAATGTAATGAGGGTAGAGAGTCTGCCAAACCTATACATTTCTATAATGGATGCAGTGTGGCACTGGGAAGTCCTGCGGTGGCTTTTCTGCACTGCAGACAAAAATCCACTTGGGAAATGGCCGCTATGACTGTTTCCAAGTGATTTGTGCACGTGCTCTGGAGATGTCCCCTGGATCAAGCTGCAGGAGCCATGTTTCTGGAGACCTGGGCATGCGCAGTAGACCCTGGCATATTTCCTCTGGTTCCAAATTTATGCAGGGTATGTGGCCTTGTCAATGTGTTGCTGGGGTGTTATCGCTAGTTGGGTCACCGGCCTGTGCTCGGGAGGAAGTTGGTGATAACGAACTGGTTAACAAAATGATTTAGAGGTCTTTGACCCACATTTATAGACTTTACTCCAAAGATTGACAACTATTACCTACGAATCACGTTACACAGTACACTTGCCGCAATGTTCTGATTGGTTGCTTTTGAGGTGCGTACACCTTCTGCTGCTGACTTGCTGAGAGCAGTGCAGGAGATGGCTTCCCACGGAGCTCCGCCCACAGCCCTTCGACAACTGATCGCATGCTGTTGAGATTATTGATGACGGGTATCATCTCTAATGCGTACGGATTGCCGACACAAGCAGCGACATGCCTTAAAAACGCTACCACTGGCCCTGTCTCTGCCTAATGGGGGTAAGGGAGGGGGGGTAATTAGGGGACATGGAGAAATGAGTTCCCCCACCTCTGCATGACCACTTTAAGCCCTGCGTACAAGTTTGCCAAATGTGTCCCAGTCCGCGGAAAGTCACTTCCACCACGACACAAGATTAATATGTGTGTAAATGACCCTCAGGTGCTGGGGCCTAGCGGTATGTGTCAGTGTGGCGGGTGTGGAGTTGGGGGGGAAAGGGGGGGTATCATAAGGGAAACACAATGGATGCTCTGATGGGGCAGGACCGGGTGCCACAACGGAGCCGTTCCCACACCTGCCAGCCCTCCTCCTCCTCCTCCTCCTCCTCCTCCTCATGGAGCTGAATCCTTAAAACAAGTTCATCAAACTAAAGTAAGTCTAAATATGCCCCCCCCCCCCCCTTCCCTCCTCCCGCAACACCCTGATCCAAGACCCTATTCTTCTCTGCCTCTCCGAGCCTTTCTTTCAAGCCTCCTCAGCCTATTCATGGCCTGGATTGCCGAGTCCTTCCCTTGTTATCGGGGCCCCATGCAGCAGCTGCTATGGTAATGAGCGCCCCCCCCTCTCTCTTTTCCAATCGCACAATAAATCCAGCGGGGCCGGGCAGCGGCAGGTTTCCTCACAAAGGACGTATCTCACCCCAACACTGCCAGCCTTTCACATTCAAATGCATGGCCCAGCGGGCAGAATAGGTTCGGACTGTATAATATAAATGCATAAGCCCCCCCCCCCCCACCCCTTTTCTCCTCAGCCCCCAATTTCCAGACACAGGCCATCACACCCCCCGCCCTCGCCGCGCGCACATACTCACAGACTGTTGTGTCTGCTTTGGAATTTGTTAATACAAAATGGTGAGCGCAGGTCCCCCACCCACCCGGCTCCTGACACGGAGCTGTATAATGACTGGCATCTGAGGCCTAGCTGCGCGCAGTCCCCATACCTCAGGGTATCCGCAGCCTTATAGCCTGTAGATGTAGCCACGAATAGGCGCGACAGGTGTCTGTACATACAGGGGTGGCAGTGACATGTAAGATGCCCACCTATTAGGGTGACGTCTCCGAGGGGAGAAGTCGCCTGTGATCCCTGTCGATTCACCCGTATGCGATCCCAGCCAAGCCTGCTGGAGGCTGATGCGATATATTTTATATATATATATATATATATATATATATATATATATATATATATACTGGAGCACGTTCCATCTTTAGGCTCCAATGCGATGCTCAGATGTCCACATCGCATCGGACCTGATATCAAGCGCATGCGATTTCTGCAGAAAGCAGGTGAAAATTGACGAGATGAATCACCCAAGTGTATCGGGCACCTGTACACGCCGACCCGGTACATATATAGCGGTGGTCACCGGCACACATAGCGCCATCTTCATTGATGTATTGCTGGAGACACTCAAGGAGGAGATGTGTGTCAGCATTGTGCCAGTCAGTATGCCGGCGTTCGCTATGCCGATGCTGGCGTTCGTAATGCCATCTAAACACTGGCGCTGGTTCATGCAAAGGATCGGGGTGGCAATGCCAGAATACCAACAGTGGGCATCACGATCGGAAAGTAACTGGAGCTGACAAGCAGGTGGCTGGTGAGGGGCTTAGGTTTAGGGTTATGCTGCCCATACATAGGTGCGATCGGATTCGATGCGATGTCCATCGAACCCGATCGCATCTTGTGGTGCTAAAGTGTCCCCTTTGCAGCACCCGATGTCGCATGCCATCTTGAGATGGCACATTGGGTACTGGAAGAGGGTGGGCAGAGGGCGGCATTATGTAGCGCAAGAAGCGCTAGCGGGTGGCAGGGGTCAGACAGTGACTGAGATAGCTCAGCCAATCAGAGAGCTGCCCAGTGTTTTAAACACTTCTGCCGCCACCACTAACCCCGCCACCCGCTAGCGCTTCTTGCGCTACATAACGCCGCCGTCTCCCACACCACCAGCGGTCTCTCCAGCCCCCTCTCCCCATCCCCACGCCAATGAAAAAGTGCTCCCTCCGCCCCCCACCGGCGGATCGCATTCGAGCATCGCATGTGGTTAAAAACCACATGCGATCGCTCCTGCGATTCGATAGATATTATGTGCAGCACATAAGATCTTGAGACCAGACATTCGACCGGCGTGCCCACGCATCGCGTCGAATGTCCCCTTAAAAATGCATAGAATCATTCGATTTCTCGGTCGAAATCGAAGGATTGCATGCGATATCTCACATATGTATGGGCAGCATTAGGCTGTGGTAAGGACACTTGGTAGCGGAGTGTTAGGCTGGGGGACAGGGGATAGGTTTAGACAGTGGGGTACGGGGTTTAGGGCTAGACACAAGCAGGGAGGGCTAGGGACAAGCTGTGGGGGTTGGGAGGGTTAGGGATGGGGGTAGGGTGAGGGTATGAATACTTACCTGACCCCTGTCAGGTTTCCCGCCTTAGGATGCCGCCATCTGTATTCTGACCGTCAATCATCTGTACGTATCACCTCAGGGGTACATCCTCCTACTAGCATGGAACGGAGGTGAAGACGCGCAAATGCAAAACGCAAGTGAAGGTTTGAGGTTGCGCCTTCAGCAGACTTGGGGTACTAACCTTGAAAAGTGATGAAATGGAAAGTGATAAACCACCAGCTAATCAGCTCCTATCTGTTATGTCACAGGCTGTTTTTGAAAAATGAAAAATGACAGGCAGGAGCTGATTGGCTGGTACGTTATTGTCCATTTTATCACTTTTCAAGCTTAGTGCATCTGGCCCTAACTGTGCCCAGAGAGCCGTCGGCACACGGGTCAGTTCTTATTGTCCAGCGCAGATTCGCTTTTCATGTGCCCACTATTTCATGTCGACCCTCAGTCACGGTCTACTTTGGTTTTTAGACCTTTTGGTGTCGACCTAATGACCCACACCCTGATTCTATAATGCACTTTAAAAAACTTTCTCCCTTTCCGGGTGTGGTGGAACCACAAGTTCCAGCATTTCCAGTCAGCATCACTAATTATCTAGTGGTCACCAGCGAGCAAACACTTGAATTCCCCCCCATAGAGGTGAGGGGCAGCGATCGCCAGTTATTATATAGGATGGAGATTCTATCTATGATGATACCCCAGTCACACAGGTGCCTGATCAGTGATATAACACATGCTGGCTGTCCTGGAATGTTCCAGAGGCTCCCACATTTTCTCTGATCTCCCAGACGATTAGAGTAATGGGGGGGGGCATCATACTGCCTGTAGAACTATAAGGATAGACAAGTATCCCGCTTCCCCTCGAGGCACCCAGGGCAGGCGACAGGGGGGTTCAAGGGGGACACTCGCACCGGACCCCAACCTTGCGAGGGGCCCCAAGGCTCTGCAAGCATGGCTGCAGCAGTGCATCCCTAGCAATGGTTTATATAGGTGCTGCCTGCCCACCTGGGGTCATGGAAGGACACCCAATCCAGTAACCCCCCTCAGTCTGATCACCTGTCCGACTACAGCAACCCGCACCCTTCACAGGTAATTGGATTGAGCCCCAAGGCATGTTATTTGGTCCCGTGGGTTTGCACCTGTCCAGAGGCAAATTGCAGCTACCGTGCGTAAGGATGGAAACAGTCCTTTCCGTGGACCTGACGTACCACGCCCTCCTCATGGGTCGCCTTGGTGATGACAAGGGGGCGATCGCTGGGCATCCCCAGCAGAAGTGCGAGGGGCCAAGGCTCATTCTCAGGGACAAATTGCTGTGTCGCAGGGGGATAGATCCCGTCCCAGCCACCCTTTGCTGTCCGGCCGGTGAAAGCAGCCCATGAACCCACGTCACTGGTGACTTCCTGGCGGTGAAGGGGTTAAAGGCCCAACCCTTTGGCACAGCCCAACCCTCTCCCCCTCTTACCAACTTTTCAAAGGTCTCATTCATCCTGTGCAGCCACACAGAAAATGTGGGGCCAGATTGATGCCTATAGAGCGAAACATTAGTATAGGCCCAGCTTGGTGGTAGGGGGGGGGGGGGGGAGCTTTTTTGATGTTGTGTTCTACCCTCCCCCAAAACCACAAAAGTCCTTTTTTTCTTCTTCCTTTATAATGCTTTTGTAAGTTCAGATAAAGGATTGGCCCAGAGACTTTGTAGCCCCGAGCTACTACTGAGCGGGGAGACTGGCGCATAGCACCACTCACCGTAAGCGGCAGCTACTACTGAGCGGGGAGACCAGCGCATAGCACCAATCACTGTAAGGGGCAGCTACTACTGAGCGGGGAGACCAGCGCATAGCGCCACTCACTGTAAGCGGCAGCAACTACTGAGCGGGGAGACCAGCGCATAGCGCCACTCACTGTAAGCGGCAGCAACTACTGAGCGGGGAGACTAGCGCATAGCACCACTCACTGTAAGCGGCAGCAACTACTGAGCGGGGAGACCAGCACATAGCGCCACTCACTGTAAGCGGCAGCTACTACTGAGCGGGGAGACCAGCGCATAGCACCACTCACTGTAAGCGGCAGCAACTACTGAGCGGGGAGACCAGCGCATAGCACCACTCACTATAAGCGGCAGCTACTACTGAGCGAGGAAACCAGCGCATAGCACCACTCACTGTAAGCGGCAGCTACTACTGAGCGGGGAGACCAGCGCATAACACCACTCACTGTAAGCGGCAGCAACTACTGTGCAGGGAGACCAGCGCATAGCACCACTCACTATAAGCGGCAGCTACTACTGAGCGGGGAAACCAGCGCATAGCACCACTCACTGTAAGCGGCAGCTACTACTGAGCGGGGAAACAAGCGCATAGCACCACTCACTGTAAGCGGCAGCTACTACTGAGCGGGGAGATCAGCGCATAGCACCACTCACTGTAAGCGGCAGCAACTACTGAGCGGGGAGACCAGCGCATAGCACCACTCACTGTAAGCGGCAGCTACTACTGAGTGTGGAAACAAGCGCATAGCACCACTCACTGTAAGCGGCAGCTACTACTGAGCGGGGAGACCAGCGCATAGCACCACTCACTGTAAGCGGCAGCTACTACTGAGCGGGGAAACCAGCACATAGCACCACTCACTGTAAGCGGCAGCTACTACTGAGCGGGGAGACCAGCGCATAGCACCACTCACTGTAAGCGGCAGCAACAACTGAGCGGGGAAACCAGCGCATAGCACCACTCACTGTAAGCGGCAGCTACTACTGAGCGGGGAGACCAGCGCATAGCACCACTCACTGTAAGTAGCAGCTACTACTGAGAGGGGAGACCAGCGCATAGCACCACTCACTGTAAGCGGCAGCAACTACTGAGCGGGGAGACCAGCGCATAGCACCACTCACTGTAAGCGGCAGCTACTACTGAGCGGGGAGACCGGCGCATAGCACCACTCACTGTAAGCGGAAGCTACTACTGAGTGGGGAAACCAACGCATAGCACCACTCACTGTAAATGGCAGCTACTACTGAGCGGGGAGACCGGCGCATAGCACCACTCACTGTAAGCGGCAGCAACTACTGAGCGGGGAGACCAGCGCATAGCACCACTCACTGTAAGCGGCAGCTACTACTGAGCGTGGAAACCAGCGCATAGCACCACTCACTGTAAGCGGCAGCTACTACTGAGCGGGGAGACCAGCGCATAGCACCACTCACTGTAAGCGGCAGCTACTACTGAGCGGGGAAACCAGCGCATAGCACCACTCACTGTAAGCGGCAGCTACTACTGAGCGGGGAGACCAGCGCATAGCACCACTCACTGTAAGCGGCAGCAACAACTGAGCGGGGAAACCAGCACATAGCACCACTCACTGTAAGCGGCAGCTACTACTGAGCGGGGAGACCAGCGCATAGCACCACTCACTGTAAGTAGCAGCTACTACTGAGAGGGGAGACCAGCGCATAGCACCACTCACTGTAAGCGGCAGCTACTACTGAGAGTGGAAACCAGCGCATAGCACCACTCACTGTAAGCGGCAGCTACTACTGAGCGGGGAGACCAGCGCATAGCACCTCTCACTGTAAGTGGCAGCTACTACTGAGCGGGGAGACCAGCGCATAGCACCACTCACTGTAAGTGGCAGCTACTAATGAGAGGGGAGACCAGCGCATAGCACCACTCACTGTAAGCCGCAGCTACTACTGAGAGGGGAGACCAGCGCATAGCACCACTCACTGTAAGCGGCAGCTACTACTGAGCGGGGAGACCAGCGCATAGCACCACTCACTGTAAGTGGCAGCTACTACTGAGTGTGGAAACCAGCGCATAGCACCACTCACTGTAAGCGGCAGCTACTACTGAGCGGGGAGACCAGCGCATAGCACCACTCACTGTAAGTGGCAGCTACTACTGAGCGGGGAGACCAGCGCATAGCACCACTCACTGTAAGTGGCAGCTACTACTGAGTGTGGAAACCAGCGCATTGCACCACTCACTGTAAGCGGCAGCTACTTCTGAGTGGGGAAACCAACGCATAGCACCACTCACTGTAAGCGGCAGCTACTACTGAGCGGGGAGACCAGCGCATAGCACCACTCACTGTAAGTGGCAGCTACTACTGAGCGGGGAGACCAGCGCATAGCACCACTCACTGTAAGCGGCAGCTACTACTGAGCGGGGAGACCAGCGCATAGCACCACTCACTGTAAGTGGCAGCTACTACTGAGCGGGGAGACCAGCGCATAGCACCACTCACTGTAAGCGGCAGCTACTACTGAGCGGGGAGACCAGCGCATAGCACCACTCACTGTAAGCGGCAGCTACTACTGAGCGGGGAGACCAGCGCATAGCACCACTCACTGTAAGCGGCAGCTACTACTGAGCGGGGAGACCAGCGCATAGCACCACTCACTGTAAGCGGCAGCTGCTACTGAGAGGGGAAACCAGCGCATAGCACCACTCACTGTAATTGGCAGCTACTACTGAGCGGGGAGACCAGCGCATAGCACCACTCACTGTAAGCGGCAGCTACTACTGAGCGGGGAGGCCAGCGCATAGCACCACTCACTGTAAGCGGCAGCTACTACTGAGCGGGGAGACCAGCACATAGCACCACTCACTGTAAGCGGCAGCTACTACTGAGCAGGGAGACCAGTGCATAGCACCACTCACTGTAAGCGGCAGCTACTACTGAGCGGGGAGACCAGCGCATAGCACCACTCACTGTAATTGGCAGCTACAACTGAGTGTGGAAACCAGCGCATAGCACCACTCACTGTAATCGGCAGCTACTACTGAGCGGGGAGACCAGCGCATAGCACCACTCACTGTAAGCGGCAGCTACTACTGAGCAGGGAGACCAGTGCATAGCACCACTCACTGTAAGCGGCAGCTACTACTGAGCGGGGAGACCAGCGCATGGCACCACTCACTGTAAGCGGCAGCTACTACTGAGTGTGGAAACCAGCGCATAGCACCACTCACTGTAAGCGGCAGCTACTATTGAGCGGGGAGGCCAGCGCATAGCACCACTCACTGTAAGCGGCAGCTACTACTGAGCGGGGAGACCAGCGCATAGCACAACTCACTGTAAGCGGCAGCTACTACTGAGCAGGGAGACCAGTGCATAGCACCACTCACTGTAAGCGGCAGCTACTACTGAGCGGGGAGACCAGCGCATAGCACCACTCACTGTAATTGGCAGCTACAACTGAGTGTGGAAACCAGCGCATAGCACCACTCACTGTAATCGGCAGCTACTACTGAGCGGGGAGACCAGCGCATAGCACCACTCACTGTAAGCGGCAGCTACTACTGAGCAGGGAGACCCGTGCATAGCACCACTCACTGTAAGCGGCAGCTACTACTGAGCGGGGAGACCAGCGCATGGCACCACTCACTGTAAGCGGCAGCTACTACTGAGTGTGGAAACCAGCGCATAGCACCACTCACTGTAAGCGGCAGCTACTATTGAGCGGGGAGGCCAGCGCATAGCACCACTCACTGTAAGCGGCAGCTACTACTGAGCGGGGAGACCAGCGCATAGCACCACTCACTGTAAGCGGCAGCTACTACTGAGCAGGGAGACCAGTGCATAGCACCACTCACTGTAAGCGGCAGCTACTACTGAGCGGGGAGACCAGCGCATAGCACCACTCACTGTAATTGGCAGCTACTACTGAGCGGGGAGACCAGCGCATAGCACCACTCACTGTAAGCGGCAGCTGCTACTGAGCAGGGAGACCAGTGCATAGCACCACTCACTGTAAGCGGCAGCTACTACTGAGCAGGAAGACCAGCGCATAGCACCACTCACTGTAAGCGGCAGCTACTACTGAGCGGGGAGACCAGCACATAGCACCACTCACTGTAAGCGGCAGCTACTACTGAGCAGGGAGACCAGTGCATAGCACCACTCACTGTAAGCGGCAGCTACTACTGAGCGGGGAGACCAGCGCATGGCGCCACTCACTGTAAGCGGCAGCTACTACTGAGTGGGGAGACCAGCACATAGCACCACTCACTGTAAGCGGCAGCTACTACTGAGCAGGGAGACCAGTGCATAGCACCACTCACTGTAAGCGGTAGCTACTGGTGAATTCATGCTTACACTGGTGTAAGGGTATGGGTGGACATGTAACCTGCTAGACAGAGTGGAGGAGTTGCCCATAGCAACCAGTCAGCTCCACAAAACTGATTGGTCAACCACTGGTCCTAGGTATCTGTTCTCATGTAAGTGTAACCGCACGTGGAATTCCCAGTATCTGTTCTATCTACATGTAAGTGTAACCACACGTGGCATTCCCGGTATCTGTTCTCATGTAAGTGTAACCACGAGTGGCATTCCCGGTATCTGTTACGTCTACATGTAATTGTAACCACACGTGGAATTCCCGGTATCTCTTCGCATTGTGCATGTAAGTGTAACCGCACGTGGCATTCCCGGTATCTCTTCTCATTTTGTATGTAAGTGTAACCACACGTGGCATTCTCGGTAGATGTTCTAATTTTGTATGTGTAACCGCACGTGGCACTCTCTGTATCTGGTCTCAGTCTCGTGTAAGTGTAACCACACGTGGCATTCTCAGTATCTGGTCTCTGTCTACATGTAAGTGTAACCACACGTGGCATTCTCAGTATCTGTTCTCGTTTTGCATTTATGTGTAACCGCACGTGGCATTCTCAGTATGTGTTCACACTCTGCATGTAAGTGTAACCACACGTGGCATTCTTAGTAGCTTTTCTCATGTAAGTTTAGTCACATGCGGCATTCTCAGTATCTGTTCTCATTCTGCATTTAAGTGTAACAGCACGTAGCATTCTCAGTATGTGTTCACACTGCGTGTAAGTGTAACCAGACGTAGCAGTCTCTGTATCTGTTCACATTTTTGCATATAAGTGTAACCACACGTGGCAGTCTCAGTAGATGTTCTCCTGTAAGTACAACCACACGTGGCATTCTCAGTATCTGTTACGTCTACATGTAATTGTAACCACACGTGGAATTCCCGGTATCTCTTCGCATTGTGCATGTAAGTGTAACCGCACGTGGCATTCCCGGTATCTCTTCTCATTTTGTATGTAAGTGTAACCACACGTGGCATTCTCGGTAGCTGTTCTCATTTTGTATGTGTAACCGCACGTGGCACTCTCTGTATCTGGTCTCAGTCTACATGTAAGTGTAACCACATGTGGCATTCTCAGTATCTGGTCTCTGTCTACATGTAAGTGTAACCACACGTGGCATTCTCAGTATCTGTTCTTGTTTTGCATTTATGTGTAACCGCACGTGGCATTCTCAGTATGTGTTCACACTCTGCATGTAAGTGTAACCACATGTGGCATTCTTAGTAGTTTTTCTCATGTAAGTGTAGTCACATGTGGCATTCTCAGTATCTGTCCTCATTCTGCATTTAAGTGTAACAGCACGTAGCATTCTCAGTATGTGTTCACACTGCGTGTAAGTGTAACCAGACGTAGCAGTCTCTGTATCTGTTCACATTTTTGCATATAGGTGTAACCACACGTGGCAGTCTCAGTAGATGTTCTCATTCTGCATGTAAGTTTAACCACATGTGGCAGTCTCAGTAGATGTTCTCCCGTAAGTACAACCACACGTGGCATTCTCAGTATCTGTTACGTCTACATGTAATTGTAACCACACGTGGAATTCCCGGTATCTCTTCGCATTGTGCATGTAAGTGTAACCGCACGAGGCATTCCCGGTATCTCTTCTCATTTTGTATGTAAGTGTAACCACACGTGGCATTCTCGGTAGCTGTTCTCATTTTGTATGTGTAACCGCACGTGGCACTCTCTGTATCTGGTCTCAGTCTACATGTAAGTGTAACCACACGTGGCATTCTTAGTATCTGTTCTCGTTTCGCATTTATGTGTAACCGCACGTGGCATTCTCAGTATGTGTTCACACTCTGCATGTAAGTGTAACCACATGTGGCATTCTCAGTATCTGTTCTCATTCTGCATTTAAGTGTAACAGCACGTGGCATTCTCAGTATGTGTTCACACTGCGTGTAAGTGTAACCACACGTAGCAGTCTCTGTATCTGTTCACATTTTTGCATATAAGTGTAACCACACGTGGCAGTCTCAGTAGATGTTCTCCTGTAAGTACAACCACACATGGCATTCTCAGTATCTGTTCTCAGTCTACACGTAAGTATAACCGCACGTGACATTACCGGTATCTCTTTTTATTATGCATGTAAGTGTAACCGCACGTGGCATTCCCGGTATCTGTTCGCATTTTGTATGTAAGTATAACCACACCTGGAATTCTCAGTATCTGTTCTCATGTAAGTGTAACCACACGTGGCATTCTCAGGATCTGTTCTCACCCTGTATGTAAGTGTAACCACATGTGGCATTCTCTGTATCTGTTATCAGTCTACATGTAAGTGTAACCATACGTGACATTATCAGTAGATTATCATTCTGCATTTAAGTGTTACCACACGTGGCATTGCCTGTATCTGTTCTATCTGCATGTAAGTGTAACCACACGTGGAATTCTCGGTATCTGTTCTCACTCTATTTATATGTAACCACACGTGGCATTCTCGCATTCTCGGTATGTGTTCTCATTTTGCATGTAATGTAACCATACGCTGCATTCTCAATATGTGTTCACACTCTCCATGTAAGTGTAACCACACGTGGCATTCTTAGTAGCTTTTCTCATGTAAGTGTAGTCACATGTGGCATTCTCAGTATCTGTTCTCATTCTGCATTTAAGTGTAACAGCACGTGGCATTCTCAGTATGTGTTCACACTGCATGTAAGTGTAACCACACGTGGCAGTCTCTGTATCTGTTCTCATTTTTGCATGTAAGTGTAACCACACCTGGAATTCTCACTATTTGTTCTCATGTAAGTGTAACCACACGTGGCATTCTTTGTATCTGTTCTCATTCTGTATGTAAGTGTAACCACACGTGGCATTCTCAGTGTCTGTTCTCACCTTGTAACCACACGTGGCATTCTTGGTATCTGTTCTCACCCTGTATGTAAGTGTAACCACATGTGGCATTCTTGGTATCTGTTATCAGTCTACATGTAAGTGTAACCATATGTGGCATTATCAGTAGTTTATCATTCTGCCTTTAAGTGTTACCACACGTGGCATTCTTGGTATCTGTTATCAGTCTACATGTAAGTGTAATCACATGTGGCATTCTCAGTATCAGTTCTCATTCTGCATTTAAGTGTAACAGCACGTGGCATTCTAAGTATGTGTTCACACTGCATGTAAGTGTAACCACACCTGGAATTCTCACTATTTGTTCTCATGTAAGTGTAACCACACGTGGCATTCTTTGTATCTGTTCTCATTCTGTATGTAAGTGTAACCACACGTGGCATTCTCAGTGTCTGTTCTCACCTTGTAACCACACGTGGCATTCTTGGTATCTGTTATCAGTCTACATGTAAGTGTAACCATATGTGGCATTATCAGTAGTTTATCATTCTGCCTTTAAGTGTTACCACACGTGGCATTCTTGGTATCTGTTATCAGTCTACATGTAAGTGTAATCACATGTGGCATTCTCAGTATCTGTTCTCATTCTGCATTTAAGTGTAACAGCACGTGGCATTCTCAGTATGTGTTCACACTGCATGTAAGTGTAACCACACATGGCAGTCTCATCTGTTCACATTTTTGCATGTAAGTGTAACCACACGTGACAGTCTCAGTAGATGTTCTACTGTAAGTGTAACCACATGTGGCAGTCTCGGTATCTGTTCTCATTCTGCATGTATGCGTAACCACACGTGGCAGTCTCAGTAGATGTTCTCCTGTAACTGTAACCACACGTGGCATTCTTAGTATCTGTTCTCAGTCTACATGTAAGTATAACCATACTTTTCATTTCCGGTATCTCTTCTCATTGTGCATGTAAGTGTAACCGCACGTTGCATTCCCGGTATCTGTTCTCATTTTGTCTGTAAGTATAACCACACCTGGAATTCTCACTATTTGTTCTCATGTAAGTGTAACCACACGTGGCATTCTCTGTATCTGTTCTCATTCTGTATGTAAGTGTAACCACACGTGGCATTCCCAGTATCTGTTCTCACCCTGTATGTAAGTGTAACCACACGTGGCATTCTTGGTATCTGTTCTCACCCTGTATATAAGTGTAACCACACGTGGCATTCTCGGTATCTGTTATCAGTTTACATGTAAGTGTAACCATACGTGGCATTATCAGTAGCTTATCATTCTGCATTTAAGTGTTACCGCACGTGGCAATGCCGGTATCTGTTCTATCTGCATGTAAGTGTAACCACATGTGGCATTCTCTGTATCTGTTCTGTCTACTTGTAAGTGTAACCACATGTGGCATTCTCTGTAGCTGTTCTCATATAAGTGTAACCACACGTGGCAATCTCGGTATCTGTTCTCACTCTATTTAAGTGTAACCACATGTGGCATTCTCTGTATCTGTTCTCATTCTGTATGTAAATGTAACCACACGTGGCATTCTCGGTATCTGTTATCAGTCTACAAGTGTAACCATACGTGGCAATATCAGTAGTTTATCATTCTGCATGTAAGTGTAACCACATGTGGCATTCTCTGTAGCTGTTCTCATATAAGTGTAACCACACGTGGCAATCTCGGTATCTGTTCTCACTCTATTTAAGTGTAACCACATGTGGCATTCTCTGTATCTGTTCTCATTCTGTATGTAAATGTAACCACACGTGGCATTCTCGGTATCTGTTATCAGTCTACAAGTGTAACCATACGTGGCAATATCAGTAGTTTATCATTCTGCATGTAAGTGTAACCACACGTGGCATTCTCGGTATCTGTTCTCACTCAATTTATGTGTAACCACACGTGGCATTCTCTGTATATGTTCTCATTCTGTATGTAAGTGTAACCACACATGGCATTCTCAGTATCTGTTCTCATGTTAGTGTAACCATACGTGGCATTTTCTGTAGCTGTTCTCAGTATACATGTAAGTGTAACCACACATGTCATTCTCAGTATCTGTTCTGCATTTATGTGTAACTGCACGTGGCATTCTTGGTATGTGTTCTCATTCTGTATGTAAGTGTAACCACACGTGGCATTCTCGGTATCTGTTATCAGTCTACAAGTGTAACCATACGTGGCATTATTAGTAGTTTATCGTTCTGCATGTAAGTGTAACCACACGTGGCATTCTCTGTAACTGTTCTCATGTAAGTGTAACCACACGTGGCATTCTCGGTATCTGTTCTCACTCAATTTATGTGTAACCACACGTGGCATCCTCTGTATATGTTCTCATTCTGTATGTAAGTGTAACCACACGTGGCATTCTCAGTATCTGTTCTCATGTTAGTGTAACCATACGTGGCATTTTTGGCATCTGTTCTGTCTGCATGTAAGTATAACCACACGTGGCAATCTCAGCATCTGTTCTCATGTAAGTGTAACCACACGTGGCATTTTCTGTAGCTGTTCTCAGTATACATGTAAGTGTAACCACACGTGTCATTCTCAGTATCTGTTCTGCATTTATGTGTAACTGCACGTGGCATTCTCGGTATGTGTTCTCATTTTGCATGTAATTGTAACCATACGCTGTTGCACGCCACCGTCCGGGAGTCGCTGCACCCGGACGGACGGCGGATGCGGCACTTAGTGACGCGGCGGGGGACGTTGCCAGGCAGCGTCACAAGCCTCACTCTGAGGCTAGGTGTCGGGGCGTTGCCAGGCAACGTCCCCGAACTTCCGCCCGGCGGCCGGGAGCGCGCGCTAATTTCAAATAAATAGCCGGCGTCTGCTGGACACAGACGCCGGTTATAGCTTATTGCACTGCTGCAGTATGCTTTATTATTTCCGGTCCCCGTGGCTTCTTGTCCTCGGTCCTTAGCCTGGAAGATCTGTTCCAGAGTTCCAGTCTCTCCCAGCCTTCCGTGGAAGTTTACTTCTGAGGACCTGCTCCTGCCTGAGCCTGCGTCTGGCCCACAGCCTCCATCTTCCCGTGGGTCACGTAAGTGCTCCATTGGAGCCTCGGTCCTATCTTTTCTTCTCCTGTCGCCCTCCGTGGCTTTGCCCCTCTGTGGGCTTATTGTTATCCTCTTTTTGTATTTTGTACCCCTCTTTTCCCTCTGGGATCTTTTCTCTCTTTTTGTCCTTTTTAGAGTCTTTTTAGGCAGGAATTGTCACCTTCCTCCATTTCCCTGTTTTGGGGAGTCGCCGTCCCTGTGGCGTACTTAGCTGGGGACTCCTCCTTGTCAGGTTGTGTCTGTGACTGGGTCGCAATCCCATTTTGGCCAGGTGCCGGCAGTCAGGGGTCATTTCCCAGTTAGGCCCGGTAGTTAGTCTGTCCTCTTGGGCTACCCCATGGTGATCGTTTACCCCTTGTCCACACCTAAGACCTGGCTGCATCGGGGTCGGAGCGGGCCTAACTCGCTCCTTCGGACGCGGCGGCCTCAGGTGAAGCCTAGCTCTGCAGGGGTTTACCATCTTCCTCGGGGACTCAACAGAGTTAGTGTAGGATCCGCTGTGACCGTCCTAACCGGCGGTCCCGGCTACGGGCTCACACCTGAATTCCAGACTTCAGTTGCTTCCTGTGCCCTAGCAGGCAGCGTAACATACGCTGCATTCTCAGTATGTTTTCACACTCTGCATGTAAGTGTAACCACACGTGGCATTCTTAGTAGCTTTTCTCATGTAAGTGTAATCACATGTGGCATTCTCAGTATCTGTTCTCATTCTGCATTTAAGTGTAACAGCACGTGGCATTCTCAGTATGTGTTCACACTGCATGTAAGTGTAATCACACGTGGCAGTCTCAGTAGATGTTCTCCTGTAAGTATAACCACACGTGGTATTCTCAGTATCTGTTCTCAGTCTACATGTAAGTATAACCGCACGTGGCATTCCCGGTATTTCTTCTCATTGTGCATGTAAGTGTAACCGCACGTGGCATTCCCGGTATCTGTTCTCATTTTGTATGTAAGTATAACCACACCTGCAATTCTCAGTATCTGTTCTCATGTAAGTGTAACCACACGTGGCATTCTCAGTATCTGTTCTCACCCTGTATGTAAGTGTAACCACATGTGGCATTCCCGGTATCTGTTATCAGTCTACATGTAAGTGTAACCATACGTGGCATTATCAGTAGCTTATCATTCTGCATTTAAGTGTTACCACACGTAGCATTGCCGGAATCTGTTCTATCTACATGTAAGTGTAACCACATGTGGCATTATCTGTATCTGGTATGTCTACATGTAAGTGTAACCACACGTGGCATTCTCTGTAACTGTTCCCATGTAAGTGTAACTACATGTGGCATTCTCTGGAGCTGTTCTCCTGTAAATGTAACCACACGTGGCATTTCCGGTATCTGTTCTCATGTGTGTAACCACATGTGGCATTCTCAGTATCTGTTCTCATGTGTGGCATTTCCGGTATCTGTTCTGACTGCATGTAAGTGTAACCACACGTGGCAATCTCAGCATCTGTTTCCATGTAAGTGTAATCACACGTGGCATTCTCGGTATCTGTTCTCACTCTATTTATGTGTAACCACACGTGGCATTCTCTGTATCTGTTATCATTCTTTATTTAAGTGTAACCACACGTGGCATTCTCTGTATCTGTTATCATTCTTTATTTAAGTGTAACCACACGTGGCATTCTCTGTATCTGTTATCATTCTTTATTTAAGTGTAACCACACGTGGCATTCTCAGTATCTGTTCTCATTTAAGTGTAACCACACGTGGCAATCTCTGTATCTGTTCTCATTGTGCATGTAAGTGTAACCAGACGTGGCAATCTCAGTAGATGTTCTCCTGTAAGTCTAACCGCACGTGGCATTCTCAGTATCTGTTCTCAGTCTACATGTAAGTATAACCACACGTGGCATTCCCGGTATCTCTTCTTATTGTGCATGTAAGTGTAACCGCACGTGGCATTCCTGGGATCTATTCTCAATCTGCATGTATGTGTTATCACACGTGGCATTCTCTGTATCTGTTCTCAGTCTACATGTAAGTATAACCACACGTGGCATTCCCGGTATCTCTTCTTATTGTGCATGTAAGTGTAACCACACGTGGCATTCCTGGGATCTATTCTCAATCTGCATGTATGTGTTATCACACGTGGCATTCTCTGTATCTGTTCTAATTCTGTATGTACATGGCACATGCCTGACCATCAGCATGGGTGATTTTATATTGACAAGAGGCTACTGTACAGTATGTATGAGCTACAGTCATGTGTAAAAGGGACATTGTTTAATATGTTGCCTTGTGCTGCCACCTGTTGGCCATAATCATGTACTGAATTCACATCCATTATTGATGATGTGTGTTATAATGACAGTATAGCAATTACCACTGCACATGTTGATCAGACAGGTAAATCTAGTAATGGGAGCGTTTATTGTACAGATTTTGATGGCAACATCTGTTCTGATTGGTAATTGGAGGATCCAACCACTTGTGGCAACAGGACGCTTTACAGACATCGAAACCATGCACATAGGAAGGGGACGACCCGATCTCTCAGGAGCCCCGGCGCTAATGGATGTAAAATAGGGTTTCAAATAAAAGTATTTTTGTATGTTTTTAGACCCTATATGGCTGCTGCAAGTGTATGGAGTCTGCCAGACTCAAGAAAGAGAAAAAGAGGTTTCTTTCTCTTGCAAGTATTGGGTTTGGGGAATATACACTGCGCTGTCAATAGGGGTGGTAGTAAGATATATGAAGTGGTTTAATCACGCTGTGCACAATGATGGAGGACACGCTGTATACAATAAAAGGTTTTATGTAGACATAAATAATAAAAATAACAATTCAGGTGGGTAATCAACAAAAATTGGAATATATTTGACACACAAACATGTATATATTGCACTAATATAATGTAATAAAAAGCTTTATAAGTTTAAAAGCAGACTTGATGTGGCTGCTGGCGTCCCAGCTGATAGTGTAAAGCAGGGCTGGGCAATTGCGGCCCTCCAGATGTTGAGGAACTACACATCCCAGGATGCTTTGCATTAGTTTTGCTATGTGGCCATGCTGAAACTGATGGAAGGCATGCTGGGATGTGTAGTTTCTCAACATCTGGAGGGCCGCAATTGCCCAGCCCTGGTGTAAAGGTATAGATCTATATCAATAATTCACTCAGAAACGGCCGCTGATTGAGACAGATAGTTAGTATCCTAGGGCAACAGAATTAGTTAATAAGCCAAAGAACCTGGTTTAGCAAGTGGGCTAACAAGCAAGGTGTTGGCGAGTATAGATTATGCTGTTGATGCCTGCGAGTTAGTATAAGCAGGGGAAGCAAAGTTAGTGGTGTGTTTACACAGCGGGAGTCCCGGTGTATCACTGATGAATGTGGATATAGGTAACACTCACTGGTTGGAGAGATGTTGAAGCGGCACCTCAGTGGGTGGTTGGAGGTCCGTGTGTCCCGGGGTAATTTGCCTGCTGCAAGCGGCTTCACGTGTGGTATAGCATCGCTCAGATCCACGGCGCCGGTGGAGGCGGAACTGAGGACTGGATGTAGATGCGGCTGGTCTCTGAGTGTGAGGGCAGAAGTCAGGATCAAGTCTGCTGGTAGCACTGGCGGAAGTGGGGCAACGCGTTTCGTCTCCCAAACGGCTGGAGACTTTTTCAAGCTGTAATGAGCCATTCCTAGTGCTTCATATTTATAAGCCAGAGTCAGTTCAATAATTGGTCAATTGGTAACATCATTTAATAATCATATATTTAGAGTGTTAAAAACTGGTTTAAATCCATTTAAATTGCAGCGCGTCCTCTCATAACAGATGCATAGTAGAAACTTATTAAATACATACATTATAATCTAAGTCAATTGTATCAAAACTGATTACCGTGTTTCCCCGATAATTAGACCTACCCCGATAATAAGCCCTACCCCAGATTTGGAACATTTGCTGTAACATATGGGATAATTAAGGCAAAGGACAGCTCTTGCGTTAAGAGCTGTCCTTTGCGGTGAGAGTCGCCGGGTCCCAGCAGGTCCCGGCGGCTCTCCCCTCCCACACCCGGCGCTGCTGCTGCTGCGCCGGGCTCTCCTCCTCCCTGCACCCGGAAGAGGATCAGTGCAGGGAGGAGGTCACAGGTCCGGGCAGCACAGCGCTGTGCTGCCCGGACACAGGTGAGGGGGCGATGCGGGGCGGCGGGGGGTCGGCGCGGGGCGGCGGAGGGTTGCGATAGAAGCCCATTGGCTTCTATGGGGCATCGCCAGGTAACCCGGCGGGGGATGCTTACAGCATAAATAGTTTTATTAAACCCAATTCTAAAATTATCCAGACCTCAGGGTTCATAACGGAACCAGTATAATGTAAGGCAAATCATGCAGAATACAGTCTTATAATGAAGACCTTAGCGTAGCAATACAGATTGATAATCCTCCACGGAACGCCACCTGATTCACTACAAAGAGGGATCCAGGAATAGTATTAAACTTACAATATGAATCATCATTAAAATGAAAATTATACCTAATACACAGTCCGGGGTGCCTCAGCAGCGCTGGGCACTTCCGGGTACGGCAGAATAGAGCCGCAATTGGTCCAAACAGACCATGTGACCGGCGGAATGACGTCAGACACCGGTCACATGCTCCTAACGCCGACAGAATGGCGGAAGGAGCCTCAATAAGCCTGGCATGAAGCGGCCACCATGATAGGAGGAAGCAGACCACGTGATCCCAGGCGGCCAAATGATTGGCTGTTGGGAATTAATAAATATCCTCAATCAATGACAATCGGCTTGTGTCTTGAGAAAGCATGTTGTGAAACACGTGTTGACATTATGACAATAGGTCCTTGCTTATCTATGCTAGTAATGTTATTGTAAACAAATGTGATATTAATCTGAAAAATTGCTATAGTTCACGCACCTAACTCTGGGGACCAGCTTGCCCAGTGAAGGGCCTGCGCTCTCTCCCCTGTGAAGGGAGGAGGCAACCCTGTATTAAACAAACTCCCATAAGCTAATAATAATTGGGATTTAAGTTGCCACATAATTGCTGGTTAAAATTCCAATGGGTGTAATACCATTTACCAACCACTAGAGGTCAGCAAATCACTACCAATGTGAGATGGTGATTCACCTCTATCTGGACATATAGAGAAAAGGGACTAGAAAGTCAATACTGAACCCACTAGGGCAGATACTGATCAGTATTTATGAATATTAACTGCACACAGTGAGAGAGTATGCAATTGATAATATAACCCTGCTATATGTTTTGGCAAATAATGGTACCCTGCTAACCACCAATGTGAGACAGTGACTCAACTCTATCTGGACATATAGAGAAAAGGGACTAGAAATTTAACACTGAACCCACAAGGGCAGATATTGATCAGTGTTTATGAATATTAACTGCTTACAGTGAGAGAGTATGCAGTCGATAACATAACCCTACTATATGTCGTGGTAAATAATGGTACCCTGATAACGATCTCATATCCTGAGTGTAAAGACCTCATTGAGCTATAATCCCTTTTAAAGGCTAACTAGCAGACTGGATTAAACAGCCACCACTTGTGCAGGCAATATACTGTCTAAACCACACACTCACAATAGTACTGTGGACAGGCAGGCTGTGAGAGACCGTGCCTACCACTGTACTGTCCCCTGCAATAAATTTATGACAGTTGTCCTATTTGAAGACTATCTAGCAGGCTGTGGCAAACAACTACAATCTGTGTAGGTAATATACTGTTTAAACCACATATTAACTATAGCACTGTGGTTAGGCGGGCTGTGAGAGAACGTGTCTACCATTGTGCTGTCCTCTGCAAGGAAAACAGTAGCTGCAAAACAAACTGGTATATATTAAGATCTTAAAGCAGTACTGGAAATTTTTTCAGCAGAAATTCCCCAGAATGTGTTAAAAAACCAATGGGACCAAACCATATGGCCGGATTCTGCTAGACAGCAGAGTAAATAATAAGATATAACCATAAACCCTATTTGAGGGTACCAACGGTCATATTAAAAACAGTATATTTAACTGCAACTGTATGGAATATAACTACAATTGTGCTTAATTACCACAAGAGGTCAGCAGAGGATTACAAAGGCCCTGCATAAGAAGTGTATTATCCCACACAGAATGTTACCAAATAAACAGTAACCAATAAATATGATGAAATATATATGAATAATACAATAGACACAATTGCAGACAAGCAGGTGTTTATTTGAACATTATACCACTCAGAGACCAATTGAAATCACAGAGTTTATTTGGCAGCGTATGAACTAAATATCTATACATAGAATTCAAGGCCTATTTTTTAAATCTATATACACACTTTCTAATCTTTCCAAAGCGCCATTTGGCCAATCACAGTACATGTTTAGTTTGTCCATGTGTGTCAACTATTTTTAATTCTTAATAAATTTCACAACTAATAAGGTGAGATTATCCGTAGACTTATAAATTCAACGAAAACTGATTAATTCTCCCCTTATTTTTAAAATAACGAGTTCAATAAAGTATCAAATCTTTTAAAAAATTATCTTTCTAGGTGTGCAATTGCATCCATAGTGCAAATTCTCTTTCCTCTTCCTCGATTGTACTTTACCCAATTTTGCCCGGATAGCACCCCCGCCACCGTGAAAATATATGAAAAGGCGGCTCGTGTAGACCCAAAATAACCAGAAGGGTCATAATTATTAGTGTGCGGATTGTTACCTCCACCTCCCCCGAACCCCTTTTTTTGTATCCGCTATTTCTAAAATGACCAAGCATGACTTCAGATTGAGCCATGAAGTCTTTGGGCCATATTCAATGAGAAAAATTTGCCGTGTTTAATGGCGAGTTTGTGCTATTTTCGCGATGGAAGGAGCATTTTGCTCTCCAAAAGTGAACCACCCTATTTAATGGGCAGTATTCAATGAAGAAAATTCTCTGTGCATGGCGAGAGATTTTTTCTCTCGCCATGCACTCTCCGTGTTCCGGAGCCTCCTGCTCCCACTATTCAATGTATTTAAGACTCGCCGCCACTCACAGCGAGTCTTAACCCCTGCAGCGGACGAGCGTCCGCGGCAGGGAGCTGACAGGGAGCCGTGGGACGGTGGCATCCAGGGAGATTAAAGTCTCCCTGGATGCCCCAGAACATATGTGGAGGGTAGGGGGCCCCCCCGGGACCCAGGCAGCACAGGCTGCCCCCCCCCCCTATAGCCAGCGGGTGACCCAGTATTCACTGCACCCAATCGTGCATATTAACGATCGGGTGCAGTGAATATATGAATATCTAATGAGCGGCTCGAGCGCTCCGGCCCCCTGCTGGCTGCTCTGTGTATAAAAAAAAAAAAAAAAAAAAATTAACATTTTTTTTTAATTAAATATATATTCATGTGCTATAAGCACATGAATAAAAATAACATGCCCCTTCACAGAAAAAAAACCTGATTTTTTTACACCAAAATTAAAAAAAAACCCTTTTAGATTAAAAGTTCACATTCCAGCTCTCCATCAAAAGATGGAGAATTTCTACACGGAGAGAGACGGCGAAAATCACTTAGAAAGACGGCGAATATTTCACATTGAATAGGGTTGCTCGCTTTTGGAGAGCAAAATGCTCCGTCCAAGGCGAACAAAGCACAAATTCTCCACAAAACAGAACTTTTCTCATTGAATACTGCCCAATGTGATATTTTCGCCGTCTTTCTAAGTGATTTTCGCCGTCTCTCTCCGTGTAGCAATTCTCCATCTTTTCATGGAGAACTGGAATGTGAACTTTTAAACTAAAAGGTTTTTTTTTTTATTTTGGTGTCAAAAAATTAGGATTTTTTTTCTGTGAAGGGGCATGCTATTTTTATTCATGTGCTTATAGCACATGAATATATAGTTAATTTAAAAAATATATATATTTTTTTTTTTTACACAGAGCAGCCAGCAGGGGGCCAGAGCTCTCGAGCCGCTCATTAGATATTCATATATTCACTGCACCCGATCATTACATATGCACGATCGGGTGCAGTGAATACTGGGTCCCCCGCTGGCTATAGGGGGGGGGGGGGTGGGCAGCTTGTGCTGAATGGGTCCCGGGGAGCCCTCCTCCCCTCCACATATGTTCTGGGGCAGCCAGGGAGACTTTAATCTCCCTGGCTGCCACCGTCCCCCGGCTCCCTGCCAGCTCCCTGCCACGGACGCACATTGAATAGTGGGAGCAGGAGTGGCAGCGAGCCCTCCGGAACAGGGCGAGTGCATGGCGAGAGAAAAAGTCTCTCGCCATGCACGGAGAATATTTCTCATTGAATACAGCCCTTTGTCTGACGTACAATTCCGTCTCAATCTGAGAATTTGTTTTTTTGGGATATTTCGGATCCAGGGTTTATGATGACTACTTTTGAAATGTAAGTAGTTCCCTGTTGCGACTGGTTTCATATAATTGGAAGAAATCAATTTATTATGTGAAACAGAGAATGTGATATCCAGAAAGTTAACCGAAGATAAACTAAACGTGTGAGTGAAAATTAAGTTGAAAGTATTAGTGTTAAGAAAATTAACAAATTCCAAAGCTTTTGTGGGACCCCCATTCCAAATGATAAAGAGGTCGTCTATGAAACGGCCATAGAGGACCAGATTCTCTCTATATGGACCGCCCCATATAGGTTGTTCCTCTAGGCCTGGGCTGGGCAACACCGGCCCTCCACATGTTGATGAACTACACATCCCAGCATGCCTTGCATCAGTTTCAGCATGGCCACATAGCAAAACTAATGCAAAGCATCCTGGGATGTGTAGTTCATTAACATCTGGAGGGCCGGTGTTGCCCAGCCCTGCTCTAGGCGGCCCATATAGAGGTTTGCAAAGCTTGGTGCAAATCTGGTCCCAATGGCCGTCCCTAGTTGCGGCTGAGAATACAAATATATGATATCAAAGTTTGGAGAGGGAAATAGTACCAGCCAATCAGCTCTTGAATTTTTCAAACAGCCTGTAGCATGAAAGGAGCTGATTGGCTGGTACTTAGGGGTTTATTCTGGTTGGTGCGGTAGGACCGTACACGGTCGGATCGGGCTTTTTTTTTTCATCTGCGCATGCGTATCACAGACGGGTCTCTCCGTGCGAAAAAACCTGTCCGCAAGAGCACGGTCATTGTGGGCGGCATGTGGGCGTTTTTATGGGAGTGGCCAGAATAATGAGGGGAAACTGGGCGTAAACATGGGCGTACACGGGGGGGGGTGTGCACACAAAATGCACGGTGCCACAACCGCCTCAATCGGCGAACGCACCGTGCATTTTGGCCCAAAAACAGGCGGACGCCAAAGATAGCTCCAGACCACCCCTACAGATACCGCATGAGAGCGGACGCCTGGGTCTGCTAATTAACGCTGATTACTACTCAAACACATACACCTGAATGTAATAATTAATGCTGCAGGCTATTAAGTGAAAACCATTATTTCACTACCTGCAAGCCACACATACAGCACGCAAACACATTGGAACCTTATCTTTCTACACTTCTCAACATGTAAAGGTTGGTTTCATTTAAGGTAAGATTCATTCTAATACCTGGTTATATAAGTCAAGGTAGTTATTTTATAACCATCTACACCCATTCAGTAAGTGTTTTTTTTCTACTTTAAAAAGCAGGACACTCAATTCACAGGAGTCGACATGTGTCAACTTTTTCATTGTAACACAAACATACCAGTTTGGGGGAGTGCCCTCCCGCACCAGGCACTCCCCCCCCCCCTGCGACCCCCCTCCCACGATTTGCGGCACTCCCCACCCCCCCCCTCGCGACCCCACCCCTCCCGCGATTCGCTGCACCCCCTCTAAACCCCCCCGCAACCCCCCCTCCCGCGATTCGCGCCACTCCCCACCCCCCCTCGAAACATCCTCCCGCGATTCACAGCCCCCACCCCCCCTCCCCCGATTCGCGGCATTCCCCCCACACCACACACCCCCCAGCAATTCGCGGTACCCCCTCCCCCCCCACATACCACTATTATACAGCCTCCTGCTCTTATGCACCCCCTTACTCCCTGCCAGTGGGAGGAGACACTCCCTCACTGCCGGGAGCTGCATACTGTCCCCCACCCTCCTCCAGTTCTAGGGATGCCCATCCACCATCAATGATTTCAAATCATCGATGGTTTATGGCCGATGTTGAATACTTTTGCCAGGACCCACTTTTGTGGGAGGACCAGATGATTTTCCTACATCGATGGCAAAGGAGAACCGATCAAGTTTCAAATTTTTTTATGGTGCTGGGACACGGAGCATAGCTCCGCCCCCCACACCCGACAGCCCCGCCACCGAGTTCTGATTGTCCCACAGCCTATTCAGTCAGATATAATGGATGACCATCGATAGCTACAACAATCGATGGTTATCCAAGTAATATTTTACTATTATCGATGGCAGGGTGCAAAATCGCCATCAATGCCAACCATCAATGGCGTCTGCACCAATGCCTATCCCTACTCTGCAACAGGCAAAAACCTTTACTACCCCTCATGCCCACACACCTCTATCACTGCCCTGCCTCCTGTTCTCCTGCCCCGTAACTTCCGCCAGTGGGGACCCGCTCACCCTGTGTTGCCCACATACCCCTATCATGCTTTACCACCCAGCCTCCTGCTCTCATGCACCCTAACTCCCACCCAGTCGGAGGAGACACTGACTCCTGTACTTTTGTGCTGCCACGCTGGACCCTCACCCACTGTCAGAAGCTGCACAGTGTCCCCCACCCTCCTCTTTAGTCCCGTATGCCCACACACCCCTATCACTACCCAGCTTCCTGCTCTCCTGAACCGTAACTTCAACCACTTCCCACCCTGATGGCACCTGTCTTCAACGTGCCCGCTCTCCCGCCCACCGGCTCCTTACTTCGCACGCCCGGCTCCCACCCACCAGCTCCTGCTTAGCCTGCCCAGCTTCACCGCCCACTCTCCCAAATGCACCGCACCGTAAGTTAATATGCGGGGTGGCCACGGAGGGTTTTTCTACTAGGGAAGTCAATCCCAGGATTGGGCATTTTTCAATCCTGATTTCCGGGATTGAAAATATGCCCCGGGACTGGCTTCCCTACTATCAATGTACATCTTACTCTGTAACCGCTTTTTAATTAAACAAAACAATACACACCCCCTTCCACATCATATGCTCTCTATTTAACAAATTTCACCTATAACTCAAGTTGCAATACAGGCATCTTTCATACAATTCTAACCCTATGTCTCACAATACAAACGGTCACAAATTAAGGGGGCGCAGCCCCTTACGCCGGTGTGAAGAGCGCCCGTATGAATCACCTAGTATATAATCATTTCCTATGTTCGCTGTGTACTACGGCCTGTACAGATATATTTAAACTCGTGCCATTTTGTCTTTAATATAATTATTTAGTGATGGCATGCGGGGGCAAGTAGTTTTTTTCTGTGATTTTATTTCAATGTTCTTTGCTCTTCATGATGAAGCTCTGGTTTGTCTTTAATATATTTATTTAGTGATGGCATGCGGGGGCAAGTAGTTTTTTCTGTGATTTTATTTCAGTGTTCTTTGCTCTTCACGATGAAGCCCTGGTATTGAAAAATGCATCAACCCTCACGCACCCCTGCATTCACTGTGCCACGAGTGCCGCTGTTGTGATTTATTTCTATTTCTATTTATTATAATTATTATTATTATTATTTATATACATTTGGTCTATCTATAATACTTTAACTGACCCGGCATATACCGGGTCACCTAAGTGTCCATCTCCGTGCTTTGCTCCGCCCCTCTGGAAACCCCCTTCTGAAAATCCTGCGTTTGCCACTGCATTCTGTACCCTTGCAGTCACTGTATACACGCACCCCTACTGTATGTATACCATTTGTAGCTCTCATGTCACGCACAACTGGCTTAGTCTCCATTTTTGCCATAGTTTTGTGTTTATAGCTGCTGGTAAAATCTTATTTACCCTCTTATTTCTATACAGACTTCAAAGGACAATATATTTACATCCCCTGGGACCTCTTTAGCAAGTGTGACCTGGTTCTATCAGGTTATTTATTAATTTGGTGCTGTTATGTGATATAACACACAGGGGGTGGAACTGCACCATTATGGGTCACAAACAGGTTTGATTGGCCAGCTGGTACTTCTGGCAAATGCCCCAGTCTGCTGGTCACATTGTTCCAGGTATGCTATACTGTAGCACCTCTAGTTCCAAATATTCCACGATGTGGATCTTTTTCAGGTCCAATCGCTCGCATACAAATTCACATGCGAGCACAATGATTTTCAAATGCGCATGTGCCAGGGGCGCAGTGGGGGGGGGGGAGGCGGCGACCCCACTTCTCTGTATGACACACTGTAGCACCCCTGGTTCACATTATACCAACCTGTGGTGTTCCAGTTCCCAGTGTGAAAAACTGTAGTGTCCTTTGTTCCCAGTAGGCCAACTTGTACCACATCCAGTTCACATTAAGCCAATCTGTATTGCCCCAGTTCCCAGGGTGCCACACTTTAATGCTTCCATTTTCCAGTATCCCACACTGTAGCACCCTTGGTTTCCAGTATTCCATATTGTAGTATCCCTAGCCAACCTATATTGCCCCAGTTCCCTGTATTCCACACTGTAGCGCCATTAGTTTCTGGTATGCCAAATATGAAAGATAGACACAGGCACTAACGACACAATAGTAGTTTATTTATAAAAATGTTTTACAAGAGCTAGTGTTCCACATTCCTGCAATCCATGCTCAGCATGTGAAATTGGCGTAGCGGACAGGAATTGCCCCACTCTCTGTGGTCATTGTTGAACTACAGGATGGGAAGCGGCATCCCTGTGTTGCTTCTTGCTCATGATTTAAAGACACCGCCACCACTCCTATTACAATCCAATAATGAAATAATAAACCATTTATTTAGACATTTTACATTTTCTCTACATATTGGACCCTCCTATAGTATATGAGTTCAGGAGGGGGAGGACAGTGCCGGGAACCCTCCAGCCACCAATTCTTCATTAAATAAATTCTTCATTGTCTAGAAAATAGAACATAGAGAACAACAGTTAAAACTGATAAATGATAAACAAATGTAATTTGGTGTTCACCAATATGTCCCGTTTACCTACCATTGGCCGGTATCCCACAGTACTCCTTGCATTCCTTCTCCGTATAGAAGTGATTTCCATTCCCTTTGCAGCCTCCGTATTGGAAGGTGATACATTTCCCTAAGGTAGAGTCGAATGCCCAGCGGTCCTGGGATGACTTGCATGGGCCGGTCACGATGGGTAAACGGCAGGCCGCTAGAAGAGAGAAGATGAGATCATGGTGGGACATCATGGACAAAGGGGGAAGAATTACTCCTATGCATTCCAGACTAAGTCTTTTTCTATCTCTGTGATATATTTTGCCCGCTGATAGAAGATTTGGAGGTTCTGGGTGATGGTGGGACATGTTGTTTGGATGAATGATACTTATTACTATGAAATGTATGCCATTCCCTCGCATATACGCACCTTCTGTTCTACACGTCTGGAGACAATATCGCTCCGTCTCAAAGTTATTGTAGTTTCCGAGGCAGCCGCCGTAGTGGAAAGTCTCACAGGCCATGGAAGAGGAATTGTAGAAATAGCGGATTCTTGATCCCAAGCATGGGCCAGGAGCGGGGGCCACAAGACAGGATGCTGGAAGACAATTCAGACATTATAGGGAACCACTTCGAGTTTTGTCTAACAAATATATTTTGGCGTATAGAAAAGTAGACTCTACAGCTGGGTCCTACCAGCAGGGTTGCACCGCACAACCCTCTACAACCGCACTACCTGTTTTAAATATTACATACATATAAAATATTGCATACATTTGCTGGGACGTTGAGAACCTGAAGGGCCCAGGTACTGGTAAAGTGGCTAAATCAGAGAGCCTTGGTCACTCCCTTTTTATTTATTTATTCTCCAAGAAGCACTGCACATCAGCTGCTGTCCCAGGCCCTTGTTGGGCCCCTCCTTCAATCCCAGGCCCTGTTAATCAGTATCCACTACCACCACCCCCCTGTAAATATGAAGTGTACCCATAGCTGCTACACTCAGGTTCTTTACACAGAGCTGTAACTACAGTTTTTGGTGCCCTGTGACAGAGAATCTTAAACACCCGCACATAGGGGATTATTCTGGTTCACTCTTTCTGACAAATTCCTTCTTAGATGGACAAAACCATGTGCACTGCAGGGGGGGGGCAGATGTAAAATGTGCAGAGAGAATTAGATTTGGGTGAGTTATTTTGTTTCTGTGCAGGGAAAATACTGACTGATTTATTTTTGCACTGCAATATAGATCTCACTTTGAAGTAAAACCCCACCCAAATCTAATTCTCCCTGCACAAGTAACATCTGCCCCACCTGCAGTGCACATGGTTTTGTCCATCTAAGAAGGAATTTGTCAGAAAGAGTGAACTAGAATAACCCCCATAGTTCTTTGTTATTCAATTACAATACACAGGATTCAAACCCATAACCTTTTGCAATGCAGTTAATCACCCTACTCGTTGAGTTATTTGATCCTGCATAAAACTGACATTTCTACCCATATGAAGCTACTTGTGCTTTCTATAAATAATCAGCACTGTAATTGAGCAGATCTATGTAGTCTCTAGCCACATGTCCAATCCCATTGCAGACACTACATAGATCTGATCAGCTACAATGCTGATAAAGTCAAATGAGAGGAAAAAAAATTGATAACGCGCAGAATTAATTAGTAGTAAAGAAAATGTTTGGGGCATATCCTTTTATAACACAAATAAGTAAAGGTTATTTTTTTTTTTATATTTTCTATACATTTGAAACATTAACATTAGCGGAACCAAGTTTTTGGGGAACTTGTAAGTAGAAGGTGAAGTTCAAATAGAGTTTTAGCTTTCTATGCATAGCTATGCATGAATAGAATGTCTGACTGCAATGCCACAGACAGAGTGTTTGAATCCTAAGTGTGTTAGCATCTTGAAATGTAATAAAGGACAGTTTGTCTGAATAACACAGAGCTCTCAAGTTGTATAGATATTAGTGACAGAAGGGGTGGGGTTAGGAGATGGGGGGCAGTTAGGGCTTCAAAGAGAAGGGAGGCTACAAGTAAAAGCCATTAGAACTAATTAATTAACAAGTACCGCCAACAGCGACCCTTTCCCTGCAGCGCTATGTGCGGTGGCACCTCCTCACCACCCTAGTTACAGTCCTGACTGCAGAACAGATTATAGCCCAGGCGGGGATTTACATGCAAGGAAAAGTAAAACCATTGTCACCCGACAGTCCAGCCTACCATCACTTGGGGCTGCCCCTCTAATCAGTCCACAGGAAGGGTCACTGGGACAGTCCTCACTTCATGTGTCGCTCAGCGAAGGCGGCTGCCCCTAGGCTGCAGTGCTGACCAAAGACTGCAGGGGGAGCGGGCCAGAACACATTAATATACATGTACAGTTGTATGTGAGATATGTGCTGGATGGCTTACTATAGAATGAACAGCGGCAGCGCTCAGCCTATAGTCAATCACCCTGCCCCATGAAACTAGCCAATGGGAGTTGTGGGGAAGGCTTTATGATGACCAGCCTTTGGTCGGGTCTGGTGTTGCACATTCTGTACTTCTGCATTTCCCACATGTCTGCGACGATGAGACACTGATACACCCACCTGCCCGGTTTTTGGTGAATGGGTTATTGGCCACTCCTCCGGATCCCTCCTCTTCCTCGTTAACGGCCGCTCTCTGGGCTCTCTGTGAATAGTCACGTGTAGTTACAATAGAAATGATGGAGGTTTATGACCGATATAAACCCTCCCCCCCTCCCCCACCAGCCACTCAACTCCATTCATATTTTTGGAGGAGGTCCGGGTTCTTTGGCCCCATCCCACTTCTTTGGCCCCATCCCACTCAATACTGGCCACAAACTTCACGGGAGAATATTACACTGTCCCTCTGTACATTACTCTGTAGGAGACCTCACAGGCTCAGTGTTGCCTCTGATTAAAAACCCTCCCATGATGAGGCTGCTGCTGCTGTCCTCCATGGGCCTAAGAAGCATGTATTGAGCTCCACTGATCAGAGCGCAGCGCAAGCCTCTCCGACTCTGACCTCTTGTGCAAAGTCTCATGAGACTTAGTCAACTCCCAGTAATGCACTGCATTACCCGATGCTCAGCACCATTAATCATTGTCACATCGGCAGATAGGTGAAGCTGCAGCACTACCCCAAATACTTTTTTTTGGTACTTGTGTATTATCACGGCGCCCATCGCATCGCAGACCATAAGGTATGCGATGTGATGCGACGAGATTTCCCCCGATGTCATACAATGTTAAATTTGTATAGCATTGTATATGGCATACAATGCGATACGATGCGATTTTAAATTGTATAAGCACCCTAATGAGGGCTTACAATGATAAATGCACCCCCACGCCACCACCACTATGAACGTGAACCCGAAGCATGGCGAGCGTAGCGAGCCCGCGAGGGGCGGCGGTACGCGTCCTACGACCTTTTCATACCCCCACTATGCACGTCGGCGTGGAGTTGATTTTATATAGTGTGCCGAGCGCATCGAGCCACTGAGCCCGAAGCGTGGCGAGCGCAGCGCGCCCCGCGAGGGGATGCGGAATACATGTAATACGCGTCCCCTCGCGGGGCTCGCTGCGGTCGCCACGCTTCGGGCTCAGTGGCTCGCTGCGCTCACCACACTATATAAATTCAACTCCATGCCAACGTGGATCGTGGGGGTATGAAAAGGTCGTAGGACGCGTACCGCTGCCCCTGGCGGGCTCACTGCGCTCGCCACGCTTTGGGTTGGCGTTCATACTTGGGGTGGCGTGGGGGTGCAGCTAACATTGCAAGCACCCATTAGGGTGCTTATACAATTTAAAATCGAGTAGGGTGCTTCTACAATTGAAAATCGCATTGCAGCGGTGTGCATCGGGTGTATGGCATGCGATGCGATTAAAAGTCGTGCAACTTAATATCGGGGCGCCGTGATAATACACAAGTACCTTTTTTTTAATACATGCGGACCACAGGAGGCCCCTAGCTAGAGGGGGGGCCCAGGGGTACTGACCCCCTGTTCTCTCCCCCCCCCCCCTTAATCCGGCCTTGTCAGGGGCATTGCAGGGCCTGGGATTAGGTTATAAGGTTGAATACCAATCTCCCAGATTTGCCTGTGATCCATTTCCCAGCCTGTATTGTGGGACATTACGCTCTCAGTGTGTAGTGGATGTATAATGGTAAGGTGGGCGCTCTATGGTGGCATCATTTGTAATGGGGGCACCCTATGTCATAGTGTAAACAGGGGACACTGGGCCTGATTCAGATGTACTGGAGCTGCTCTCCTTCCCTGGAAGCAGTGATAGCGCTATTACATGCCGACGCCTCCTGCCGACAGTGTGCGGAACAGCTTACCCTGTGTGTCACCTCCACGTCCCCTGGGCTGCATTCACCTGTATAGAGAATAAAGACATCTGGTGTCATTTATTTTATTAAATCCAATTTCAGTCTTATCTGCCTCAGGCTGTGTCGCCATTCCCCACCCCCCTTCTAGTCTGCCACACCCCGCCCCCTCTGGTCTGTCACTCTCCCCCCCCCACCCCCCTCTAGTTTGACACCCCCCCCCCCTCTAGTCTGCCACCCCCACTCTGCACTTCCAATCCCCTCCCCCTTTAGTCTGTCAACCCCCCCTCTGCTCCACCACTCCCCCTTGTCTGCTCTGCTACTCCCCCCTCTGTTCTGCTACTCCCCCCTCTGCTCCGCTACTCCCCCCTCTGCTCCGCCACTCCCCCTCCTCTGCTCCGCCACTCCCCCCCTCTAGTCTGCTACTCCCCCCTCTGTTCCGCCACTCCCCCCTCTGCTCCACCACTCCCGCCTCTGCTCCACCACTCCCGCCTCTGCTCTTCCACTCCCCCCTCTACTCCACCACTCCCACTCATAAATAATGTATCAGGGGGGGAGGCAGAAACTTTTCTTGGCTGGTGGGTGGTGCAAAATTTCTCATTATGCCACTGCTACAACAGTAAAATTAGGCCTCAGAGACCTTTGTTGTGTGTAGTAAAGATGGCTTCCTCCGGAACACCCTGCTCCAAAGCGAACTGTCTGAAGTCATCAATAAGGCTCTGCCGAAGCTCCGGGGTTCGTCCTGAGGTCAGACAGAAGATACAGATTACGATATTGTGCTTCTAGCAAAATGTGGGTGGGGGGGTCAAAATTAAAGTGTGTTCCAATTATTCCTCCACCCTGAATTGGCACACTTTTAATATGGGCACAACAAATAGTGGGTTCAGTTGGGTGTGTCCAAAGAGACCTCTAAATTACAATGTTTGAATTAAATCTGCCCCCTGGCACCGCAGCATACATTATTGTAGACACAGTGACTCCCAAATCAGAATCAGCGCTAGAGTAGTGTATTATTGGGGTGGGAGGAATTATATATACGGCGGCTGTGTGACGCATGATCCTTCCGCCAAACTCACCGTACAATTTAGCCATCTTGGTGGTTTCGCCGTTCTTGGTTTTAGTCATCAGCAGCGTCGCGTACTCATAGTAATTGGTGAAGACAATGTAAGTCTTCAGTTCCGCACCAAATTCTGGAGGGGGGACAAGAAGACGATGAGTGCAGTCTGTATGTATAATCAGTGCCGGGCACCAACCCGGGCACCCGAGACATAAAATATGGGGAATATATTCTATAGAAGCACCCGATATACAGGGATGTAAGCACCCGCTTTGCCAGGACGTAGGCACCCGCTTTGCCAGGATGTAGGCTCTCTTAGATGCAGCTTAGATATAAGTAGTGAGGGATTAGTCCGCATACTAATATGGGCTGGTGGCCTTAGGTGGGAGATGGGCATTTACCAGCGGGGAAAAGATGGTCACTGGGTAGGGGAGAGCAGTAAGTGAATTGTGAGAAGAGGGCTTTGATGAAAAGAGGGAAGAGGGCCCTGCTCTGAGGAGCTTACAATCTACGCAGGGACACAGGACGGTACATCTATGAACTTACTTTCATTGAAGTGACTGAATTTCCCAGGAACATCGGTCTTCTCATAGGAGGAATTATATTGGGAGCACTTTCCGCGTCTGGGAAGAGAAGTTCGTAGGGGGATTCATTGCCTGTTATTGTATTTATAACATAGGAAAAATAATCCACAGTCCACCAAACCCCGCCCAGATCAGTCCGTGTTTAGGTAAAGTTACGCCCACTTTCTGATAAGCCACGCCCATTATAGGTTGAATTACTAGGCCAGCTATATTATATTATATGGAGAAAATGCCCCCTGGACCAGGTGTACTAAGCTTCAAAAAGGGATAAAATGGAGAGTGATAAACTACCAGCCAATAAGCTCTTAACTGTCATTTAAAAAAAAAAAAAACATCCCGTTCACCATCCCACTCGTACCTGGCAGTGCGAGCTTGGGCAGCGGCAGGGGGCGCAGCCCATGAAACGTTGGGTGTTTCCATTCAAATGGGCTGGTGACGCGGGTGTGGGGGGGCAAGCAGTGGATGTCAGCTGCCCACCCGCTTCCCGCACAGGGAGCCGGCAGATCAGGGACACCATAGAAGTGTCTCAGATCTGCGAGCGCTGGTCGCCAATTTCTCCCCCGCACCCAAGGCTGCGAGTGACTAATAATGCAAATCATCCATTTGCAGCCGCGCTGGGAACCGTGGCGTGCAAAGGGGGGGGACACGGACATTCCTGCAGGCGGCGTTTAGTCCACACGCAATGCTGCGAAATTCGCAGCACTGTGTGTGGACCAGAATCAGGGCAGACGATAGGGGGTCATGGGGGACACGTGTGACTGGCCCCTGCGATCTGAAGGGCCCCAGAATTTCTGTGTCCCAGCCGCAGCCCACCTGTATTATTAGCTTTGAGTCTGTGTGCCCGCGGCCTGGCCATTTACTGTACCGCCCCTTGTATGTATGGACTGGGATGGGCCGCCGGGCACTGTGTGCTGACAGTTCCGCACTGCCGCCAGGTCTCTCTATGTTCAGCAGAAGGCTGCAGCCGCTCAGCACTCAGACACTGAGTTGGCTGTGGGGGGCGGGATGCCCCAGAAATATCAGTATACAGGGCTCCAAGATTTCTGTTGCCAGCCCTGACCAAAATAAGGTCCATGGATTTATCTTATACAATATCATCTGTCCGTACCTCATCCTTGTGATGATGACTCCGATCTCATTGTCCGTCTGACCCTCGCTGAGCTCCAGAGTCCCCATGTTGTAGCTGTCCTTATATAACATGACCCATTTACACGTGGAGCCGATGGCGATATCGTACCACTTTCCGAAGATCTGGCAGAGACATGAGGTGGGTGAGAGATACCGGCGTACGTCACTATCATCCTTCCATTCCTAGAAACTTAGAGGCCTATTCAGTAACAGTTTAATAATGTCAGAGGATGGTTATCGATGGAATTTATCAATAATCCCTCGCCAAGGGCGGCTGCTCAGTATTTATCTACTGACCTGGGGCCAGATTCTCTAAGCTTCAAAAGTGATAAATTGGAGAGTGATAAACCACCAGCCAATCAGCTCCTGTCTGACATTTTTCAAACACAGTTTGTGACATGGCAGGTAGGAGCTGATTGGCTAGCTGTTTATCACTCTCCATTTTATCATTTTTGAAGCTTAGAGAATCTGGCCCCTGGGGTAATAAGGATTAACTGGCTGCTTCCAGTGGGCCAGACTTTGGGGCTAGACGGTTTGCACACAGCCAGATCAGAGCATTTTACTGTGATAGATATAGATCCCTTTCTAGACACGGCTGTAGAACTGCATGTCCCAGCATGCCCTGCAGCCAATGCCTATTGCAGAGAGACTAATACCCCTTTCACACCAGCCACCCGGCAATTACCCAGCATTTTTAAGTGATGGGTAATTTTGCCACGCGCAGATGAACCCCATTCACGCCACCCGGGTTACAGCTTTTCAACTCGGTAATTTACCGGGCTAAAGCTTTTCAACCCGGTAATTTTCCGGAAAATCTTTTTTTTTTTTTTCGGTGTGAAAGGGTCAACACGGGTCTTAAATCCTGGCACTCCGATTTTGGTCAAGAGCAGGATCGGAGTGCAGGGATTTAAGACCCGTGTTCACCCTTTCACACCAACAAAAAAAAACAGGTTTTCCGGAAAATTACCGGGTTGAAAAGCTTTAGCCCGGTAATTTGTTTTGTTGTATAAATGGGGTATCATTCTGCTTACAGAGTACCAGTTACCAGCCCGTCAGAAATGACAGAACAACATGGAGGGTCCCAAGTAACAATGAAGGCAATTGGCTAATTTCTCCCTGCCTGGGCCCTGCTTAGTACAGCAAATGCTAAGGGAGGGGAACGGTTCAATTAAATATTACAATGGAAATTTCTTATCCTATATAATCAAAGGCAACACTGCTCCTCACCTCTATGGGGGAATTCAGGTGTTTGTGCAGAGGTGGTGACATTACTGTTATGTTGGTGACCAGTCAACTAACATCCAATGATTCTGAAACATTACCCCACTGCGCCTAAGCGTCACTGTCCTGGCGACCATAATATAATACAGAGATTACATCAGATTATAGTATAATAACTAATAATAAATGATCTCGTTGGAAACATTGCTCTGAGGCTTATTTCTGGTGATAATGATCAGCATTGTGGTCCTGCTGTGGTCCTTACCTTAGTGACATCGAAATTCTCCTGCGTGGGGACATCGGTCTGCGCCTGGTCAGTGGCTGCCGTGGCCAGGACAGTAGCGAGGAGATATATGTACGTCTTCATGGTCGCTGGGAGAGAATCTGCTGTGGTCACTGCTAGCTGCAGCCTGTGTGTACTGTGTGCTCGCTGGGGATACACATCTGTACACAGGGGTCAATGTCCCAGCACAAAATCTGACCAATAGCCAAGACCGTATTGATCCAAATCCCAAAGAAAGTGTTCCCACCCACCTGCCCAGGACATGGGGGGGGGGGGGGGGGGGGGGGGGGCTGTAGAGTCAGCAGAGTTATAGCTTGTAGGAGAACTGTGTCCATGCCAGGGGGGTGTAGGTGAATGTGCCCATGCCAGGGTGGTTTAAGAGAACTGCACCATGCACCCATGGTGGACCCCCTCCAATTTTAGGCAAGACCCTTGCACCCTTTTCACCAATGCTGTGGTGCAATGAAGTTATAAAATGGCGTCCTCCATTATTTTATCATTATTAGACGTTATTTATAGGGCGCCACAGGCGTCAGCAGCGCCTTACATACAGCAACCAATAATACAGGGACGCAACATCAGCTGCAGTGTAAAATGCTGAGAGTCAAAAGGGCGACAGTGTGTAGGTTGAGCCCATATAGTCAACATGCACAAGGTTGGCATAGACAAACGGTCAACACAAGCAAGAGATCGACATGAAAATGGTTGACACATGAAAAGGTCGACATGGTTTTTTTGTTTTGCTTTATAAATTGCGTTAATTTGTAGATTTCAGCACATGGACCCGAAATTGTGTCCTGCGCCCCCTCTCCGTGCTCCACATGGGTGGTAACGTCAGGGTCTAATGTGAGCGATGGTGCAGTGTGGAATCCGTTGGGACTGAGCAAGATTGGACGTGGGGGGTAAAGGAGACAGGGGGCCACCCAGGCCGTGGAGTTTGGGAATAGGGGAGATGCTGGCGTTGCTCTGAGCAACCTTACATATACGTGCATGCTTGGGAGGAAGTGGGCGGGCAGCTGATGTCTGGTGATGTCAAATGCCCGCCCCCCGCACCCGCATCATGGCCTCATTACCATGAGAATGCCCAGCGCCCCACTCCGCCCCCCGCCCACTGTCCTGGGTGTGTGCACCCGGTGACCAGTCTGTTCGCCCTGCGTGTGCACATGTGCAGAAATGCACCTGGGCAAAGTGCAAACATCGGACCCCGTGTGAACGCAGGCAATATGCGAACAGACCTGAAGAAGGTCCTACATATACATTCTGCACCAACGCTGACATCCGCTGGCGATATAGATGGCATCCAGACCTCTCCAACCTCTCCGAATCCCTCCTCATTCTCCTCGCCCCAGGTTCCTCAGCCTTGGCATGCACTTGATGTCTGTGCAGGGCTCTCGCCAGCCACTAGAACTGTGCCCATGGTCTTGACGACAAAACCTTGTTGTCCTCACCACCCTATGCCCACATGTGGGTCAGTAGAAATACGAGGTGACCACTAGGCCAGGCCAAAGTCTATATCTATCAGTCTGTGTTCATTGGCTTGATGTGAGACAGAGGGGGCCGATTCATACTCGCTTGCCCAGGCTGCGAATTCCCAGCCCGAGTGATTAGCGAATGATATGCACATGGTATGCAGTGCGCGTGCTTGAGACGTTCACCCGAAGGCCTTCACTTGCTGCACGCAGGGTGATTGAGACACCCTGTGAGCATTTGGGGACATGCAGCCAGCGGTTATTGTGCCATCTCCCAGGAAATGCAGGTCATCATCAATGGCTTCCTCCCCCCCCCCCCCCTGGCCCTCACAGCCTCCAGTGAGTCCTGGCTGCATATGCGTGCACAGGGGTGGAGAAGTGTGGCTACGAACACCTGCACCCCAGTGAGCAGGCATGAATCGGGCCCATAGGGCTCAAACAATGAATCATAGCAGAAAATGCTCTCCAGAATGAAGGCACCTACTGTACATTCCCACCACTGGCTCCTCGGGGGCGGTGCTATCACATCCACTGAGCGGGGGAGTGTTGTCCACTTTGCACAGCTTGAGGCCATAAGAGAATAAAATAAATATGGTCTCTGGTGCGTGGTCCAAGAAGAATATTCTTGTGAGTAACTATTATGTGCGTGGCACTGGGGTTTTGTGATAGGTAGGGAGCCCACCTCCCTACTTACCCCCACTATACTATTGTTCCCAGCACAATGCTCTTCCTCTCCGGGTGGTCTCTCCCTTTGCTGTGGTGGCTGCTGTCTAGGGCAGAGGTTCCCAAACGCAGTCCTCAAGGTACCCCAACGGCCCAGGTATTAAGTATATCCATGCTTGACCACAGGTGACTTAATTAGTAACTCAGTCAGTCTGATTTAACCATCTGTGCTAAGCCATGGATATACCTAAAACCTGGACCGTTGGGGTGCATTGAGGACCGCATTTGGGAACCTCTGGTCTAGGGCATTTCATGGCTTCGGTGCAGGGCCTAGTGGTCAGGACTTATATTTGGGCTGCTAGGAGCAATTTTGGGCCCCAATGCTGAAATGCAAAGCATCAGTGTGTTCGGGGCGCAGGGGCAACGGTGCTTAGCCCCGCCTCCAGCGCACCACTCCGCCCCACTCGATTCCTGATTGGGAGATTTATATATATATATATATATATATACCCGATATTTACATAATCGATCAATGTTTGTGGCCTTTAGTGCTTGTTCCCCAAAATCCAAAGTATGACTCTCATGCGGCTGGTATTTGAGGGTGTCAACTGGCAGCATTCCTGAAAAAAAAGGGGAGTCTGCCATGTTTTCCAGGAATGTACGAGCCTTGGACGCAGCCTCACCGGCCGCGACAATGGCGGATCAGAGAAGCCGCCATTGGACGCCATTTACTTAAGACGTCTCCTGAGGATTTCTGGTCGTGTTCCGTTTGTCCCTGTTTTCTGCATGTCCCCACATCCCGGCGCCTCACATACCGACTTCTAATACAATTTTATGTAACACAGTGGTCGGCAGTCAATGGATTTCCCGTCTGATCCCCTTACCCTCTGACCTCAGTGTTTGTCCCCCACAATCATTAACTAGAGAAAGACCAGCAGGAATCAAAGAGCAAAATTCAAAGACTTTCCTGGTTCGGGATGTATAACGTACAGTAATGTGTGCGGCAGAACTTCTCTGGGTGCCATCTAGTGGCCACCGGCGTGCAAGACACTTGAAACCCCCCCATAAATATGAGGAACAGCTTTCGCTTTTTATTATATAGGGTTGACCCACTTTCTGCCCCATGCCTTGTTTTAGGGGCCATAAGTGTCTAAGAACAGCCGCCGGTCTCTTGCCTCCTGGATAGCCCACCGCTGCCCCCTCTGCTGTGCTCCCGGAGTGCAGGCTTCTTCACATAAGGACGTTGGCAGCCAATTCATATGCGGCACTGGGTGGTGAGCCAATCAGAGCTAGCGTACCATTAGCCAATCTGAGCGGCTACCGGTACAACAGCTGTGATTGGCTCACCACTTGCTGCCACATATAAATTGGCCACCAGCATCCTGAATCTGATGTCCAGGAGCAGGGCTTTCGTTCAGCCATTGAGCAGCGCAGGCAACACAGCACAATAGGAGATGGAGGAGCCGGGCGCTAAGTGAAAGAGAGGGCCCGGGGCCTGGACTAGAAATCAGTTCCATCATGTCCTGTTGACTGAAGGTGTTAATACTGCACCTTTAATTTCTCCTTATCATTAAGAGTCTAGGGATGTATCATCCTTATAATGCAGACTAGTGAAGCTATTCTAACCAATCAGACACTATCTTTTACCTAGTACGTTCCAAAGATGGCCGCTGCCCGGCTTGGCACCTTCACCTCAGATAACAGCTTAATAATAAATAACACAACTCTGCTTTGTTCAATGATTTTATTTCTCTTTGAAAGGGAACAGAGCTGAAAATAGAAGCGAGAAGGGTATTGGGAAATGGATTGCGAGCGGGGGGTCCAAGCTGTAGGGGGTGGGGGGGATCACCTGATGCAATCTCTCCTGCAAAACACAAACGAGAAAGGTCAGAGGTGGTTGGGACGGCGAGCAGTCACCTGCAGGTAGATGCGTAGGGTCAATATTTATAGAAGATTATCCTGCGTGGTGGGACAGGGAGAGCTGATATCAGCAGCAGGACTATGGAAGACTGTGCTTTACAGAATATAGGCCCAATTCAGAGGGGGTCTTTGTCTGCGACAGAGCCGGGGTCTTTATGTCACAACCGACAGAGACGGTTGTGACATATAGACCAAATTAATGCTCTTGGTCCATAGATTTAAATAATGCTTTGTATTTGGTTGCTTTGTTTCAGAGCCAGTTATAATGCATCACCATTGTGCTCTGGAAAATTTCACAGTTGTCCAAGGGCCCGTCCTGCACCCATTACAGATATGGCAATGATCACCCACCATATCTGCCGCTGCTGAGACTGCAAGGGCTGCCCGGGTACTGTGCCGCCCACTCACCCTCACCGCACACAAGGTTTAGCTTTGCACAGGAGAAATCATGTGACATTGTCACTACATAGAAACTCACCTAGACAGCATGCGGAATACAGAGATCTGAGGAGAGATGGATGACAGAAGATCATGTCACACACTGCCATTTTATTATTGCCATCATCATCAATTGTTGTAATACCTCATAAACCGCTCCTACCACATGGTGGTGGGCGGCCATTTTGTTGTATGGGCCCTTGAGCACAGGAATGAATAATCTGTATTGTAGTCAGTATAATGTTGACCTCTGAAAACGGCAGCCTACGCTATAGCCGAGAGGAAATTACTTACTATGTCCAATACATTAACATGCGTTATAATCTGTCATGTAGCAGTTGCCATATCTCTTCATGCCACCAGAGGGTGCTGTAGAGCCATTACTGTCGACATGCAAAAGGTCCACAGGAGCAAAATGTCGAGACGAGGAAAGTGGGCACATAAAAACTTCAACATGAGTTTTTCATCACCATAGACAAAAGGACGTCTCAAACAAAAGTTCGACCCCCCCCCCCCCCATCCCACACACACGTAGTTTCTGATTGGTGATTTCTGATTCTGTAAAGTGTGCTGAGCAAGGGCCCTGGTCCATAGCATGACGAGCGCAGCGGGGGGATGAGGTTTGTGGTCCATGTTATATAATCTACAAAATAACAGTAAAAAAAAAAAAAAACCATGTTGACATTTCCACGTGTCGACCATTTGCATGTGTCGACCGGCATTTGTGCATGTCCACCTTGTTCTTGTGGCCTTTTTTATTATCGATCAAGTCCCCCTGAGCTTCCTTTTCCCCCTACCCCCGCCCCATTACTGAGGCGGGAAAACGAGGCAACCATCATGATATAATCTATAACAATATCAGTTACCTCCGTCTGCGCTGAACATCTTCATGTCAGCTTCCGTCATTCCTTGGCTCTCAGCGAATTTCCCAAAATGCTGCATCACTTCCTTTGGTGCCTCTCTGCCTTTCCCTGCACCAGAAATGCATTATAATATATATATAATATATAGAGGAGACAACACTGTGTAAATTATGGCAGCGGGCATCACAACCCCATGATGGTTCAATCCAGCTTTGTCCGGCCTCTCTAGCAATTGTCCCCAATCATGGCACCCCAGCAGGAACTTGGAGGTTTCCAATTAGCTTGGTGTTCCCGGTGACGTGGGCACCAGGGGCGGGACTCTGACATCTCCGGATGTCAGCTGCCCGGCCACTTCCTTCAGAATGTGCTCTGAGCAACCTTAGATGTGCGTGTGCCTTCCACATCATTCGATGGTCGGCGACAAATCGAATTATGTGGGTGGTACCCCTGCAGGCTGCAAATGGATGTTTGTGTCAAACATCCATTCGCAGCCATTGCGAGCGAACACACGCTGCGAATGGTGGTCTGACCACTGCGAACACACGCTGCGAATGGTGGCCTGACCGCTGTGAACAAACGCTGCGAACACACGCTGCGAACACACGCTGCAAACACACGCTGCGAACACACGCTGCGAATGGTGGTCTGACCACTGTGAACACATGCTGCGAATGGTGGTCTGACCGCTGCGAACACACGCTGCGAATGGTGGCCTGACCGCTGCGAGCACATGCTGCGAATGGTGGTCTGACCGCTGCGAGCACACGCTGTGAATGGTGGCATGATGGTTGCGAACACACGCTGTGAATGGTGGCCTGACCGCTGCGAACACACGCTGCGAATGGTGGCCTGACCGCTGCGAACACACGATGCGAATGGTGGCCTGACCGCTGTGAACACACGCTGCGAATGGTGGCCTGACCGCTGCGAACACACGTTGCGGTCAGGCCACCATTCGGAAGGCGGGGTTTGTTGGACCCGCAAGGCTGCGATTTCGCAGCCTCGCGAATCAACCAGAATAACTCCCTTCGGTCTGTAGATTTGCAGGAAAATACTGTTTTGTAATTGGATGCTTCATTTGGGAGCTATGTGCTAAAACATCCACCAGCCAATCACAATGCATCACCATTGTGCTCTGGAAAATGTGATGGTTGGGAATGCTGTCTGTGCACTTATTGGGTGGGATCTGTGACCTTCCAGGTAGTCTGGAAACTGTGACAGTTATTTGCAGCCACCCGCTAAGCAGGGGTACTACGTGGTATTAACCCCATAGTGGGTAAAATGTTCTGCCCAGCTAACCTTAGCCCGGTTGAAACTGGGCACACCAGCTGGTTATTTTAGAAGTACACTTTACTTACCCAATAGCTTGATGGTTTTACAGGTTATATCTCCGTGCACTGTGTAACTCATTTCCATAGCAAATGCTTTGTAGTCCGTACCGACAATGCAGACTTCGTTATCTCCATGTTCTGTGTGGAAATAGCAGCCGGTGTTATGGTGGAAGATGGGCAGAGACACAAGATGCTGAGGGTCATTTACTAACACTGTTCATTGTGCGGTAACTTGGGGCAACCACACCTTTTTCATCTGCTTTGCGTGCGCCAGACAATAACAGCATTATCGGGGGTTCTACACATGGGACCTTATTCTGGTTCACTCGCAAAGGCAAATTCCTTCTCAAATGGACAAAACCATGTGCACTCTGCAGGTGGGGCAGATGTAACAGGTGCAGAGAGATTTAGATTTGGGTGAGTTATTTTGTTTCTGTGCAGAGAAAATACTGACTGCTTTATTTTTAGGTTCTAGTACATACAGTGGCGGATTTGGGGGGGGGGGGCACCTGGGCACATACACCCTTGACATTTCTGATTGTTTTTTCACCTGGAGACCGCCAGGCATGCAGGAGCTGCTCGCTGTAACTGGTGGGGGGTGGGGCTCCTGGGAAGAATCTTGCGCTGCCACCTGCTGGGTCCAGCAACCAATTAGGAGCCAACACTGCCGCTCCCGAGACTTGGCAGGTGGCAGCACGAAATTTAAAAAAGCCGGGACTTGCAGCACTGTGAATACAGCCGGGCAGCCCCCAGCTCTCTACCCAGCTGTCAGTGCTTACAGTTCTTTCCGGCTGTGGCTGTCTCCTCGTTACAGGGAGCATATATTCCCCCTTGGCAACAAGCATTTATTCCCACATGACAACGACCATGTAACCCTCCATGGCAACGAGCATGTAATCCCACATGGCAACAAGCATAGAACCCCTGGCAGCGAACATGTAATCCCACATGACAACAAGCATGGAACCTCTGGCAACGAGCATGACATTATGGTGTCATTTGGTGCGCAATGTCCCTGTTTATGGAATTTATTGTGAATTTTGCCTTAATCCATGTGGCATTATGTGAATTTTGGCTTAGTCCATGTGGCATTGGGCGGGATGTAGAGGGGGGGGGGGAGTTTGCAAAAGTGGGACTTTGGGGGGATACTGTCTTGTTTGGGATGTGGCTCATTTTTGCCCCGTTTCCGGGTGTGTAAATGTTTCGAATGTCATAGGTGCGATATAAAATATGGCAGCAGGCACAAAACACCCGCAATCCTTGCATTACTCACGATGGAAAGAGAAGCATAATTTGGGGTGCGCAGTGAGAGGCGCAGATACTTACTGCCGCTGAACTTGTAGTGACCTTCTTCCATGGTTTGGTATGTGAAATCCATTTGCTGGCAGCCCTTGGATCTGCAGAGAAAAACAATTTTATATATATATATATATATATATATATATATATATACCCTCAGCGCCTCCAAGACACCGTGGGGGTCTGCGAGGACTGTTGCTACCCCACTGGGAAGCTGCCATTGGATTCTAGAACAATTGGACTCTTTAGCTACAGTTATTGGGATTGTAACAGCGAACAGATAAACGCTCGTGCATCAATAATGTAATACCAGGCCAGCGCCAGCAGGGGGTGCATCATTTCTGCTGGGTTTTATGATTGTCTCCCAGACCCCCATGAGTGTAGGCTGACCTCCCGCCTCACTGTGTATATTTTGTGTACCACTATAGGGTGGTACAGTGGTCGAAGTGGGGCGGTATACGGGGGTATGCCATACCGCCACTTTAATCTGAAGATAAAAAAAAAAATCCCCCCCCCTCAGGATGCTCTCTGATCACTCAGCAGCGCATATTGTGCTTTTGTAATACCCCTGTACAACGGGGCAGTCTGGCAGGGGACGTTGATGGACAGGGGGGTGTCCGAAGGTGCGCACTATATTCACTCTTTACTTTTCCATACCCCCACTTCAAAATTTCCATACCCCCACTTCAAAATTTCCATACCCCCACTTCAAAATTTCCACTTCGACCACTGGGGTGGTACTAATGGCAGTCTGGCACAGTTCTGGCAGAGCTTAGTGGCACCGCACAACCATCCCGAACATCTGAGAGGGGGCATACAATACGTGCTCTTACGTCTTGAAGGCGGCGGAGACTTTTACAGTGTCATCTGGGCCAATGGAGTATAAACAGGCGGGGGCGGTCATGTCCTCCTTCATTTTCTTAAACATAGGGCAGTTAGAGGCGACAGCGATTCCATTCCACTGGCCCACAAACTGTGGAAATATCAGAGAGACAGGTTACCGGCAGCTAATGCCTGGGGTAGGTAGGTTGCATTGATAGAGGCAATGAGGTGCCTGATGCCTCATGCCTCCTTGTTGTCGCTGGATCTTAGTGAATGCATATTCTGCCTTCTATTAAATCCATGTTTCCCATACTTTACACTCCTGTGTTTAAGGATATGCCTGATATGCCTTCTTGAGAACAGGTGTCCTATTCTGTGGTGGGCGCAGTGCCGACATTTGCTGCTACGGCTATATCTAGGAAGCCCGTGATGTGGCTGCAGGCCACGGATAGCCACATCGTTGAGTTGGCCATCTATGGTACCACTGACAGATAACCTCCGTGGTACAAACCAACCGATGGTCACCCTGGATTAATTTTAATGACCCGCAGTCCAATCACAGCCCAGGAACTGGGCTTCATGGTTGTTGGGGGTGGAGCTTAATGGTGTCCCGACATTCGGAGGAGAAACTGTTTTGGTAGTTCCTCTCTATCATAGATGACAGGAAACCATCTGCTCCTCCCCCATTGATGGTGAAAGCATTCATCATTGGTCGTAGACCATCGAATCCATATAATCATTGGTCGGTGGCCATCTCTACTGCGCTTTGATTTGACTGTATATGACCTTAAGCACGGATATCCTTAAAACCAGGACTGTAGGGGGGAGGCTTTGAGGACTGAGTTCGGGAAACAATGCTATAGGCCGCAGGTTCTCAAATTCGGTCCTCTTCACCACACACAGTGCACGTTTTGCAGGTCACAGGACAGGTTCACTCATTACTGACTGACACATTTTAAAAGATCCACAGGTGGAGCTAATTATTTCACTTGTCATTCTGCGAGGAGACCTGGAAAACATGCACTGCGTGGGGTCCTGAGGACCGACTTTGAGAATCTGTGCTATAGGCCATACTTAAAGGCAGCATGCAGTCAAGATACTCATTGTCCCATTCACCCTTCTTGCAATCAGATGTACGGCTACCCCACGGAGAGGGAGTTGTATCAAATCTCGGAGAGAGATAAAGTACCAGCCAACAGCAACTGTGATATTTAATAAAGTGTCTGTAACATGGCAGCTAGGAGATTGGTTGGTAATTTATTTCTCCACGAGCTTTGATAAATCACCCCCTTAAAAAGGCGCCACGAGGTGTCCGTAGCGCCGTACATATGGCAACGTAAATTCTAGAAGGATAATGTTCTAGCTGCACTTACTTTCTTCATCTGGAAATCCTTCTGGACGGGGAGGTCAGTAGCCTGACACTGCAGGGAGCCCAGGAGCAGGAGGAATGCTGACACTCGGATCATGGTTCTGATGATGGAGAGATATTGCTGTGAGGTGTCGGACGGCGGGCGCTGGTATTTATACACCCCACGGGGGCAAGCCAGGGGCAATGACAATAAGGGGCCATTGTATGGATAAGTGCATTATATAATGACAGACACAATGTCTCAGGAACTAGGGGATGGATTTCACACTTAAGGGACGGTTCTTGCCAAAGGTCTTAAAGTTGATCCTGGATACTTAGTGCGGTTTGTGTTTTATCAGTACGCGATTGCAGAACGCCATCTCTTGTCTCTGGGGTGATGCGATCGGGGTCTTGGGTTACTTTGTCCCTTGTCCTGGTATCATGGGCACAAAGACACAGCCTAGTTTAGAGTGGTTTATAAGTGCGCGCTAATGCATGCGATTCTGAATCAGGCCCACTGTGTATGTGTATGTGCGGCAAGGCGAACTAGTATAGAGAGAGGACCCAATGTCCTGGTAACTAGCATAGAGAGAGGACCCATAGTTCTGGTAACTAGCATAGAGAGAGGACCCATAGTTCTGGTAACTAGTATAGAGAGAGGACCCATAGTTCTGGTAACTAGTATAGAGAGAGGACCCTTAGTCCTGGTAACTAGTATAGAGAGAGGACCCTTAGTCCTGGTAACTAGTATAGAGAGAGGACCCTTAGTCCTGGTAACTAGTATAGAGAGAGGACCCAATGTCCTGGTAACTAACATAGAGAGAGGACCCATAGTTCTGGTAACTAGTATAGAGAGCGGACCCATAGTCCTGGTATCTAGTATAGAGAGCGGACCCTTAGTCCTGGTAACTAGTATAGAGAGCGGACCCTTAGTCCTGGTAATCAATATAGAGAGCGGACCCTTAGTCCTGGTAATCAATATAGAGAGAGGACCCATTGTCCTGGTAACTAGTATAGAGAGAGGACCCATAGTCCTGCTATCTAGTATAGAGAGAGGACCCATAGTCCTGGTAATCAATATAGAGAGAGGACCCATAGTCCTGGTAACTAGTATAGAGAGAGGACCCATAGTCCTGGTAACTAGTATAGAGAGAGGACCCATAGTCCTGGTAATCAATATAGAGAGAGGACCCATAGTCCTGGTAACTAGTATAGAGAGAGGACCCTTAGTCCTGGTAATCAATATAGAGAGAGGACCCATTGTCCTGGTAACTAGTATAGAGAGAGGACCCATAGTCCTGGTAACTAGTATAGAGAGAGGACCCATAGTCCTGGTAACTAGTATAGAGAGAGGACCCATAGTCCTGGTATCTAGTATAGAGAGAGGACCCATAGTCCTGGTAATCAATATAGAGAGAGGACCCATAGTCCTGGTAACTAGTATAGAGAGAGGACCCATACTCCTGGTATCTAGTATAGAGAGAGGACCCATAGTCCTGGTATCTAGTATAGAGAGAGGACCCTTAGTCCTGGTAACTAGTATAGAGAGCGGACCCTTAGTCCTGGTAACTAGTATAGAAAACGGACCCTTAGTCCTGGTAACTAGTATAGAGAGAGGACCCATAGTCCTGGTAACTAGTATAGAGAGAGGACCCATGGTCCTGGTAACTAGTATAGAGAGAGGACCCATAGTCCTGGTAACTAGTATAGAGAGAGGACCCATAGTCCTGGTAACTAGTATAGAGAGAGGACCCATAGTCCTGGTAACTAGCATAGAGAGCGGACCCATAGTACTGGTAACTAGCATAGAGAGAGGACCCATAGTTCTGGTAACTAGTATAGAGAGAGGACCCATAGTCCTGGTAACTAGTATAGAGAGCGGACCCATAGTCCTGGTAACTAGTATAGAGAGAGGACCCATAGTCCTGGTAACTAGTATAGAGAGAGGACCCATAGTCCTGGTAACTAGTATAGAGAGAGGACCCATAGTCCTGGTAACTAGTATAGAGAGAGGACCCATAGTCCTGGTAACTAGTATAGAGAGAGGACCCATAGTTCTGGTAACTAGTATAGAGAGAGGACCCATAGTCCTGGTAACTAGTATAGAGAGAGGACCCATAGTTCTGGTAACTAGTATAGAGAGAGGACCCTTAGTCCTGGTAACTAGTATAGAGAGAGGACCCATAGTTCTGGTAACTAGTAAAGAGAGAGGACCCATGGTCCTGGTAACTAGTATAGAGAGAGGACCCATGGTCCTGGTAACTAGTATAGAGAGAGGACCCATAGTCCTGGTAACTAGTATAGAGAGCGGACCCATAGTCCTGGTAACTAGCATAGAGAGAGGACCCATAGTCCTGGTAACTAGTATAGAGAGAGGACCCATAGTTCTGGTAACTAGTATAGAGAGAGGACCCTTAGTCCTGGTAACTAGTATAGAGAGAGGACCCATAGTCCGTAACTAGTATAGAGAGAGGACCCATAGTCCTGGTAACTAGTATAGAGAGAGGACCCATAGTCCTGGTAACTAGTATAGAGAGAGGACCCATAGTCCTGGTAACTAGTATAGAGAGAGGACCCTTAGTCCTGGTAACTAGTATAGAGAGAGGACCCATAGTTCTGGTAACTAGTATAGAGAGAGGACCCATAGTCCTGGTAACTAGTATAGAGAGAGGACCCATAGTCCTGGTAACTAGTATAAAGAGAGGACCCATGGTCCTGGTAACTAGTATAGAGAGAGGACCCATAGTCCTGGTAACTAGTATAGAGAGAGGACCCATAGTTCTGGTAACTAGCATAGAGAGAGGACCCTTAGTCCTGGTAACTAGTATAGAGAGAGGATCCATAGTCCTGGTAACTAGTATAGAGAGAGGACCCATAGTCCTGATAACTAGCATAGAGAGAGGACCCATAGTCCTGGTAACTAGTATAGAGAGAGGACCCATAGTCCTGGTAACTAGTATAGAGAGAGGACCCTTAGTTCTGGTAACTAGCATAGAGAGAGGACCCATAGTCCTGGTAACTAGCATAGAGAGAGGACCCAAAGTCCTGGTAACTAGTATAGAGAGAGGACCCATAGTCCTGGTAACTAGCATAGAGAGAGGACCCATAGTCCTGGTAACTAGTATAGAGAGAGGACCCTTAGTCCTGGTAACTAGTGAAGAGAGAGGACCCAAAGTCCTGGTAACTAGTATAGAGAGAGGACCCATAGTCCTGGTAACTAGCATAGAGAGAGGACCCATAGTTCTGGTAACTAGTATAGAGAGAGGACCCATAGTTCTGGTAACTAATATAGAGAGAGGACCCATAGTCCTGGTAACTAGTATAGAGAGAGGACCCATAGTCCTGGTAACTAGTATAGAGAGAGGACCCATAGTCCTGGTAACTAGTATAGAGAGAGGACCCATAGTCCTAGTAACTAGTATAGAGAGAGGACCCATAGTCCTGGTAACTAGTATAGAGAGAGGACCCATAGTCCTGGTAACTAGTATAGAGAGAGGACCCATAGTCCTGGTAACTAGTATAGAGAGAGGACCCTTAGTCCTGGTAACTAGTATAGAGAGAGGACCCATAGTTCTGGTAACTAGTATAGAGAGAGGACCCATAGTCCTGGTAACTAGTATAGAGAGAGGACCCATGGTCCTGGTAACTAGTATAGAGAGAGGACCCATGGTCCTGGTAACTAGTATAGAGAGAGGACCCATGGTCCTGGTAACTAGTATAGAGAGAGGACCCATAGTCCTGGTAACTAGTATAGAGAGCGGACCCATAGTACTGGTAACTAGCATAGAGAGAGGACCCATAGTTCTGGTAACTAGTATAGAGAGAGGACCCTTAGTCCTGGTAACTAGCATAGAGAGAGGACCCATAGTCCTGGTAACTAGTATAGAGAGAGGACCCATAGTTCTGGTAACTAGTATAGAGAGAGGACCCTTAGTTCTGGTAACTAGCATAGAGAGAGGACCCTTAGTCCTGGTAACTAGTATAGAGAGAGGACCCATAGTCCTGGTAACTAGTATAGAGAGAGGACCCTTAGTCCTGGTAACTAGCATAGAGAGAGGACCCATAGTCCTGGTAACTAGTATAGAGAGAGGACCCTTAGTCCTGGTAACTAGTGAAGAGAGAGGACCCAAAGTCCTGGTAACTAGTATAGAGAGAGGACCCATAGTCCTGGTAACTAGCATAGAGAGAGGACCCATAGTTCTGGTAACTAGTATAGAGAGAGGACCCATAGTTCTGGTAACTAATATAGAGAGAGGACCCATAGTCCTGGTAACTCCTATAGAGAGAGGACCCATAGTCCTGGTAACTAGTATAGAGAGCGGACCCTTAGTTCTGGTAACTAGTATAGAAAGCGGACCCTTAGTCCTGGAAACTAGTATAGAAAGCGGACCCTTAGTCCTGGTAACTAGTATAGAGAGAGGACCCATAGTCCTGGTAACTAGTATAGAGAGAGGACCCTTAGTCCTGGTAACTAGTATAGAGAGCGGACCCTTAGTCCTGGTCACTACTATAGAGAGTGGACCCTTAGTCCTGGTAACTAGTATAGAGAGCGGACCCATAGTTCTGGTAACTAGTATAGAGAGCAGACCCTTAGTCCTGGAATATGCTATATAGTGAGCGGAACTTTGTCCTCCTGGTATCTAATTTAGAGAGCAGGCCCTTAGTCCTGGTAACTAGTATAGAGAGCAGACCCTTAGTCCCGGTAACTAATATTGAGAGTGGGTCCTTACTCCTGGTCACTCGTATAGAGAGCAAACCCTTAGTCCTGGTAACTAGTATAGAGAGCAGACCCTTAGTCCTGGTTAGTAGTATAGAGAGCAGACCCTTAGTCCTGGTTAGTAGTATAGAGAGCGGACCCTTAGTCCTGCTAACTAGTAAAGAGAGCGGACCCTTAGTCCTAGTAACTAGTGAACAGAGTGGACCCTTAGTCCTGGTAACTACTATAGAGAGCGGACCCTTAGTCCTGGTAACTAGTATAGAGAGCAGACCCTTAGTACTGGTATATGCTATATAGTGAGCGGAACTTTGTCCTCCTGGTATCTAATTTAGAGAGCAGACCCTTATTCCTGGTAACTAGTATAGAGAGCAGACCCTTGGTCCTGGTTAGTAGTATAGAGAGCAGACCCTTAGTCCTGGTTAGTAGTATAGAGAGCGGACCCTTAGTCCTGGTAACTAGTATAGAGAGCGGACCCTTAGTCCTGGTAACTAGTGAAGAGAGCGGACCCTTAGTCCTGGTAACTACTATAGAGAGCGGACCCTTAGTCCTGGTAACTAGTATAGAGAGCAGACCCTTAGTCCTGGTATATGCTATATAGTGAGCGGAACTTTGTCCTCCTGGTATCTAATTTAGAGAGCAGGCCCTTAGTCCTGGTAACTAGTATAGAGAGCAGACCCTTAGTCCCGGTAACTAATATGGAGAGTGGATCCTTACTCCTGGCCACTCGTATAGAGAGCAGACCCTTAGTCCTGGTAACTAGTATGGAGAGTGGATCCTTACTCCTGGCCACTCGTATAGAGAGCAGACCCTTAGTCCTGGTAACTAGTATAGAGAGCAGACCCTTAGTCCCGGTAACTAATATGGAGAGTGGATCCTAAGTCCTGGCACCTCGTATAGAGAGCAGACCCTTAGTCCTGGTAACTAGTGTAGAGAGCGGACCCTTAGTCCTGGTAACTAGTATAGAGAGCAGACCCTTAGTCCTGGTTAGTAGTATAGAGAGCAGACCCTTAGTCCTGGTTAGTAGTATAGAGAGCGGACCCTTAGTCCTGGTAACTAGTGTAGAGAGCGGACCCTTAGTCCTGGTAACTACTATAGAGAGCGGACCCTTAGTCCTGGTATATGCTATATAGTGAGCGGAGCTTTGTCCTCCTGGTAACTAGTATAGAGAGCGGACCCTTAGTCCTGGTAACTACTATAGAGAGCGGACCCTTAGTCCTGGTATATGCTATATAGTGAGCGGAACTTTGTCCTCCTGGTAACTAGTATAGAGAGCGGAACCTTAGTCCTGGTAACTAGTATAGAGAGCAGACCCTTAGTCCCGGTAACTAATATGGAGAGTGGATCCTTACTCCTGGTCACTCGTATAGAGAGCAGACCCTTAGTCCTGGTAACTAGTATAGAGAGCATACCCTTAGTCCTGGTTAGTAGTATAGAGAGCAGACCCTTAGTCCTGGTTAGTAGTATAGAGAGCGGACCCTTAGTCCTGGTAACTAGTATAGAGAGAGGACCCTTAGTCCTAGTAACTAGTGAAGAGAGTGGACCCTTAGTCCTGGTAACTACTATAGAGAGCGGACCCTTAGTCCTGGTAACTAGTATAGAGAGCAGACCCTTAGTCCTGGTATATGCTATATAGTGAGCGGAACTTTGTCCTAATGGTATCTAATTTAGAGAGCAGACCCTTATTCCTGGTAACTAGTATAGAGAGCAGACCCTTGGTCCTGGTTAGTAGTATAGAGAGCAGACCCTTAGTCCTGGTTAGTAGTATAGAGAGCGGACCCTTAGTCCTGGTAACTAGTATAGAGAGTGGACCCTTAGTCCTGGTATCTAGTGAAGAGAGCGGACCCTTAGTCCTGGTAACTACTATAGAGAGCGGACCCTTAGTCCTGGTAACTAGTATAGAGAGCAGACCCTTAGTCCTGGTATATGCTATATAGTGAGCAGAACTTTGTCCTCCTGGTATCTAATTTAGAGAGCAGGTCCATAGTCCTGGTAACTAGTATAGAGAGCAGACCCTTAGTCCCGGTAACTAATATGGAGAGTGGATCCTTACTCCTGGCCACTCGTATAGAGAGCAGACCCTTAGTCCTGGTAACTAGTATGGAGAGTGGATCCTTACTCCTGGCCACTCGTATAGAGAGCAGACCCTTAGTCCTGGTAACTAGTATAGAGAGCAGACCCTTAGTCCCGGTAACTAATATGGAGAGTGGATCCTTAGTCCTGGCACCTCGTATAGAGAGCAGACCCTTAGTCCTGGTAACTAGTGTAGAGAGCGGACCCTTAGTCCTGGTAACTAGTATAGAGAGCAGACCCTTAGTCCTGGTTAGTAGTATAGAGAGCAGACCCTTAGTCCTGGTTAGTAGTATAGAGAGCGGACCCTTAGTCCTGGTAACTAGTGTAGAGAGCGGACCCTTAGTCCTGGTAACTACTATAGAGAGCGGACCCTTAGTCCTGGTATATGCTATATAGTGAGCGGAGCTTTGTCCTCCTGGTAACTAGTATAGAGAGCGGACCCTTAGTCCTGGTAACTACTATAGAGAGCGGACCCTTAGTCCTGGTATATGCTATATAGTGAGCGGAACTTTGTCCTCCTGGTAACTAGTATAGAGAGCGGAACCTTAGTCCTGGTAACTAGTATAGAGAGCAGACCCTTAGTCCTGGTATATGCTATATAGTGTCAGAAATTGTTAGTCAGAAATTGCAGCCCCCCCCCCCCCAGGACAGAGGCAGGTCATCTCCCCCGATACCTGGGCAGTGAGGATCCATGCAGCGCTGCATCAGGGTCCGTGCAGTGCCATGGAGGCAGCGGGGTCTCTGCGGCGGATGGGAGGTCAGCAGCAGGGTCCCTGCGGCAGATGGGAACTAGTAGCGCTAAAAGTTCCCATCTGACGCCCGAACCCTGCAGCTGACTTTCCATCCGCCGCAGGGACTCCTTGCCCAACCCGCGTTGTCTGACTCCACTGCCTGCCACCCATCCACCATCACCGCAGAAGTGCCGGTGTGGGGGCCCCGGATGTGTGGGGGTCCCAGGGCGACCGCCCCTGTCACCCCGTGGATAAACCGGCACCAATTACAAACGTATAGATTATGTTGCTCTATTTTAGAAGCTAAATGCACTTTGATATTAGGATCCACCTACTTAGCTTAACATACAGCACAGCTATTCGTAGCAATTATTGTTGTATTCGTGGGCCAGTATTGTTTTTACTTTTTTTTTTATCTATTTTTCATATATATTTTCCATGTGTATTTTGCAAAATATTATGTATGTGTATATTTGGTACTTGTTTCCTAGCACGGCGCCCAGATCTATCACGTACGCAAACGTACTGAAATCGCATCGCATTACGTATAGTTGTAGCATGCTTTGCGATGCGATTCGATTTTCCCGTTCCCGCTCCCTGTCATTCCCGCCCCCTGGCAGATCCTGTCAGAAATCACTCTGAGGTGATATTCTGTCGTGAGAAGAAGCGTACCTCAGAGCTGGTGGTGATTTTCGGAGGGATATGCCGGGAGACAGGCCAGTGCTTTCTACAAATGGTGCCCAGACGTGATGCCACAATGCTAGTGGACTCCATCCAGCAGAATATAGAGCCGGACACGACAATATATACAGACTGCTGGAGGGCATATTCTACTGCCGAATTTCAACTGGCTGGTTACCAGTGGCGTAGCTATAGCACCGCAGCCCCCGCGGTCGCAGGGGGGCGCTGTGCATATGGGGGCGCCGGGGGGGGGCTGCGGTGCTATAGTAATCCCCTCGCCCCCCATACCCCGCAGGCTTACCTGTCCGCGCGTCCCGGCTCCCCTCCTGGCTTCAATCAATGCTATGGAGACGGACCACGATAAAATGGCCGCCCCATAAAGCAGACTGTTCTCTGAAACTGTCTGTGGTATGGGGGCGGCCATTTTATCGTGGTCCGTCTGCATAGAATTAATTGAAGAAAGGAGGGGAGCCGTGACGCGCAGACAGGTAAGCCTGCGGCAATGGGGGGAGGGGGCATGGGGGGCACGGGCAGCCGGGGGGGGGGGAGGGGTAGAGGGGGGGCGCCCCCCCCATTAACGGCGGGGGGGCGCCCCAAACAAAGCTACACCACTGCTGGTTACCAGCATTTCCCTGTGAACCACCAGTTCAGTTTTATTGATCCGGCTACAGGGGTCCACACCCAAAACTTGGAACGACTTTGGGGCGCATGCAAGTGGCGGAATAAGCGCCAAAGAGGCACTGTGCGGCATGAGCTCCAGTCATACCTAACGGAGTCCATGTGGCGCAAAACTTTGGGAGCTGAGGACCCTTTCCTCTGCATCATTGTGGCCCTGAAGCTCCTTCCAAAGGACAATTAATCATGTTTTCATTTAATTATTCCTGTTCTTTTTATTCTTCTTGTTCTTCTTGTTCTTTAATCATTAGTGTTTCTGATTTTAATGTTCTTAATTATTTATGCTCATTAATCAAATTATTTAAGTAAATTAGTTATTAGTTAACACATGTCGTCTGTCACAGCCTCCGGGACCGGGGGCGCGACTTACCGGGTCCGGGGGCGTGTGTGGTACGGGCGGCAGCAGGGGACCAACAACCGGCGGGGGATCCGAGGAGCTGCGGGCAAAGCGGCTGTGTCAGACCGCACTCCTCCGGCAGCGGGCAACAGGCAGCAGCGCCGACGAGATCCCCAGCCTTGCGTCTTCCGGCCCGGCGGGCGCGCGCTCACTAGGGGCGCGCGCGCCGCGCGCTCCCAAACTTAAAGGCACAGGCAGGAAATTCAGGAATCACCTGCAGGGATAAAAGGAAGTCCCTGACAGGTGAACCACTGCCTGAGTATAGGTTCACATTAGCCTGCTCTAGCGTTGTTAACTTTGTCTACTGAACTCTGACCCGTGCTGCTCCCTGACTACTCTTCTGCTCAATCCCTGTGTACCTCGAACGTGAATCCCTGTGTATCGACCCGGCTTGACTCTGACCTTCCGTTTGCCAAACCCCCGCCACCGTGTGTACCAAAGTAACCGACCCGGCTTGTCCCAGACCACTCTTCGCTACACTCCACTGTACCGCATTGACCATCTGGTTCCGACCCGGCTAGACGACCACGTCCTTATTCACCAAGCACTACACTCACCAAGGGAAACCTATCCGGGGGGCCGCGACCGACGTGTCGGGTGCCGCAAAAGCCCAAATCCCAATTGGAGGGGTCACTGGCAGAAAACCCCCGGCACGGCTAGACTCCGCGCCCCCGTGATAGGTCTAGCCAATTCCCGAGTGGAAGTGTTCAGCCGTTACGTGACAGAATACTCAGGCCCAATTGAATATGGACCAACCAAGTGGCCCGTCTCCAAAAGAACTCCTGGAGCATCTCCTAACCAGAGTGGAGAAACAGGAGCAGGATCAGGCGCAAATTATGCAGTGTCTGCAAACCCTGATGCAGCGTGTAGAAGTACCGCCACTACCACCACCGGCACCCCTGCCTCCAGCAGTCGTAGTAGGTGCACCTTCCCTTCGCATTCCGAACCCGGCCAAGTTCGACGGCAATCCGAAGGAATGTCGAGGGTTTTTGAACCAGTGTCTAATCCAATTTGAGATCCAAGCAGCCTCTTTTCCGTCTGAAAGGACCAAGGTGGCCTATATCATGTCCCTATTGACAGGTCAAGCTCTGTCCTGGGCCTCCCCACTCTGGGAGAAGAACCATGCCATTGTCAACCAATGCGACAACTTCATCACTGAATTTCGTAAAGTTTTCGATGAACCAGGTCGGGTGACTTCCTCTGCGTCGGCAATTCTGCGTCTGAGACAAGGGACCCAGACGGTGGGCCAGTATACGGTCCAGTTCCGGACCCTAGCCTCCGAGTTGGGGTGGAATGAAGAGGCCTTAATAGCCACCTTCACCCAGGGCCTCTCCGACAGGATCAAAGATGAGTTGGCATCTCGTGAGGTGGCTTCCTCCTTAGATGATCTAGTATCCCTGTGTACCCGCATAGATCTACGTCACCGAGAGAGAGAGAGAGAGAAGGAACAGTCCCGCAGATTCAGTTTTAAATTGGCTCCCCGGTTCATTCCTCCAGGGCCCGGCGCCTCCTCGGCTCCGGTTGGGGCTACCAGCCAAGATGTAGAGGAACCTATGCAGATTGGGAAGTCCCGTCTTCCAGCTTCGGAAAGAGAACGGAGGTTCAGGAACCGTCTGTGCCTGTATTGTGGAGAATCTGGGCACCTTCTCTCCAACTGTCCTAGACGTCCGGGAAACGACAGAGCCTAACTGATTGCAAGGGGGTCAGCTTAGGTACCATCTTACATACCCCTCCTCGAGTCTCGGCAGCTGGATTCACCATTGAAGTCTTTCTTCAGGGACTAGATTCCACCAAGACTCTCAGGGCTTTCCTAGATTCGGGGGCGGATGGCAACTTTATCACTGCTCAAACAGCTAGGGAGCTGGGAGTGCCATGCCAAGACTTAGCCAATCCGTTACACATCGTGGGAGTGGATGGTAACTGGTTGCCGCTTTCCAGTATACACTCCTGTACCAAGTCGGTGGTCCTGAGAATAGGAGCCCTACATCAGGAATCCATTTCTTTCTTTGTCCTTCCTTCCGCCGAGAACCCGATCATCTTGGGGTTGCCCTGGCTACAGTCACATTCCCCCATCCTTGATTGGAAGAATCCCCAAATATTAGCGTGGGGAGACGAGTGCCATGGAAGGTGTATACCCAAGATCGAACGTCTTCAGTGTCCCTTCTCGTCTACTGAACCAGAGTCTGAGGTCAACCTTCCGGGCCCGTACCGGTCCTTCGCAGATGTTTTCAGTAAAAAGAAGGCAGAAAGACTGCCAGCCCACAGGGAGTGGGATTGTGCGATCGAGTTAATTCCGGGGAAAACGCCCCCTCGGGGTCGAGTATTTCCATTATCTCTGGTCGAATCACAAGCAGTGTCCGACTATATCAAAGATAACTTAGAGCGAGGCTTCATTCGAGAGTCCAAGTCTCCGGCGGGTGCAGGCCTATTCTTTGTCAAGAAGAAGGACGGGGGTCTTAGACCTTGCATCGATTACAGGGGTCTAAATGCTATTACCGTGAAGGATCGCTTCCCTCTCCCCCTAATATCCAAACTTTTTGATAGGATCAAGGGAGCACAAGTCTTCACCAAACTGGACCTCCGGGGGGCCTACAATCTAATTCGAATTAAACAGGGAGATGAATGGAAAACGGCCTTCAATACACGAGACGGTCATTTCGAGTACCTGGTGATGCCGTTTGGGTTAAGCAATTCCCCAGCAGTGTTTCAGAGATTCATGAACTCAGTCTTCCAAGATCTATTGAACAAATTCGTGGTTGTCTATCTCGACGACATATTAATCTTTTCAGAGAATATTCAAACCCATCGAGACCATGTCTGCGAAGTGTTGTCCCGCCTTCGTAGATACCAGCTGTATTGTAAATTAGAGAAGTGCTTTTTTGAACAGCCGGAGATGCCCTTTTTGGGATTCATTGTTACAAGTTCCGAGTTACGTATGGATCCACAGAAATTGTCCGCAATAGCCGACTGGCCCAAACCAGTGGGATTGAAGGCCATTCAACGATTTTTGGGATTTTGTAATTTTTACAGGCAGTTTATTAAGGGTTACTCTTCTGTGGTGGCACCGATCACCAAGCTCACCCGCAAGGGTGAGAATACCAAAGAATGGTCAGAGGAGGCCAAGCAAGCCTTCCTGCTCCTTAAACAACTCTTTGTGTCCGCCCCCATCCTGAGGCGCCCTGATCCCGACAAACCTTTTTTTTTGGAAGTGGATGCCTCATCAGTAGGTGTTGGAGCAGTCCTTTCCCAAAAGGATGAGACCAATAAGTGGTATTCCTGCGGTTTTTTTTCTAAGAAATTCCAACCAGCGGAACGCAACTATGCGGTGGGTGACAAAGAACTATTAGCCATTAAACTGGCATTACAAGAATGGCGGCACATCTTAGAAGGAGCAAAGTTTCCTGTGACGGTCTACACAGATCATAAGAATCTATTGTATCTTAAAACGGCACACTGCCTCAATTACCGTCAAGCAAGGTGGTCGTTATTCTTCGACTGTTTCAACCTTGTTCTAACCTACCGACCAGGGGACAGGAATATTAAGGCCGATGCCCTCTCTCGGGCCCATGGACCAGCCTCTTCCGAGGAATTGAATGAACCTAAACCCATCCTGAAGTCTTCGTGTTTTATTGCATCCTCCAGGAGAATCAAGATTCCTTTGGGTAAAACATTTGTACCTTCCAGATCAAGAACCAGTCTCTTGCGCTGGTTTCATTCTTCTCGCTTTTCCGGCCATGCAGGGTTTACTAAGACTCTGGAGATCATCTGCCGGAATTACTGGTGGCCTTCCATAAGGTCGGACGTCAAGAGTTTTGTCGCAGCTTGCAGCACGTGTGCTCAACATAAATCTTCTACTCAATCGCCAGCTGGGTTACTTCATCCTCTGTCCATCCCAAATCACCCCTGGGAAGATATCTCGATGGATTTTATATCGGAATTACCTCCCAGTTGTGGTTACAACACCATCTGGGTGGTGGTGGATAGATTTTCCAAGGCAGCTCACTTTATTCCATTAAAGGGTCTCCCATCAGCTCCCAAACTAGCCCAAGTCTTTGTCAAAGAGATCTTTCGCCTTCATGGTTTCCCTCGCAGTATTGTATCAGACAGAGGAGTGCAGTTTACCTCCAAGTTTTGGCGATCCTTATGTGCCTCATTTAACATCAAACTCAACTTCTCTTCAGCCTATCATCCTCAGAGTAACGGTCAGACCGAGAGGGTAAATCAGGAGTTGGAGAAGTTTTTAAGGGTTTATGTTTCGGCTAACCAAGACGACTGGCTACACTTACTTCCTTGGGCCGAATTTGCACACAATAATCTATTTCACGAATCCTCGGGTCACTCCCCATTTTTTATCCAGAACGGATTCCATCCTAACCTTCCAGAATTCTTTTCTCAAGCGGAAGGCAAGCTTCCAGCAGTTCAACATACAGTTAAGAACTTCCAGGACATCTGGGGGTCAGTAAAGAAGAATCTTAGGAGGGCTTCAGACCGTTACAGACGGTTTGCCAACTTCAAGAGAAGGAGGGCTGCTCAGTTCAAACCTGGAGACAGAGTTTGGCTCTCCACTAGACATCTACGCCTCAAAGTGCCTTCTATGAAACTCGCTCAAAGATTCATTGGCCCGTTCAGCATCCTCCAAATAATCAATCCGGTGGCTGTAAGACTCAAACTTCCCAAGTCTCTTAGAGTACCCAATGTCTTTCATGTCTCTCTCCTCAAGCCTCTAGTCCTTAACAAATTCTCCAAGGCTAGACAACTGCAATCACCCATTGTGGTAGAGAGCCATGAGGAATATGAGGTTAACCAGATTCTGAATTCCAGGATATCCAGAGGGGAACTCCAATTCCTGGTTGACTGGAAAGGGTTCGGCCCAGAGGAGCGCTCCTGGGTCAGATCCTCAGAAATCCACGCCCCTCGGCTACTTCAAGAATTCCACCGCAAGTACCCCACCAAGCCGTTTTTAGGGTGTTCGGTGCCCACCCCTAGAGGAGGGGGTAATGTCACAGCCTCCGGGACCGGGGGCGCGACTTACCGGGTCCGGGGGCGTGTGTGGTACGGGCGGCAGCAGGGGACCAACAACCGGCGGGGGATCCGAGGAGCTGCGGGCAAAGCGGCTGTGTCAGACCGCACTCCTCCGGCAGCGGGCAACAGGCAGCAGCGCCGACGAGATCCCCAGCCTTGCGTCTTCCGGCCCGGCGGGCGCGCGCTCACTAGGGGCGCGCGCGCCGCGCGCTCACAAACTTAAAGGCACAGGCAGGAAATTCAGGAATCACCTGCAGGGATAAAAGGAAGTCCCTGACAGGTGAACCACTGCCTGAGTATAGGTTCACATTAGCCTGCTCTAGCGTTGTTAACTTTGTCTACTGAACTCTGACCCGTGCTGCTCCCTGACTACTCTTCTGCTCAATCCCTGTGTACCTCGAACGTGAATCCCTGTGTATCGACCCGGCTTGACTCTGACCTTCCGTTTGCCAAACCCCCGCCACCGTGTGTACCAAAGTAACCGACCCGGCTTGTCCCAGACCACTCTTCGCTACACTCCACTGTACCGCATTGACCATCTGGTTCCGACCCGGCTAGACGACCACGTCCTTATTCACCAAGCACTACACTCACCAAGGGAAACCTATCCGGGGGGCCGCGACCGACGTGTCGGGTGCCGCAAAAGCCCAAATCCCAATTGGAGGGGTCACTGGCAGAAAACCCCCGGCACGGCTAGACTCCGCGCCCCCGTGATAGGTCTAGCCAATTCCCGAGTGGAAGTGTTCAGCCGTTACGTGACATCGTCATTACTGTGTCAGCTGTATTAATGTGCAGGTGTGAATGTGTTCCTAAAACACCAGCACTATCCAGGCCACACCGAAACGTGGCGAGCGGCGGCGGAACGCGTCCTCCGACCTTTTCTGCCGCCCCTCGTGGTGCTCGCTGCGCTTGCCACGATTCCGGGTGACGTTGATACTGGGGTTGATGCTACACAATGGCATATGTGCAGGTGCTTACAATTGGAAGCACCCATCACATCTCATACTATGCACACATCACATCTCATACCATCACATCTAATTGTAAGCACCCATCACATCTCGTGGCATGGGTGCTTGTACAATGACTCCTGTACTCCTGTGCACTTAATATGGACATCGCATTTCATCACACGCATCGCACAGCGCTATACACGGTACGCAGTGAGATTTTCCTACGCAGAATAGCCCACTAAGCTATTTGCTTAGTGGGCGCCGTGCTAGGAAACAAGTACCGTATATTTTATAAATATTGAAGCTTTTCCAATGAAATTTGTTTTTGTGTGGATTCTTTCATGTCAGCACGCTTGAAAATCACCATTATATAAGCGCAGAGAGTAAAAGAGAACCAGTAACTGAGCACTTGGGTAACACCATGCTGCGCTGCAGGGGGCAGATGTAACATGTGGAGAGAGTCAGGTGTGGGAGGGGAGTGTCCTAGCTCATAGCTACATTGCAGTGTAAGAATACAGCTGCCCAGCATGTGTGGGCTACATGCAGAAGCAGCCAGTAACTGACCACCTGAGTAACACCATGATGCACTGCAGGGGGGCAGATGTAACATGTGCAGAGAGTTAGGTGTGAGTTGGATGTGTCCTAGTTCAGAGGTATTGGGCTTGGGAGGACCGTAGCCAATATTACTAGAAACCAGAGGCTGCGACTGCATCGTACGGATGGACTTCACACGCTAGACGGCCTTGCCCTGATGCTGAATCAGTCCCATTGTACGCCTCGTAGCTGTATATTCTTCATATGTGACTATACTGGGGATGCAATTATTAGGTCATAGGTCACCATTTCCAGGCATATTGGGCTGTTGGGCTTGGTGATGTGAGCGGCTGATGCCGTGTCACCGGAGGACAGATCCTTCCCATTACTCACATCGTATCTTATACGTCTTATCGCCCTTATCAGGGATTATGTGGAACACATAAGCTGTTCTCTCCTGTCACAATGATAACACTCTGGCACGTCTGTAATATAATATGTGCTATCGGACGCAGAGAAGGAATCTTCGGGCAAAGAGCAGCATTCATCGCGTCTGTGGTTCTGTTATCAGTCATGTCCAGTGTGCCAAGTATATTCTGCAGTGCCACACATGCCCAGGACCGGAGCGAGGCTTCTCAGCACCCCGGGCAGAACCACAACCTACTGCCCCCCCCCCCCAACCCCACACTAATCCCCCGTACCCACACTGCCACTCCAACACCACACTGCCACCCCGTCCGTACCAGCTGTGGGCCCTGTACCCCCTGACCACATCATACAATAACCCAAAGCTTCCCAAACACAGTCCACAAGGAACCCTAAGTGATCAGATTTTAAGTATTTCCATGCTTGGCCACAGGTGACCTGAATTAGTCACCATCTGGGCTGTGCCAGGGATATCTGTAAATCCCAGACCAATAGGGAACCCTGAGGACCGCATCTGAGAATCTCTGCAGTAAGGATTTTTAGACCCCTCCCCCCATCAGATACATTATTATTGAGCCCAATTTAATATTGCAGCGTAATGTAATTAATAAATACGATTTGATTTCTTAATAAAATGATATATTCATTTGTTACCCTAATATATTAATCAGGGCAGTATCTAACTCTTTTGTGCCATGTCTTAGTTATGTCTCTGATGAAGACCAGTATATAATAGTAAGAAAGGTGAAACGCGTCGGGTGGTTCCTTATTCTACCTTTGCTGGGCACTAGCTGCTATCTGACTGCACATAAGCTATATACATTATATATTTATCAGGGCAGTAGCTAACTCTTCTGTGCCATGTCCTAGTGATGTCTCTGATGAAGACCAGTATATCATAGTAGGAAAGGTGAAACGCTGGGCTCTACCTGCTATCTGATTGCACATAAGTAGAGACAGGATTATATGCAACATAAAAAGCTTGAAATATGCATGCAAATATGCATGAAAAATACTTAAAATATGCATGAAAAGTGTTAAAATATGCTACATTAAATAATAAAAAAAGTAATTTTGAACTTATTTATTTAAAAATAAGCATACAATTAGTTGCAAATAAACCTCAAAAATAGGCCCACAGCATCTGCAGATGTCTAGTGCTGTACACAGGGTTTTTTTTCTTCCTGGCTGCTACAGCATACTGCAGCGTCCAAAGCTCTTCTTGCATCAACTACACGGAGCCTCATCTCCAGCGCCGATGGATCAAATGTCAGCATAGCGTGTGAGGGCGGCGCAGTGGAAGGCTTCCTCCCTGCGCCGCATACTCACTGTGACATGGCATTTCCTCTGCGCCGCGTGATGTCACAACCCTTCTGCCCACCTCCTCTGCTGCAGATGTCTGTCTCTTGGTGTAAAGTCCCAGGCCAGGGGCAGGCAAAGGTTCAGGAGCTTGCTAATGGCATCCATCCCAACTGACTTTTATCAACATGGATTGGCAGCCTAGAGCAGTGTCAGACATAGCGTACATCCAAGGTTCCCCACACTGCGCACATATTGCCCCAGCCTGCACACTCTACCACTACCTGGCCAGCAGCAGCAGGGCAAAGCAGTGCTGTGACTCGCGGGTGGGAAGGGGGCAGGGCCTAAAATATGCACCAGTACTAAATTTTAGGTAAAATATGAAATAACCAGTGAGAATGGGCAAAATATGCAAATGCATATAATCCTGTCTCTACACATAAGCTATATACATTATATATTAATCAGGGCAGTAGCTAACTCTTCTGTGCCATGTCCTAGTGATGTCTCTGATGAAGACCAGTATATCATAGTAAGAAAGGTGAAACGCGTCATGTGGTTCCTTATTTCTACCTCTGCTGGGCTCTACCTGCTATCTGATTGCACATAAGCTATACACATTATATATTAACCAGGGCAGTATCTAACTCTTCTGTGTTAATATATTAACCAGGGCAGTAGCTAACTCTTCTGTTCCAATGTATTAGTGATGTCTCTGATGAAGACCAGTATATCATAGTAAGAAAGGTTAAACGCGTCAGTTGGTTCCTTATTTCTACCTCTGCTGGCCTCTACCTGCTATCTGACCGGACATAAACTATATACATTATATATTAATCAGGGCAGTATCTAAATCTTCTGTGCCATGTCTTAGTGATGTCTCTGATGAAGACCAGTATATCATAGTAAAAAAGGTGAAACGCGTCGGTTGGTTCCTTATTTCTACCTCTGCTGGGCTCTACCTGCTATCTGACCGGACATAAGCTATACACATTATATATTAATAAGGGCAGTATCTATCTCTTCTGTGCCATGTCTTAGTGATGTCTCTGATGAAGACCAGTATATCATAGTAAGAAAGGTTGAACGCATCAGGTGGTTCCTTATTTCTACCTCTGCTGGCCTCTACCTGCTATCTGACCAGACATAAGCTATATACATTATATATTAATCAGGGTAATATCTAACGCTTCAGTGTTAATATATTAATCAGGGCAGTAGCTAACTCTTCTGTGCCAATGTCTTAGTGATGTCTCTGATGAAGACCAGTATATCATAGTAAGAAAGGTGAAACGCGTCGTGTGGTTCCTTATTTCTACCTCTGCTAGGCTCTAGCTGCTATCTTACTGCACATAAGCTATACACAGTATATATTAATCAGGGCAGTATCTATCTCTTCTGTGTTAATATATTAATCAGGGCAGTAGCTAACTCTTCTGTGCCATGTCTTTGTGATGTCTCTGATGAAGACCAGTATATCATAGTAAGAAAGGTGAAACGCGTTGGGTGGTTCCTTATTTCTACCTCTGTTGGCCTTTACCTGCTATCTAACCGGACATAAGCTATATACATTATATATTAATCAGGGCAGTATCTATCGCTTCTGTGTTGATATATTAATCAGGGCAGTAGCTAACTCTTCTGTGCCAATGTCTTAGTGATGTCTCTGATGAAGACCAGTATATCATAGTAAGAAAGGTGAAACGCGTCGTGTGGTTCCTTATTTCTACCTCTGCTGGGCTCTAGCTGCTATCTGACTGCACATAAGCTATACACGTTATATATTAATCAGGGTAATATCTATCTCTTCTGTGTTAATATATTAATCAGGGCAGTATCTAACTCTTCTGTGCCAATGTCTTAGTGATGTCTCTGATGAAGACCAGTATATCATAGTAACAAAGGTGAAACGCGTCGAGTGGTTCCTTATTCTACCTTTGCTGGGCTCTACCTGCTATCTGACTGCACATAAGCTATATACATTATATATTAATCAGGGCAGTATCTACCTATTCTGTGCCATGTCTTGGTGATGTCTCTGATGAAGACCAGTATATCATAGTAACAAAGGTGAAACGCGTCGAGTGGTTCCTTATTCAACCTTTGCTGGGCTCTACCTGCTATCTAACTGGACATAAGCTATATACATTATCATAGCTGCACATGCAATATATAGTCTGCGATTAGTCCTACCCCATATGGTATGGGCAGCACAGTGCATGTAATGGTTAGCATTGCTGCCTCACAGTACTGAGGTCATGGGTTCCTGCATATAAATGGTTCAGTCGTTATTAAACCACAATAAGATCTAAATCAGTTGTGTATCAGGTGCATGTATTAGGAGGGTACAGGGCGCGCCAGGTAGGGATGGCCATCGGCATGCTTACCATTGATGGAGAAAGGTCATGCGTCCTTCAGTGGTTGCATAATATACAATAAATTTCCATCGATGGTTACACAACCCAATGGTTATTCCTGTTCTTTCACTGACTGGCCTGTGGGCCAATCAGTAGTTGAGAGATGGGGTTTCATGGAAGTCTGGACTTTGCTCGGCAAAAGTATTAACCATAAATCAACAATGATTTTTTTTTTTAACCATCGATGGTCGACGGCTATCCCTAGTGGCAAATGCAGGATTTCTGGGGAGGTTTCCCAAAGTGACCCTATTCTAATGGAATGTGTCATACTGGCTGCCCCCCCTGCGTGCACTAGTGGGGCTGATCTTGGTAACGACTGAAATGGGATACGGTCAGAATCCCGGCGGTAGAAATACTGACGCCGTAATCCCAACTGCTGCAATGCCGGCACTTTGTCCCTCTAGTGTGCTGAGCGCAGCGAGGCACGGAGCCCGCTGCGTGGTGAGCGCAGTGAGCCCACAAGGGGGGGGGGGGGGGCGGCGATCCACGGCCCCCCTTGTCGACATTGCGGCGGTCGGGATTCTGATGTCGGTATTTCAACCGCTGGGATTCCGACCGCCGGCATATCATACCGGACCCATTGAAACAAACCAAACAAATATTTGGCTAGGGCGATACATTGTGTATACTATACATAATGCTCATGGTGACCCTTGTATACTATACATAATGCTCATAGTGACCCTTGTATACTATACATAATGCTCAGAGTGTCCCTTATATACTATAGATAATGCTCACAGTGACCCTTGTATACTATACATAATGCTCATAGTCACCCTTGTATACTATACATAATGCTCATAGTGACCCTTATATACTATACATAATGCTCACAGTGACCCTTGTATACTATACATAATATGCATAGTGTCCCTTGTATACTATACATAATGCTCCTAGTGACCCTTGTCTACTATACATAATATGCATAGTGTCCCTTGTATACTATACATAATGCTCCTAGTGACCCTTGTATACTATACATAATGCTCATAGTGACCCTTGTATACTATACATAATGCTCATAGTGACCCCTGTATACTATACATAATGCTCATAGCGACCCTTGTATACTATACATAATGCTCATAGTGACCCTTGTATACTATACATAATGCTCACAGTGACCCTTGTATACTATACATAATGCTCATAGTGACCCTTGTATGCTATACATAATGCTCATAGTGACCCCTGTATACTATACATAATGCTCATAGTGACCCCTGTATACTGTACATAATGCTCCTAGTGACCCTTGTATACTATACATAATGCTCATAGTGACACTTGTATACTATACATAATGCTCATAGTGACCCCTGTATACTATACATAATGCTCATAGTGACCCTTGTATACTATACATAATGCTCAAAGTGACCCTTGTATACTATACATAATGCTCATAGTGACCCTTGTATACTATACATAATGCTCATAGTGACCCTTGTATACTATTCATAATGCTCACAGTGACCCTTGTATACTATACATAATGCACATAGTGACCCTTGTATACTATACATAATGCACATAGTGACCCTTGTATACTATACATAATGCTCCTAGTGACCCATGTATACTATACATAATGCTCATAGTGACCCTTGTATACTATACATAATGCACATAGTGACCCTTGTATTCTATACATAATGCACATAGTGACCCTTGTATACTATACATAATGCTCATTGACCCTTGTATACTATACATAATGCTCAGTGACCCTTGTATACTATGCATAATGCTCATAGTGACCCTTATGTCTACTATACATAATGCTCCTAGTGACCCTTGTATACTATACATAATGCACATAGTGACCCTTGTATACTATACATAATGCTCCTAGTGACCCATGTATACTATACGTAATGCTCAGTGACCCTTGTATACTGTACATAATGCTCATAGTGTCCCTTGTATACTATACATAATGCACATAGTGACCCTTGTATACTATACATAATGCTCCTAGTGACCCCTGTATACCATACATAATGCTCATAGTGACCCTTATATACTATACGTAATGCTCATAGTGTCCCTTGTATACTATACATAATGCACATAGTGACCCTTGTATACTATACATAATGTGCATAGTGACCCTTGTATACTATACATAATGCTCATAGTGACCCTTGTATACTATACATAATGCTCATAGTGACCCTTGTCTACTATACATAATGCTCATAGTGACCCTTGTCTACTATACATAATGCTCATAGTGACCCTTGTATACTATACATAATGCTCCTAGTGACCCTTGTCTACTATACATAATATGCATAGTGTCCCTTGTATATTATACATAATGCTCCTAGTGACCCTTGTATACTATACATAATGCTCATAGCGACCCTTGTATACTATACATAATGCTCATAGTGTCCCTTGTATACTATACATAATGCTCATAGTCACCCTTGTATACTATACATAATGCACATAGTGACCCTTGCATACTATACATATTGCACATATTGACGCTTGTATACTATACATAATGCTCCTAGTGAACCATGTATACTATACATAATGCTCATAGTGACCCTTGTATACTATACATAATGCTCAAAGTGACCCTTGTATACTATACATAATGCTCATAGTGACCCCTGTATACTATACATAATGCTCATAGTGACCCTTGTATACTATACATAATGCTCATAGTGTCCCTTGTATACTATACATAATGCTCATAGTCACCCTTGTATACTATACATAATGCACATAGTGACCCTTGCATACTATACATATTGCACATATTGACCCTTGTATACTATACATAATGCTCCTAGTGACCCATGTATACTATACATAATGCTCATAGTGACCCTTGTATACTATACATAATGCTCATAGCGACCCTTGTATACTATACATAATGCTCATAGTGTCCCTTGTATACTATACATAATGCTCATAGTCACCCTTGTATACTATACATAATGCACATAGTGACCCTTGCATACTATACATATTGCACATATTGACCCTTGTTTACTATACATAATGCTCCTAGTGACCCTTGTATACTATACATAATGCTCATAGCGACCCTTGTATACTATACATAATGCTCATAGTGTCCCTTGTATACTATACATAATGCTCATAGTCACCCTTGTATACTATACATAATGCACATAGTGACCCTTGCATACTATACATATTGCACATATTGACCCTTGTATACTATACATAATGCTCCTAGTGACCCATGTATACTATACATAATGCTCATAGTGACCCTTGTATACTATACATAATGCTCAAAGTGACCCTTGTATACTATACATAATGCTCATAGTGACCCCTGTATACTATACATAATGCTCAAAGTGACCCATGTATACTATACATAATGCTCATAGTGACCCTTGTATACTATACATAATGCTCCTAGTGACCCATGTATACTATACATAATGCTAATAGTGACCCTTGTATACTATACATAATGCTCAGTGACTCTTGTATACTATACATAATGCCCATAGTGACCCATGTATACTATACATTATGCACATAGTGACCCTTGTATACTATATATAATGCACAGTGACCCTTGTATACTATACATAATGCTCATAGTGACCCTTGTATACTATAAATAATGCTCATAGTGACCCTTGTATACTATACATAATGCTCATAGTGACCCTTGTATACTATACATAATGCTCATAGTGACCCCTGTATACTATACATAATGCTCCTAGTGACCCTTGTATACTATACATAATGCTCATAGTGACCCTTTTATACTATACATAATGTGCGTAGTGTCCCTTGTATACTATACATAATGCTCCTAGTGACCCTTGTATACTATACATAATGCTCACAGTTACCCTTGTATGCTATACATAATGCTCATAGTGACCCTTGTATACTATAAATAATGCTCATAGTGACCCTTGTATACTATACATAATGTGCATAGTGACCCTTGTATACGATACATAATGTGCATAGTGACCCTTGTATGCTATACATAATGCGCATAGTGACCCTTGTATACTATACATAATGCTCATAGTGACCCTTGTATGCTATACATAATGCTCATAGTGACCCTTGTATACTATACATAATGCTCCTAGTGACCCTTGTATACTATACATAATGCTCATAGTGACCCCTGTATACTATACATAATGCACATAGTGACCCTTGTATACGATACATAATGCTCATAGTGACCCTTGTATACTATACATAATGCTCATAGTGACCCTTGTATACTATACATAATGCTCATAGCGACCCTTGTATACTATACATAATGCTCATAGTGTCCCTTGTATACTATACATAATGCTCATAGTCACCCTTGTATACTATACATAATGCACATAGTGACCCTTGCATACTATACATATTGCACATATTGACCCTTGTTTACTATACATAATGCTCCTAGTGACCCTTGTATACTATACATAATGCTCATAGCGACCCTTGTATACTATACATAATGCTCATAGTGTCCCTTGTATACTATACATAATGCTCATAGTCACCCTTGTATACTATACATAATGCACATAGTGACCCTTGCATACTATACATATTGCACATATTGACCCTTGTATACTATACATAATGCTCCTAGTGACCCATGTATACTATACATAATGCTCATAGTGACCCTTGTATACTATACATAATGCTCAAAGTGACCCTTGTATACTATACATAATGCTCATAGTGACCCCTGTATACTATACATAATGCTCAAAGTGACCCATGTATACTATACATAATGCTCATAGTGACCCTTGTATACTATACATAATGCTCCTAGTGACCCATGTATACTATACATAATGCTAATAGTGACCCTTGTATACTATACATAATGCTCAGTGACTCTTGTATACTATACATAATGCCCATAGTGACCCATGTATACTATACATAATGCACATAGTGACCCTTGTATACTATATATAATGCACAGTGACCCTTGTATACTATACATAATGCTCATAGTGACCCTTGTATACTATAAATAATGCTCATAGTGACCCTTGTATACTATACATAATGCTCATAGTGACCCTTGTATACTATACATAATGCTCATAGTGACCCCTGTATACTATACATAATGCTCCTAGTGACCCTTGTATACTATACATAATGCTCATAGTGACCCTTTTATACTATACATAATGTGCGTAGTGTCCCTTGTATACTATAAATAATGCTCATAGTGACCCTTGTATACTATACATAATGTGCATAGTGACCCTTGTATACGATACATAATGTGCATAGTGACCCTTGTATGCTATACATAATGCACATAGTGACCCTTGTATACTATACATAATGCTCATAGTGACCCTTGTATGCTATACATAATGCTCATAGTGACCCTTGTATACTATACATAATGCTCCTAGTGACCCTTGTATACTATACATAATGCTCATAGTGACCCCTGTATACTATACATAATGCACATAGTGACCCTTGTATACGATACATAATGCTCATAGTGACCCTTGTATACTATACATAATGCTCATAGTGACCCTTGTATACTATACATAATGCACATAGTGATCCCTGTATACTATACATAATGCTCATAGTGACCCTTGTATACTATACATAATGCTCACAGTGACCCTTGTATACTATACATAATGCACATTGTGACCCTTGTATACTATACATAATGCTCATAGTGACCCTTGTATACTGTACATAATGCTCATAGTCACCCTTGTATACTGTACATAATGCTCATAGTGACCCCTGGGTACTTGTTTCCTAGCACGGCCACAACGATTTAGATCGTTGTGGTCGTAAGATAAAAAATCGGATCGATCGCATCGCATGCGATTTGGTCGCATACGATGCGACCGATCCGACCGACCGATTTTTCACCCGATTTTTTTTTTTTTTTCACCAGATTTTTTTCAATTGCCCCCCCAAATGTTACTAAGTGGGCTAGACCCCACGATAGACGTCAACCCGAAGCGTGGCGAGCGCAGCGAGCCCGCGAGGGGCGGCGGTGCGCGTCCTCCGACCTTTTCATTCCCCTACTATCCACGTCGGCGTGGAGTTGAGAATATATAGTGTGGCGAGCGCAGCGAGCCACCGAGCCCGAAGCGTGGCGAGCGCAGCGAGCCCCGCGAGGGGACGCGTATAACTTCACAGGTATACGCGTCCCCTCGCCACGCTTCGGGCTCGGTGGCTCGCTGCGCTCGCCACACTATATATTCTCAACTCCACGCCGACGTGGATAGTAGGGGAATGAAAAGGTCGGAGGACGCGTACCGCCGCCCCTCGCGGGCTCGCTGCGCTCGCCACGCTTCGGGTTGACGTCTATCGTGGGGTCATGGCGGGCACATAAAAAATGTGAAATGGGTCATATTGGCCCATTTCACCTTTTTTATCATTTTTCCCTATGTGAGATGGACTTAATCAAGTCCATCTAATCTTGTGCCATTATAATGGCACAAGACCAACGCGATCCTCCCGATTTCAATGTTAAAAGATTTTTTAACATTGAAGTCTATGGAAAAATCGGGTGAATCGGTCGGTCGCATCGCGGCCGATTTTAATTGGTCGCGACCGACCGATTGACCCGATTTCTGTCATTCAAAGTGAAAAAATTGTAAAAAATCGGCCACATCGTGAGGATCGTGTCCCTTAATTAAGAGCCACGATCACTCACGATTGTGGCCGTTCTAGGAAACAAGTACCGACCCCTGTATACTATACATAATATGCATAGTGTCCCTTGTATACTATACATAATGCACATAGTGACCCTTGTATACTATACATAATGCTCATAGTGACCCTTGTATACTATACATAATGCACATTGTGACCCTTGTATACTATACATAATGCTCATAGTAACCCTTGTATACTGTACATAATGCTCATAGTGACCCTTGTATACTATACATAATGCACAGTGACCCTTGTTTACTATACATAATGCTCATAGTGACCCTTGTATACTATACATAATGCACAGTGAGCCTTGTATACTATACATAATGCTCATAGTGACCCTTGTATACTATAAATAATGCTCATAGTGACCCTTGTATACTATACATAATGTGCATAGTGACCCTTGTATACGATACATAATGTGCATAGTGACCCTTGTATGCTATACATAATGCACATAGTGACCCTTGTATACTATACATAATGCTCATAGTGACCCTTGTATGCTATACATAATGCTCCTAGTGACCCTTGTATACTATACATAATGCTCATAGTGACCCCTGTATACTATACATAATGCTCATAGTGACCCTTGTATACTATACATAATGTACATAGTGATCCCTGTATACTATACATAATGCTCATAGTGACCCTTGTATACTATACATAATGCTCACAGTGACCCTTGTATACTATACATAATGCACATTGTGACCCTTGTATACTATACATAATGCTCATAGTGACCCTTGTATACTGTACATAATGCTCATAGTCACCCTTGTATACTGTACATAATGCTCATAGTGACCCCTGTATACTATACATAATATGCATAGTGTCCCTTGTATACTATACATTATGCTCATCGTGACCCTTGTATACTATACATAATGCACATTGTGACCCTTGTATACTATACATAATGCTCATAGTAACCCTTGTATACTGTACATAATGCTCATAGTGACCCTTGTATACTATACATAATGCACAGTGACCCTTGTTTACTATACATAATGCTCATCGTGACCCTTGTATACTATACATAATGCACAGTGACCCTTGTATACTATACATAATGCACATAGTGACCTTTGTATACTATATATAATGCTCCTAGTGACCCTTGTATACTATACATAATGCTCCTAGTGACCCTTGTATACTATACATAATGCTCATAGTGACCCTTTTATACTATACATAATGTGCGTAGTGTCCCTTGTATACTATACATAATGCTCCTAGTGACCCTTGTATACTATACATAATGCTCACAGTGACCCTTGTATGCTATACATAATGCTCATAGTGACCCTTGTATACTATAAATAATGCTCATAGTGACCCTTGTATACTATACATAATGTGCATAGTGACCCTTGTATACGATACATAATGTGCATAGTGACCCTTGTATGCTATACATAATGCTCATAGTGACCCTTGTATACTATAAATAATGCTCATAGTGACCCTTGTATACTATACATAATGCTCATAGTGACCCTTGTATACTATACATAATGCACATAGTGACCCTTGTATACTTTACATAATGCTCATAGTGACCCTTGTATGCTATACATAATGCTCATAGTGACCCTTGTATGCTATACATAATGCTCATAGTGACCCTTGTATACTATACATAATGCTCATAGTGACCCTTGTATACTATACATAATGCTCATAGTGACCCTTGTATACTATACATAATGCTCATAGTGACCCTTGTATACTATACATAATGCTCATAGTGACCCTTGTATACTATACATAATGCACATAGTGACCCCTGTATACTATACATAATGCACATAGTGACCCTTGTATACTATACATAATGCACATAGTGACCCTTGTATACTATACATAATGCTCATAGTGACCCTTGTATACTATACATAATGCACATAGTGATCCCTGTATACTATACATAATGCTCATAGTGACCCTTGTATACTATACATAATGCTCATAGTGACCCCTGTATACTATACATAATGCACATAGTGACCCTTGTATACTATACATAATGCTCATAGTGACCCTTGTATACTATACATAATGCACATTGTGACCCTTGTATACTATACATAATGCTCATAGTGACCCTTTTATACTATACATAATGCTCACAGTGACCCTTGTATACTATACATAATGCACATTGTGACCCTTGTATACTATACATAATGCTCATAGTGACCCTTGTATACTGTACATAATGCTCATAGTGACCCTTGTATACTATACATAATGCACAGTGACCCTTGTTTACTATACATAATGCTCATCGTGACCCTTGTATACTATACATAATGCACAGTGACCTTTGTATACTATACATAATGCTCATAGTGACCCTTGTATACTATACATAATGCACATAGTGACCTTTGTATACTATATATAATGCTCCTAGTGACCCTTGTATACTATACATAATGCTCCTAGTGACCCTTGTATACTATACATAATGCTCATAGTGACCCTTTTATACTATACATAATGTGCGTAGTGTCCCTTGTATACTATACATAATGCTCCTAGTGACCCTTGTATACTATACATAATGCTAACAGTGACCCTTGTATGCTATATATAATGCTCATAGTGACCCTTGTATACTATAAATAATGCTTATAGTGACCCTTGTATACTATACATAATGTGCATAGTGACCCTTGTATACGATACATAATGTGCATAGTGACCCTTGTATGCTATACATAATGCACATAGTGACCCTTGTATACTATACATAATGCTCATAGTGACCCTTGTATGCTATACATAATGCTCATAGTGACCCTTGTATACTATACATAATGCTCATAGTGACCCTTGTATACTATACATAATGCACATAGTGATCCCTGTATACTATATATAATGCTCATAGTGACCCTTGTATACTATACATAATGCTCATAGTGACCCTTGTATACTATACATAATGCACAGTGACCCTGGTATACTATACATAATGCTCATACCGACCCTTGTCTACTATACATAATGTGCATAGTGACCCTTGTATACTATACATAATGCACAGTGACCCTTGTATACTATACATAATGCTCATACCGACCCTTGTCTACTATACATAATGCTCATAGTGACCCTTGTATACTATACATAATGCTCATAGTGACCCTTGTATACTATTCATAATATGCATAGTGACCCTTGTATACTATACATAATATGCATAGTGACCCTTGTATACTATATATAATGCTCCTAGTGACCCTTGTATACCAACAGAGACTGACCAATAAATCGGAGGCGTTTGTGGGGATTCATGCAGGAATTTATTATATGCAGAATTGTACAAACATTACGGTAGCGTGCTAAACCCATCTACAACATAGACGCCCTCTAGTGGAAAGGTGCGGTCACTGGATCTTCACTCTGCGGGGGAAACACAGACATGGCATCAGTATGGTGACATCTGCGGACGCACTGAGAGGATTCCGCTCATACTGACAAATGCATTGGAATAATCTTGACTTAGGGCTATATTTACTAAAGTGCTGGTTTTAAAGACATTGCCCATAGCAACAGATCTGATTCTAGCAACGATCTTCTAAAAGGTGCAAGATAAATTCATACTATAGTAAATGTATAACAAAGTTGCTGATTTCTATCAGAGTATATTTATTTTCTGCTAGAGAAGGCGCTAAATAAATAAGTAGTAGATTCTCATTGGTTACCCATAGCAACATCCCATGTGAAATCACCCATCATAGTAAATATACCCCCTAAGTGTGCATGAATGACAGTTCACCCAGAACCAGTGACATCACCGTTTTTCCAGCCTTGGTGATGTCACTCCTAGTGAAGCCATAGGCTGTTTTACACTGTAATACCGGTTTATCTGGCAGCATGGCCGCCACCAGCGCTGTGCCCAGGTATCAGCCGGGATGACCATTATGTCCCAGTGTTGTGTTTGTCCCCTCACACTCACCTGTTAGGTTAGACGTCGGACATGCAGTTATCTGTGGAGAGAAGGCAGAACATGGGGTCAGTGTAGAAGACGTGGGTCAGCCGCCATCGACATTACTACTGGACAATATTATACATTGTACAGCGTGGGGCAGGTGACGTGCCGGCTGGACAAGAGGGGTAAGTTGTCCTGGTCATTGTGATAAATTGTGTAAATCAAAAACAAACTGTATAAGTATAGTCTACCCTTTTCTTACCCACCTGGCCCCTATCATTTTTTACCCCTCTGTGCCCTTCTCCCCAATATTTACCCTCTCAGAGCGGTGGTTTGCGGGGGGTCCCCATGCATGCGCACAGCATTTGTGTCTGAATGTGCCCCAAGAGGTTGTGTTGAATCCTCACTGACATGTCTCCTGCTGAATTTGGCCTCACGTACTCTCCGCACAGGCTACCCTTACCCCTGCCCGGATTATTCCCCAGCCGCACCACGGAGCAGATAGTGTTACCCTTATAAATTCTGCCACAGTTGGCACAATGCGTGAATACAGAGCGGGATGCCATCTCACACAACTCAATGTGTTGCTGGAACTTCACAAGTTTCTTACCCCCCCAAATCGGATTCTATTACCACTGAGCAGTCTATGACCCCTGTATGCTGTTGGTTATTAAATGTTGTTCCAGTGTGAGGGGTATAGATGGTACATTGTGCTTATATGTCACCAAGTTCGAACCCTACCAATGCATTTCGCCAGTGTGAGGGGCATAAATGGTACATTGTGCTTATATGTCACCGGGTTCGAATCCACCGACGCGTTTCGCCAGTGTGAGGGGTATAAATGGTACATTGTGCTGATATGTCACCGGGTTCAAATCTACTGACGCGTTTCGCCAGTGTGAGGGGTATAAATGGTACATTGTGCTGATATGTCACCGGGTTCAAATCTAATGACGCGTTTCACCAGTGTGAGGGGTATAAATGGTACATTGTGCTGATATGTCACCTGGTTCAAATCACTGACGCGTTTCAGCAGTGTGAGGTGTATAAATGGTACATTGTGCTGATTTGTCACCGTGTTCGACGCATTTCACCAGTGTGAAGAACGTTACTTTGTGTTTGTACAACAGGCTACTCATTTACATTGTGATGGATGTTACCGATGTGTTGTTACTTGTGTAGGGTGTTAACAATGCTTATTGCCGCCTATGTGTGGGGATGTGTGTAGCCATGTGACCAGGGTGTCATGTTGTGTAATTACTGGTTTGAGGCAGGATGAGGATGTTGTCATCGGTCAGTCCTTGGTCCTTGGCCAGCTGTTTGAATTTCTCCACCAGTTCTGGTCTTAAGTCCTTTGTTCTGCCTGAAAAGGAGCAGAGAAAGAAGACGTGGAAACGGCAGTCGGCAGCTAATGCGTCACTATGTAACCCAGACCGGCCAATCGGCAAACAGGGAAAATCCCTGGTAGGACCCACTTCCTGAGAGCCCCTCCCTCTTCAGGTTCCAGACTCTGCACTTGTATGATACATTAAAACACAGGTATGGGCCTCCAATCACCTACTCCGGTGATCCACGGAACCCGTGTGATAAATTTAGACACACGGTCCCAGGGAAATCAACCAAAGCGGGTGAGAAGGACCAACTAATCGGGCGCACAGCAATCAATTATATCAATAAATCAAAATAGAATAATTTTTTAAAAAGAAGGAGTGTGACTTGCTGCTCTCAATTAAGGCTCTCTGCAGTCCTTAATAAAGTTAAATACAAGAAACAAATAGAATATTTTTCTAGAGAGCGCAAGAAACACTGCAAAATTTAATCATATAAAAATACAAATTTATTTAATCATGAATAAAAATAAAAATAACATTTCATAAAACATGCAATTTAAGCAATGATCCTTTAGGAATAATAAAAGAACAATAATAATTTCCTTTAGAAAAGAACCGTGTCCTTATGCCAATAGCTGTCAGATCACTGGCAGTTTTGTGTTCAAATGGCAATTTTGTTAATTGGAATATTTGTATCCACTTGCTTTATCTGTAACCAATTGTGGCATAATAGATAATTGAAATATAAAGAGTCCAGTGCTTGCCAGTAATATAGATAATGCAATTGATCCGTGGCTTGGACTTATTTTATATAGAAAGTCAGCGGTAAAACATGCAAAGTTATTTAGCCACCCGTAGACTACTCACTCACTCAGTCGGCATGAGGTGAATATATGGTGATGTTTATAGTAATAACAGCTGCCTTCAAGGTACTGGCTGTATGAAGGATTTCCACGACCTGACCACAGCAACGAGACCTGCTCGCTGTGTCAGGGAGCCGACCGCCTTCAGACGGACGCTGCGGGGGAACAGATGTAATAGCTGTTGATATCTACCTCAGCTCCCGACGGGTCTTTTATCAGCTCGCGCTGCACTCTGTTTACAGCGAGAGTGTGCAGACCTCTGTGTCACTTGGAGACGATGCTTTCTGTGAGCGCAGTGAGGTACGGGTGGACGCAGGACACGGATCAGTTAGCAGACATCAAAGGCATCAATGGCAGGGGGGAGTCTTGACGCGTTTCTCCGTCATATGGATTTGACGGTTTCCTCAGAAAGCATCGTCTCCAAGTGACACAGAGGTCTGCACACTCTCGCTGTAAACAGAGTGCAGCGCGAGCTGATAAAAGACCCGTCGGGAGCTGAGGTAGATATCAACAGCTATTACATCTGTTCCCCCGCAGCGTCCGTCTGAAGGCGGTCGGCTCCCTGACACAGCGAGCAGGTCTCGTTGCTGTGGTCAGGTCGTGGAAATCCTTCATACAGCCAGTACCTTGAAGGCAGCTGTTATTACTATAAACATCACCATATATTCACCTCATGCCGACTGAGTGAGTGAGTAGTCTACGGGTGGCTAAATAACTTTGCATGTTTTACCGCTGACTTTCTATATAAAATAAGTCCAAGCCACGGATCAATTGCATTATCTATATTACTGGCAAGCACTGGACTCTTTATATTTCAATTATCTATTATGCCACAATTGGTTACAGATAAAGCAAGTGGATACAAATATTCCAATTAACAAAATTGCCATTTGAACACAAAACTGCCAGTGATCTGACAGCTATTGGCATAAGGACACGGTTCTTTTCTAAAGGAAATTATTATTGTTCTTTTATTATTCCTAAAGGATCATTGCTTAAATTGCATGTTTTATGAAATGTTATTTTTATTTTTATTCATGATTAAATAAATTTGTATTTTTATATGATTAAATTTTGCAGTGTTTCTTGCGCTCTCTAGAAAAATATTCTATTTGTTTCTTGTATGATACATTGTTACCCTATTAAGTTTTTTGCTACAGAAGGTACACAAACATTCACCCTCCAGCCAATCAGAATGAATGCGTAACAGGCCTAAGGCTTTCTTGTGCGGAAATATCATTTAAATAATATTACTGCATATTGCATCACCCCGATGGTAATAACTTGGATAAGTAATCCTTTTTATGGTACTCTTTACCTAGAAGGGCGCCAGCGATTGAAATCGCGGTCATCGGGGGTAAAAATCGCGGTCATCGCGGGCATCGCGGGTAAATCGGGATGGCCGCGATGCCCGCGATGACCGCGATTTTCCCATAGGGAACAATGTTAAAAAGGCTGATTGACCGCGATTTGACTGTTAAATGCCTCAATGGACCCGATTTGGCCCTAGGAATCAATGTTAAATGGGCCACAGAGCCCAAATAAGCACAATTAACCCTTAAATGTCCCCCCCAATTTTTAACGCCACCCCACGATCCACGCGAACCCGAAGCGTGGCGAGCGCAGCGAGCCCGCGAGGGGCGGCGGTACGCGTCCTCCGACCTTTTCATGCCCTACTATCCACTAGGGCGTGGAGTGAGAATATAATAGTGTGGCGAGCGCAGCGAGCCACCGAGCCCGAAGCGTGGCGAGCGCAGCGAGCCCCGCGAGGGGACGCGGATACCTTCACAGGTAGACGCGTCCCCTCGTGGGCTTCACAGGTGTCGGCGTCGCCACGGACACCTGTGAAGCCCGCGAGGGGACGCGTATAACTGTGAAGGTATCCGCGTCCCCTCGCGGGGCTCGCTGCGCTCGCCACGCTTCGGGCTCGGTGGCTCGCTGCGCTCGCCACACTATTATATTCTCACTCCACGCCCTAGTGGATAGTAGGGCATGAAAAGGTCGGAGGACGCGTACCGCCGCCCCTCGCGGGCTCGCTGCGCTCGCCACGCTTCGGGTTCGCGTGGATCGTGGGGTGGCGTTAAAAATTGGGGGGGACATTTAAGGGTTAATGGGCTCTGTGGCCCATTTAACATTGATTTCTATGGCCAAATCGTGTCCATTGAGCCATTTAACAGTAAAATCGGGTCCATCGCGCCTTTTAACATTGATTCCTATGGGAAATCGGGAGCATCGCGTCGCGGGCATCGCGGGTACATTTATGGCCGGCCGCGACGCGACCGACACGATTTCCATGTTTAACATGGGTTTCAATGGGAAATCGCGGGCATCGCGTCGGTCGCGTCGCGGCCACACATAAATGTACCCGCGATGCCCGCGACGGGCACCCTTCTAGGTAAAGAGTACCCTTTTTATTTTAATTGTCACAGCTATATACAGGGCCGCAGAAAGCTTCCCCGGGCCCCAGTAACGGAATGGGGAGTGGCCTAATTGTGGAGGTGTGGCCATGCCCCCTTCTTAAAAAGAACGGTACTTGTGTACCAGCACGGCGCCCATCGCATCGCAGACCATAAGGCATGCGATGGTATGCGATGCGACGCGATTGGCACCCGATGGTATACAATTTAAAATTGTATACCATTGTATATGGCAATGTGATGCAATGCGATTTTAAACTGTATATGCACCCTAATGGGGGCTTACAATGTTAAATGCACCCCCACGCCACCCCCACTATGAACGTGAACCCGAAGCGTGGCGAGCGCAGTGAGCCCGCGAGGGGCGGCGGTACGCGTCCTACGACCTTTTCGTACCCCCACTTTCCACGTCGGCGTGGAGTCGATTTTATATAGTGTGGCGAGCGCAGCGAGCCTGAAGCATGGCGAGCACAGCGAGCCCCGCGAGGGGATGCGGAATACATGTAAAGTAATACGCGTCCCCGCGCGGGGCTCGCTGTGCTCACCGCGCTTTGGACTCGGTGGCTCGCTGCGCTCGCCACACTATATAAAATCAACTCCACGCCGACGTGGATAGTGGGGGTGTGAAAAGGTCGGAGGACGCGTATCGTCGCGGGCTCGCGGCGCTTGCCACGCTTCGGATTCACGTTCATAGTGGGGGTGGCGTGGGGGTGCATTTAACATTGTAAGCCCCCATTAGGGTGCTTATACAATTAAACATCGTATAGGGGGCTTATACAATTTTAAATTGCATTGCAGTGCATCGGGTGTATGCCATGCGATTATATGTTGTATGACCAAATATCGTGGGCGTCGTGCTAGTACACAAGTGCCAAAAGAACTATAGAAGTTACTTGTTTAGGTTGATATTAGTTATGTATAAAAAGTGACAAATCTCCACAATGGGGCAAATTACCAACCCCCCCCCCCCCCCCAACTCCCTGCCCCGGCGCCGGGGTACTTACTGAAGATAGACACGATGGTGTTGACCTGGTCGCCCTTGGTCTTCAGTGAGTGCATCAAGACGTACTCCTTGTAGTTGGTTTCCACCACTCGGATGTCCTGATCACTGCCGTAACCTTATGGGAGAGGAACATTGCGATTAGGGAGGCCAATCCCGGGCCATTTTTTCAATCCCGGGATTCGGGATTGAAAAACTGTCAATCCCGGGATTCCCGGGATCCCGGGATTGGCCTCATGATATGCCCAATAGTTGAAAAATTACCTCTAAGCATAGAGGAGATGCGGGGCAGGCCGGCGGCATGCGGCATTTGAGGCGGGCCGGGGAGGAGGGGGGTGACAATGTCTCCGGGCAGACGCTGTGGAGGAGGCGAGGTGACTGGAGAGCCGGGGAGGAGGCGGGTAACTTGGTGTCCGGGCGAATGCGGTGGCTTGTGAATCAATGTGTGGCTGCGCAGCGTGATGTGATCTCTCACATCACGCTGCGCAGCCACACAGCCTTGTTGCCAGGCAGCGCAGCGTGATGTTAGAGGTCACGCTGCGCAACCTTAGTGTTCAGACACCGCCGCGTCTGCCCGGAGTTAAAGTTAACAGCCTCCTCCCGCCCCGCTCAGCGGTACGCATAAGAAGGGGATCAAATGCGAATGCGCATTTGGATCCCGCAATCCCGGGATTGGAGCAGCCAATCCCGGGATTCAAATCCCGACCAAATATGCCCTAAATCCCGGGATCCCGCCGATCCCGATCCCGGGATTGGCATCCCTAATTGCGATCATTCGGTGCACCATTACGTGTGCAGGTAGATATAAGGTATCTAAACTGGGTGCGTGGCTGCCGGCGGTACCTCAGCACAGGTATAGAGGTGCCACGTGTTGGTGGTCCAGAACCAAATGACTTTACTTTTGGTCAATATGCAATGATTGGTTAGGCTGCCAATCATATATATGTATGTAAAGAGAAGTGCAACATGGTCCACCGCCACGTAACGGAGCCTAACGCTGGGTACACATTGGGCGATATATCGTTAACGGGCAATCAGTTACAACAGTGTTACCCAACCCTGGGACCAAATGTAATAGGGTGTGAGAATCAGAAAGTGGTTTTGGGAGAGTTTTCCCATTTATGTTAAAGTGGCAATCATTTACATGGCAAAATCAGCCTGGTTTCTCAGTGTAAATGATTGCCGCTTTAACAAAAATGGGAAAACTTTCCCAAAATCTCTCACTCTGATTCTCAGACCCTTATACATTTGGCCCCTGGTCCTCAAGTTACCCCCAACAGTTTTCTAAGTAACCCGGCAGGTGCACAGGTGCACTCATTACTCACTGACACACGTCCCGGGTCACCCGGCAGGTGCACAGGTGCACTCAATACTCACTGACACACGTCCCAGGTCACCCGGCAGGTGCACAGGTGCACCCATTACTCACTGACACATGTCCCAGGTCACCCGGCAGGTGCACAGGTGTACTCATTACTCACTGACACATGTCCCATGTCACCCGGCAGGTGCACAGGTGTACTCATTACTCACTGACACATGTCCCGGGTCACGCGGCAGGTGTACAGGTGTACTCATTACTCACTGACACATGTCCCGGGTCACCCGGCAGGTGCACAGTTGTACTCATTACTCACTGTCACACGTCCCGGGTCACCCGGCAGGTGCACAGGTGTACTCATTACTCACTGACACACGTCCCAGGTCACCCGGCAGGTGCACAGGTGCACTCATTACTCACTGACACATGTCCCAGGTCACCCGGCAGGTGCACAGGTGTACTCATTACTCACTGACACATGTCCCAGGTCACCCGGCAGGTGCACAGGTGTACTCATTACTCACTGACACATGTCCCAGGTTACCCGGCAGGTGCACAGGTGTACTCATTACTCACTGACACATGTCCCGGGTCACCCGGCAGGTGCACAGGTGTACTCATTCCTCACTGACACATGTCCCAGGTCACCCGGCAGGTGCACAGGTGTACTCATTACTCACTGACACATGTCCCAGGTCACGCGGCAGGGGCACAGGTGTACTCATTACTCACTGACACATGTCCCAGGTCACCCGGCAGGGGCACAGGTGTACTCATTACTCACTGACACATGTCCCAGGTCACCCGGCAGGTGCACAGGTGTACTCACTACCCTCTGACACATGTCCCGGGTCACCCGGCAGGTGCACAGGTGTACTCATTACTCACTGACACATGTCCCGGGTCACCCGGCAGGTGCACAGGTGTACTCATTACTCACTGACACACGTCCCAGGTCACCCGGCAGGTGCACAGGTGTACTCATTACTCACTGACACATGTCCCAGGTCACCCGGCAGGTGCACAGGTGTACTCATTACTCACTGACACATGTCCCAGGTCACCCGGCAGGTGCACAGGTGTACTCATTACTCACTGACACATGTCCCAGGTCACGCGGCAGGGGCACAGGTGTACTCATTACTCACTGACACATGTCCCGGGTCACCTGGCAGGTGCACAGTTGTACTCATTACTCACTGTCACTCGTCCCGGGTCACCCGGCAGGTGCACAGGTGTACTCATTACTCACTGACACACGTCCCAGGTCACCCGGCAGGTGCACAGGTGTACTCATTACTCACTGTCACTCGTCCCGGGTCACCCGGCAGGTGCACAGGTGCACTCATTACTCACTGACACATGTCCCAGGTCACCCGGCAGGTGCACAGGTGCACTCATTACTCACTGACACATGTCCCAGGTCACCCGGCAGGTGCACAGGTGTACTCATTACTCACTGGCACATGCCCCAGGTCACCCGGCAGGTGCACAGGTGTACTCATTACTCACTGGCACATGCCCCAGGTCACCCGGCAGGTGCACAGGTGTACTCATTACACACTGACACATGTCCCAGGTCACCCGGCAGGTGCACAGGTGTACTCATTAATCACTGAACACTGGTGTAATGTATAATATTATTATTTCCTGCTCTCTGTGTTGTGTCGGCAAGGCGTAACTTACGTAGACTTTTGGAGTAGAAGCGGCCGGGCTGCTCGGTCTTGACGTAGGTCATGCTCTTCTTCTCGCAGCGATCCTGCCTGGAACGGAACCATACAACAGGTGAGCAGACGCGCCCCCCTCACAAGTTATTCAATATTACCCCTCTTTAGTCTTTGTTATTTGCAATGCGGTTTATGGACCATTATATTAAGACGAATTAGTGGTGGTCTGTGTGCAAAACACTTTAATTCCCTCCATAGAGGAGAGGAGCAGCATTAGCCCTTTATGACATAGGATATTAATATTTGTGTGCGGGGATGGCAGAGAAAACTATCATATAGAAAGTTTGCTTGTACCTGGCAGTGTGTGTGATACGTGGAGGACATTAGGGGGGGAATTCAATTCAGGGTGGTTGGCGGGGGAAACTTAATCATGGCAGCGGCAGCACTTCCTGCACCCTCCGCCTAGAACAGTGGTTCCCAACCTGGGGTACTAGTACCCCTGGGGGTACTCTGCAGACCAGTTGGGGGTACTTGAAAATAATATTGGTAATGGCGGACGATGAAAAGGTCTTTTGATGGCTGAAGAAGACCCATTGCCATGGAGACAAACCATGTTGTGTCATATGCCTGACCAGCAATCCTCTGGGAGCTTCCCATGCTGCCCTTAGACATCAGCAGTCATCTGCCCAGCACTGAAAAAGGTGGAGGAAGCAGCGGCATTAATCCTACCGGTGTTAGCGGGAATCCTGGACATAGTACATAACCAGTGTCTAGACACGGAAGGGCAGGATTCCTTGCTGTATACTACTCCTCCGCTCCTCCTTAATATAAGGACATGCATAAGGATCCGCATACCGCTAAGTACTGTCCATATTTCAAAATGAGAGGAGGGGGGTACTTATCAATGAAAAGCCTAATCAAGGGGTACGGGAGAGAAAAAAGGTTGAGAACCACTGGCCTAGAAGATTCCCTCCCTGATTTAGGGATGGCCATCGACCATCGATGATTCAAAATCATCGATGATTTATGGCCGATGTAGAATACTTTTGCAATCGATGGGGGAAAACCAGATGTTTTCCCTCCATCGCTGGCACAGCAAAACTTTTTTTCAAAGTGTCGGGGCACTGCACATAGCTCCGCCCCCAAGCCCCACAAACCTACGCCCCCAGGTTTTGATTGGCCCCCAGGCCAATCAAACACAATGGATGACCATCGATAGTTAAAAATATCAATGGTCATTCATTGCACACTTTAACACTATCGATGGCCCGGTGCACTATTGCGCTCGATGGCAACCATCGATGGCAATGGCAACGACGGCCATCCCTACCCCAATTTGCTTTTAAAAATGCTCCCAACCCTGTGGGACAGTGAATATTTTCAGCAAGATCCCGCTCAGCCGTAAAGCACAGCGGCGATTGCTGTGCATACTCGGCCAGGCGGACAAACTCCCGCTCAGTTCAATCCCGCTCAGTATGCACTATGAGTTTTTCACTTTTTTTTTTTTTAAACTGTTTAATTCAACATCCACGCGGACACGATTGGGAACGGTAATGTGTAGCGAGCGCAGCGGTAGGGGACCACTCCTTTTGCTTGTATCGACATTTTCATTATGTCGACCTTGTCTGTGTCAACCATTTGCTGTTGGCCTACTAACTGTCGACATTGTTGACCCTTAACCCTTTGTGTGACAGTGTTGCTGTGAGAGATGTGTGAAATATCCGGTTAATAATGCCAGCGCCGCTCTCAGCCACCGGTTGTTGTTATTTTTTTGCGCAATGTTTAAATAAACTTTAATGAATTGACTTCAGAACAATTGCCGGCAATAACTACAGTGATTCGTATTCCTGGACTTCAGCTGGGTATTTTTAGCACATATTTTGCACATCTTACAGCAGCTTTGGCAATTAAAGGACTAACTGTTTTATTATACACTGCTGAGAAGCACAGAACAAAGGGAAGACGTCATATATATATATATATATATATATATATATATATATATGTAGTGATATATATTAGCCCCCTTAAATCCCACTAACCGATGGCCGCGTCCCAAATGCGCACTTACTTGGAGAAGGTGGTGACGACGTCCAGGTTCCCATCGGCGGTGGGTGTGATCTGGGTGATGCACATCTTCATCACCTGCTTCTTAGCCTGGAACCATCCGGAGTTGGACGCCAGGCCGATTCCGTACCACGTGCCTACAATCTGCAAACCACAACTGGCTTAGTACGTACAGGTATAAAGCACAGGCCAAGCGATGTGTTGTATATATAAAATATACACAATATGTCCAGTATGTATATAATGAGGACAAAGCATGTATAAAACTTGTTCTCAAAATGGACAAAACCATGCTGCACTGCAGGGGGGGGGGCTGATGTAACAGGTGCAGAGAGAGTTAGATTGTTGGGAGTTATTTTGTTTCTGTGCAGGGTAAATACTGGCTGCTTTATTCTTATACTGCCATTTAGATTTCAGTTTGATCACACCCCACCCAAATCTAACTCTCTCTGCACCTGTTACATCTGCCCCACCAGCAGTGCAGCACGGTTTTGTCCATTTTGAGACCGAATTTGCCCAAATCACTTCACTTATCATTAGGATAAGACCCTGCCTAGATTGCAGTGTATATGTCTCATCTTCAATAGAACTTCCATCTCAGTACATTTACCCCTCTGTGAGCTACAGGACAGGGTTAGGCAACCTGTGGCACACTAGCTGCCATGGAACTACACATACCAGCATGCCCTGCCACAATTATGCTGTTGGACCATGCTAAAACTGTGGCAGGGCGTGCTGGGGAGTGTAGTTCCACAGCTATTCCCAATAATGCACATCCAAGTATTGTCCTATATGCAGTATATACAGCGCAGTACATATAGCATCTTCTAATGAGATAGATAAGATTATCCTCTGATCTCGGCATTGCACAAGCAGATATGGGGGAGATGTATCAAGCCTTGGAGAGTGATAAAGGGCCAGATGTATCAAGCTTCAAAAAGTGATAAAATGGAGAGTGATAAACAACCAGCCAATCAGCTCCTACCTACCATGTTACAGGCTGGGTTTGAAAAAAATGAGAGGTAGCAGCTGATTGGCTGGTTGTTTATCACTCTCCAATTTATCACTTTTTGAAACTTGATACATCTGACCCAAAGTTCCAACCAATCAGCTCCACCATTGTATCAGCATCAAGTCTGGGCTTATAGGGTGAGGGGGCAATGCGGGGTCTCCCCGGGGAGCACCTACCTTATCCTCCTGGAAGTCCGGTTGGACGGGCACCTCGCCCTGGGCACACAGGGCAGACAGTGCGACAAGGACCAGGCTGAGCACGACTCCCTTCATGGTTCTGGCTGTGTTGTCCTAGTGATATAGATTGCTGGACCAGTGTCCGTTATATATAGAGGCTGGGAGGACAAACACACAGCTGGGGGCTGGTCATGAGACTCTGGGGGCTGGAACCTGCAAGTTGGAACATCACCCACTCCGTGCGCCCCACAGAGAATGTTATGGAATGTGCCCAGTGGGTATTATAGCCTGCTCCAGCTGTGCGGCAGATTGACTTCATTATGCTGAATAAGAAGGGCGGTCACTATGTATTTGGCTCAGGGGGCCTGAGGTGCTGCCGTATCCCGGCCCGGGGGCCAGCAGCATCCTGTATACTCACTATATACTGCGAGACCTCTATACGCAAATGCACCTTATACATCCTCCAGGGTGAGGGTGGTGGGGTGTGGGGGGGGGGGGCGGGGGTACACATCAATAACCACAAAATATACAACTGACAACGGTCGCATGACCCTGGCTACCTACAGGACTAAGGGGCCCATTTATCTAACTATATTTGCGGCTAAATCCCTGAAAACGCACGTTTTCGGGGTTTATCCGCAAATATTAAGTATCTCCTAAATGTATTAAATTTATCCCGATCCCTGCTGCGATCCTCCCTACAGCGCCGCCGGCCCCATCACCCATAGGTTTCTATGGGGGATGCGAAGCTGCCCGATGTATCAACATCAGGCAGCCCGGCATCGCACCCCTGGGCTATCGCCATTCTGATATGGCGATAGCCAATTGCAGCCTATCGGTTCCACTTCGCACTGCCCGAGAAAACTGATGTTTTCGGGGATTTAACCGCAAATATTGCTTGATAAATGCGGCCCTCGATCATGTCTGATTGGTTGCCCATAGCAACAGCCCATCTTAGTAAATTCCCCCCATCAGCCATTGGGACCCCTCGGAAGGGGTAGTATTGGCGTAACAATGCTACCTCATTCCAAGCAGTGGCTTCGGGGAGCCAGCGCCATGCGGGCGGAGGGCCACTGATAGTATCGGATTGGTTGCCCATAGCAACAAACCATGTATAATAGGACTCCCATCTTACTAAATTTTAGGGATGGCCATCGACCATCGATGATTCGAAATCATCGATGGTTCATGGCCTATGTGGAATACTTTTGCCATCGATGGTTGAGAACCAGATGGTTTCCCTCCATCGATGGAATAGCAAAACGATGTTTTGCTTTTGTTTTTTTCTTCAAAGTATCGGGGCAGGGAGCAGAGCTCCGCCCCCCAACACACACAAAGCCCCGCCCCCTGTGTTTTGAGTGGCCCACCGGCCAATCTATCAAATACAATGGATGACCATCGATATATAAAAATATCGATGGACATCCATTACATAGTTAAGCACTATCGATGGCCAGTTGCAGAATTGCCATTGATGGTAACCATCGATGGCAATGGCAACGATGGCCATCCCTACTAAATTTACCTCAATGTTTCTGAGAGCCAATTTCACCGTCTCCTCATCTCTATAGGGGGGATTCAAGCAGCCAATAGATGGCGCCCGACGGACCAAATTAAGTGTTGCTCTGTTCAGTCATCTCATCTCCGGGCGGGCGATGGCGCGATTCTAGTTGAATTGCACAATCATAGCCACGCCTCCTGCAGTATAATATCATCATTCTATAGCAGGGGGTGTGGCTATGGTGATTCAGTCCTGGCCACCATGCCCCTGTTTCACTGGGTATGGGTCATTGGGTCCACCCTTATTCGGTCGACATGCATTGGGTTGACCACAGATTGTCAACATGGCTGAGAAAAACGACACATGAAATAGTCCAACATGGCTAAGGTCGACATTATTGGAAGGTTGACACAATCATTAGGTCTACAATGACTAGTTCAACAGTCAAAAGTCGACATGAGTTTTGACCCGTATGTAGACATTGTCTACATGGACACCGTCAAAATGTACTGCGTCGGTGCTTTCGGAGGAGGGGCGTTTACCTGCTCGATAGGCAGCGTATATATGCAGCTTAGTGAGCAGGTATGAATAACCCCCTATGTGTGACAATAAGACTGAGCTGGAAGAGGGAAGCCTAGATAACCCAACGGTATCTCCAGATGGTGTTATTATCACAGGGCTCCGGTACTTTTAGTAACTTAGGGCATTGCATGTATTAGAGGCATGGGAAATTCATCTGTTGTGATCATACAAATTGGAGGAAATTTTGGGGACTTCTCCTCTAATTGCCCTTTAATAAATTCCGGAGATACTAAAATAATGTGAAACGGGCATGAAAACCCACAATAATGATAAATATGCCCATCTATCCTGATGGTACGCAGAAGGCCGATGTTCCTGCGAGTGGTCTGATGCTGCGTCTTCGGACCCAGCCGCGGATTGCACAGGAGTGACGCCTCCTCCACATATATAGCACCGTACCCAGCTACCGTGGTACTGTGCCCATCTCCAGTGCAGGTGTATCATCCAGGTGCGGATTGGAAGGTCTCCCGTGTCTCATTCCACAGTCAATAGGTCAACACCAAGTGGTTGACATGTAGTAGGTTGACATTAAAAAAATGTTGACGCGCACTTGGTCGACAATGACAAAAGTTCGACATACACTCAGTCGACATTGACAGAGGATCAACACCAGCAAAAGATCAATATGGAAAAAGGTTGACACATGAAAATGTCGACATGCGGTTTTTCTCTCCCATTTTTGGTGCCAATGTTGACAACTGTTGACATCGACCCCCAAATAGTGTAGCGATTTGCTCGCCATGTTTCACGCCAGATGTCTCGCTGTGCTACGCACTCTTTACCGTTCCCAGTCGAAGTCCATGAGGAAGTATGAAAAAGTCCAAATCATGGGAATAAAAATGTGAAAAACCCATGTCGTCCTTTTCCTGTTTTTGTCATTGTTGACCTTTTGTCAATGTTGACTTTGTGCATGTCGACGTTTTGGTGTCATCTAGTTGACCTAGACCCTTGATGGCTAACCTGGACACTCCAGCTGTTGCTGAACTACACATCCCAGCATGCTCTGCATCAGATTTATTATGGCCAAATAGTAAAACTGAAGCAGAGCATGCTGGGATGTGTAGTTCAACAACAGCTGGAGTGTCAAGGTCAGCCATCAAACACCTAGACACTGCAGACCTATCATCTGGATCCCATCCATTATTCCACATCCCGCCGGTATCAGGCCGACCCGCCGCCGTCACCTGGGTGGTTTTGCAGATCTGTACGGCTGCACATGTGTCTGGGCACCGGTGCTGTCTGGTTTGGACACTGGCAGATTCCTGTATCAGTCCCAGCTTGTCTGCATTGTAAACATGTTATTTAACCGTCTGCGAATACATAACAATCTGGGGCCCGGGGGGTGTTCTACATAAAATGTGCACACATGGCCCATACCCCCCAAACCGACCAATCAGACTGCAGCTCTCTTGTTTGTACTGGGGGTAAAATAACGATTGTTTGCTGTAGCGCTTGTATAATAATCCCTATATCTGTATATTCCGTAAGATGGGTACACACTGGGGGAGCCGGCAGTGGCCAGTGCATTCACACTTACCGGTAGCGACAGCGTGACGGCAGCGGCCACGTTCATTCAGCATGCAGCAGCCGACGCTGGATGTCACTTACATCGTCAGCGACATAGCAGGTACACATAAGACAATGAGCCTCATAGGTGGATACAATATGCCGGATGTGACGACATGTCGCCTTGTGTGTACCCAGCTTTAGAACCATTTATTAAAGTAGATCAACTATGTAAAACTTGAAGGAGAGGGACAAATTCCGATTGTACACCCGATGGCTTATATAGAAATCCGAATCCGATTGTTGGGGGTATGGACGCGGTTTTGTAGGTGTCGCCCCCGTTTTGTTGGGTGTGCCGAGCCCGGGGTCTGCGCATTCGGTTGGAGATAGTGTAACTAGAAAGTTTATGCCCCTCCCCCAATACGTTCATTATAATTTTTAACTACATGCTCGTTGCCAGGGGTTTCATGCTTGTTGCCAGTGCTTACATCACATGTTTATAAATGTGCAAGCATTCTATTTCACATCGGATGTTGCTATGGGAAACCATTCAGTTACTATCATTTATATTCTAGAAGGTGATAAATAAATAAGAAGTAGATTCTGGTTGGTTGCCCGTAGCAACAGAATACACGTCTTATTAAATTTCCCCCAATTTGTGCAAGCTTCGTCCGAGCGCTGCGACCAGTGACGGCTTCCACTTAGTCACACGGAGCCTTGGTCAGTGTTACCTGTTACCACGGGTGACCTAAAGATGGTCTACAGTCATTAGGTCAACACCACTAGGTCGACATACTGCAAGGTCGACATGGGACAAGGTCGACAGGTCATTGGGTCGACACAAGCATTTGGTCGACATGGTCTAGGTTGTCAGTCAAAAGGTCGACATGGGGTTTTCCATTGTTTTTTTTATCTGAATGCCAACACAGTCGACCTGGACACAGGATTAAGTGCACCCCGTCTCCTCGCATGGTTCGCTGCGCTCAGCACACTATTTTATTCTCCCACCATGCCCCAGTGGATGGTAGGGCATGAAATGCCGCCTGTCGGCACATGTCGGCTCAAAAAAGTTAAAAACCCCATGTCGTCCTTTTGACTGTTGACCTCGACCATGTCGACCTAATGCTTGTGTCAACCCAATGACCTGTCGACCTTGTCCCATGTCGACCTTGCAGTATGTCGACCTAGTGGTGTTGACCTAATGACTGTCAACCATCTTTAGGTCGATCAACCAACCGTATCCCGCTCCTATACCTCCCATACATTGGCATGTTACCCATGAGCCTCTCTCCTCTCCTGTACCTGAGTGGGATAATCAGCTTTGTACAGAGATTTTTATTAAAAGCCCCCCCCCCCCCCCACCCGTTTGTGGGGTGAGCTGAGGCACTCTGCAGGCTCTGGAGCTGATCCCAGATAATCTGAGCAGAGCATGCTGGGATAATGCAGTATCAGTAGTTATTATCCTTCTCCTGGGCTCGGGCTTATGTCATGCTCCCCGCAGAGCATTCCACCCACTAATCTCATCTGTGACTTTATACGGATACAGAGGCCTTCCCCGGTGTACACCGGAACGTGCAGAGCCTGAGACGCCCGCTTTCTGCGCCTGTATGTGTTGCAATACCGCATTCTCACCATGGCAACTCGCCCCAGCTCTATGGCAGGTGCAAATTATTATCCTAGGGCAGCGGTTCGTAATCTGTGGGTCGTCCTGACCCCAAAGTGGGTCCCACCCGCTGCTCCGGGGAGTTGCAGGCAGACCCGCTGCTCCAGCACCCCTTAAGGAGGGTACTGTGGTGCCTGGCATCCCGGTCCTGTACAGAGAGGGGCCCTGGGTGGCAGCAGTCGCAGTTCCGGTTGCGAGCCAATCAGAACTCACAGACCGGCAACCACAGCAGCGGTTCCTGATTTGCTGTTGGTCTGCGAGCTCCGATTGGCTCACGGTCAGCTCCATATATGAAATGCCACTGGTGCTGTCTCTCCCTGGCTGCCACCTGGTGCTCCAGCTACAATCAACCGGCGGTGACGATCAATCCAAGGCAGGGGGGGGGGGAACCTGCATTAATTGCCTGCCCACCAATTTCTGATGGCAGCCCTATAGAAGCTTATGAATAGCAGAAAGCGGTATTGGGTCGACCACTGAAGTTCGACACCTGAAATAAGTCGACATGGGTAAGGTCAACAAGGTCGACACAAGCATTAGGTCGACAATGGAAAGGTCCACTATCAAAGGTCAACATGAGTTTTTCAGTTTTGTTTTTTTTTGTCCCAAATGTTAACACAGTCTAAGTGTCGACACGTCTAAATGTACTACATCCCCTTGCCTGGCTCACTGCGCTCGGCACACTATTTTATTCTACCACCACGCCGTAGTGGATGGTAGGGCCTGAGATACCACCTGTCGGCACATGTCGGCTAAAAAAAACGTGAAAAACTCATGTTTCCCTTTTGACTGTCGACCTTCCCATTGTCGACGTAATGACTGTATAATAGCAGAAAGCCAACCCTGAAGTATACTTGCCACCTGGCTACAATTGTGTGCATACACTGGGCTATACATTATCCATGTTCCTGGTCACCCTCAGTCCAGGGCTCCCCGTTCCTGCACATACTTGCTGACAGGAAGTGTCCTCCTGGTTACCGTTGCTCTGCGTGACTGCAGGAGGCAGATTCCTGAGACGTAACGGCGACAGCTGGACCATATTTATCTGTAATAATAAAAGTTGTTTCTCACATGACGGATTCCTGCGTAAATCACCCAACACGATAACATGTTGTGTAACCGTCAGCCGCAGGGACTGATTCAGGTCTCATCCAGACCGTACTTGGACACTGCAGCCCCCATACACCCACCCCCAATTGTATTTTTTTTTTGCACTTGCATAACTATTATGCATATTACCGGTTACCCCCTGGCTGCAAAGCCAGACGCAGGGCGGCCATCTTCCGGGCAGCAGCAGCGTTGTCCAGACCATGCTCCCCCAACGCGAGATGGCGCACTCGACACAGCGTCACTCAAGTGGTACTGCAATAAGTACTACCCCGTTATGTCCATATTGGTTGGGACAAGGGATAATTCTGTGTTCTGCACTTCAGGCCTGCAAATCTTTGGAGCCCAGCGCTCAGGTAAACGCCCCCCCTGCTATGGTGTCCCTGCTATGCCCCTGTGCACGGCCGGGCTCACAGGGGGACATTCCTTCACAATAACTCACCATATCCAGAGTCTACACCGGGTATGTCTAAACTATGGCCCTCCAGCTGTTATGAAACTACACATCCCAGAATGCCTTGCCATAGTTTTAGCATTCCCTAATAGCAAAACTGGGCAAGGCATGCTGGGACGTGTAGTCTCACAACAGCTGGAGGGCCATAGTTTGGACATGCCTGCTGTAGACTCACTCAGTGCTGCGATCACCATGGGGATGAGGCCTCTGATGACATCAGAGACCCTCCCTCCCAACTGCCGGGCATTGCCTGCGTTTTTGGGACACCTTGGAAACGGCCAGCGGTCACAGCCGAGCGAATGGATCTGAATGGGGTCCTTAGACATTGTCACTCCTGGCGACTCGTACAGAGCAGTTTGATCACAGTCTCCTGGTAGAACATGGCTGCCCGCTCCGCGTCCCCCTGCGCCCAAGCCAACAGTCGCCTCCTCCCGCCCATTCACCCTGAATTTGCCCGTAATTATGTTTTTCAAGCGCATTCAGCATATCTCGGAGCCTGCAGTTAATTAATGCTGAAGTTTCCCTTTGTGTTGTTGTTTTGGTAAATTGCCACCCTGTGACCCTTTATGTTAGAGCCCTGTTGTGCGCTTTGTGTTGTTGTCCCCTCGCTGAACTGCGGGGAATCTGCCCCGGCCTGTGTACATACAGCCTTACATAAGCTGGCCGCTGTCCAAAATTCCAACTCAGGTTATGAAAGCACCGGGAGGAGAATAGAGGGGGGCGGAGGGGGTTTAGGACTCGATTTGGAGGGAAGCTTCGATAGAAGTTCCACGCACTGACCCCGGCATTATGAGGAACACGTGTGTGCTGTGTTTTTTAGGGAAGGATCCAGGCCGCGGTGGGCTGATGCATGCTGTGGTCAGCTGGTTGCGAGCGCGGCCGGGACCCGTCCTGCTGGGAAACTTCTGGGGCCGGTGTATGGGGGTGCACATGGGGTGGTGGGGCGGAAAAGCACAGAGCGTGCTACAAAGGAACTGTTATATCCACCTGTAAATACATATACTGTATATGCACTGCGCTGTGGACGTCACGGCCCGGTTACCATGGGAACGGCGAACAGACTGTGACTTGGCCGCACGCACCCGCCGTATGCGCGCCGTATGACCCTGCGCATGTGCATACACCCACCATCGGTCCCCGTGCCAACGGACCAGAATAACCCCCAAAGTCTGAGACCTCGGCTGTTTAATGCCCCGCATGCTGGGACTTGTGGTTCTCCAAGTCCCAGCATGCGGGGGAGGCTTGCTGGGACTCATAGTTCCACAGTAAAAAACAATAGTTTTTTATTCTATTTTTTACACTGAATCAGCCCGGTGACCACCGCACAGGGCCACCGAGGACAGCACCAGGCTTCAGCCTGGTCAGGTAAGTCCCGGAGGGGGGGGGACCCCTTTATTGGGAGGGGGGTCCCCACTTCCCCAGGACCCCTGGCCAGGCTGACTGGTCAGAGGGCTGAATGCTTTGGCTGCGGGACCTTATATAATAAGTGTCCCCCGGCTGTGGCATTACCCTGCTGGCTGGTTTGGCCTGGGGCTGGTTCTTAAAATATGGGGGACCCCTAGTCATTTTATCCACCGTATTTTGGGAACCAGCCCCGGACCTGGAGCTGGTTTTAAAAAAATCAGCGAAGCCCTATTTGTCGGGTACCCTGATTTTTTAATACCAGCCCCGGCTCTTCAGCCTGGTGCTGGTTATGGCCGTGGGGGGGGGGGACCCCAAGTCATTTTTTAAAAAAAGGGTGACGAAAATGTAGACGCATAACCCATCTATATAGAAGTTTAATCACCCTGCCGGCTGACTGATTTCGCGTATATAGCGGTTTGCTATAATTATGCCCTAACCCAGCCCATTATGATAATTTTGCTCACATGTGACGTGTCAATAGCCCAAATCGAGACAGTGCGTACGGTGGTACAATCTTTTTCTTGCGACTGTTTGGACGGGAGTACATCGGACGTTGCAAGTAAAATTGTACAGGTGTGTACGCGCTTATCGGCTGTTGTTTGTGGACGTCCGACGGGAGTACGGTCGGCCGAACAGTTGCCAGAAACAGGGATTGTATAGATGTGTACCCAGCTTCAGTGTTAAATGGCTTTAATAAGTGTTTGTTACTATTACAGCTACAATGACCACACAGAACAGTGACAGAGACGATTGTTCCAGACTGCTGAGAATAATACACAGAAGGTTATTTACTAACAATGCTGAAAGGTGCAAACAGCCAATCAGAGTTTAGCTTTCGTGGTCTGTAGCTAGCATGGTCCGCATCAATGACTCTGATTGGCTGCTTCGTTGTAGTAGGGATGTGAGCATTTCTCCAATGTAATTATCCTGCGCCCAGATTGTTTATTATTACTTTTATTACTTTGTATAATTAGAACTATGTCCGTGTCAGGCGTGGCACCTGCACTTCATTCAGTGGCTGCCACGTTTCCTGTACCTGCCAAATCCTCATCTTGGAACTTCTAAAATAGAAAACAGATGCAAGACAGAGTTATTCACATGTCCCAGGTCACCCGGCAGGTGCACAGGTGCACTCATTACTCACTGACACACGTCCCAGGTCACCCGGCAGGTGCACAGGTGCACTCATTACTCACTGACACACGTCCCAGGTCACCCAGCAGGTGCACAGGTGCGCTCATTACTCACTGACACATGTCCCAGGTCACCCAGCAGGTGCACAGGTGCACTCATTACTCACTGACACATGTCCTAGGTCACCCGGCAGGTGCACAGGTGCACTCATTACACACTGACACATGCCCCAGGTCACCCAGCAGGTGCACAGGCGCGCTCATTACTCACTGACACATGTCCCAGGTCACCCGGCAGGTGCACAGGTGTACTCATTACTCACTGACACATGTCCCAGGTCACCCAGCAGGTGCACAGGTGTACTCATTACTCACTGACACATGTCCCAGGTCACCCGGCAGGTGCACAGGTGTGCTCATTACACACTGACACATGCCCCAGGTCACCCAGCAGGTGCACAGGTGCGCTCATTACTCACTGACACATGTCTCAGGTCACCCGGCAGCTGCACAGGTGTACTCATTACTCACTGACACATGTCCCAGGTCACCCGGCAGGTGCACAGGTGTACTCATTACTCACTGACACGTGTCCCAGGTCACCCGGCAGGTGTACAGGTGTACTCATTACTCACTGACACATGTCCCAGGTCACCCGGCAGGTGCACAGGTGCACTGATTACTCACTGACACGTGTCCCAGGTCACCCGGCAGGTGTACAGGTGTACTCATTACTCACTGACACATGTCCCAGGTCACCCGGCAGGTGCACAGGTGTACTCATTACTCACTGACACATGTCCCAGGTCACCCGGCAGGTGCACAGGTGTACTCATTACTCACTGACACATGTCCCAGGTCACCCGGCAGGTGCACAGGTGTACTCATTACTCACTGACACATGTCCCAGGTCACCCGGCAGGTGCACATGTGTACTCATTACTCACTGACACGTGTCCCAGGTCACCCGGCAGGTGTACAGGTGTACTCATTACTCACTGACACATGTCCCAGGTCACCCGGCAGGTGCACAGGTGTACTCATTACTCACTGACACACGTCCCAGGTCACCCGGCAGGTGCACAGGTGTACTCATTACTCACTGTCACACGTCCCAGGTCACCCGGCAGGTGCACAGGTGTACTCATTACTCACTGTCACACGTCCTAGGTCACCCGGCAGGTGCACAGGTGTACTCATTACTCACTGACACATGTCCCAGGTCACCCGGCAGGTGCACAGGTGCACTCATTACTCACTGACACATGTCCCAGGTCACCCGGCAGGTGCACAGGTGCACTCATTACTCACTGACACATGTCCCAGGTCACCCGGCAGGTGCACAGGTGTACTCATTACTCACTGAAACATGTCCCAGGTCACCCGGCAGGTGCACAGGTGTACTCATTACTCACTGACACAGTTTAACAGATCCACAGGTGGAGCTAATTATATCACTTGTGACTGTGTGTTTGAGTTGCGAGTTTGAGAACCTGTGTACTTATCCTTGGAGAGAGATAAAGTAGCAGCCAATCAGCTCCTGTTGTTACATGCTATATTTGAAAAACTACAGTTAGGAGCTGTTTGGTACTTTATCTCTCTCCCTCCCAGGCTTTTTAGAACGTCCTTCTGTGCTTCATACCAAGGATTTCCTATGTACCAGGCAGAGCTGTTTATTTGCGATGCCCTTGGATACGGCACTAAATGCTTTGCTGAAATCACAATGGGGCTGATTCAGAGACAGGCGCTATTGCCACCGACGTGTGTGCTGCAGATATGCACCAGACGCTGGGAATGATATTGAGACGCCTAGTGGTGGCATCCCAGATCCACCACTACACATCCAGGAACAAGTCCACAACGGCGATGGGATTACCGCTCTCCTCTGAATTGGGCCCATTGCTTTAATGTCCTGAATCCAGCGCACCCCCCAATTACAGCCCTTGATGGGCGATGCTGCTATCCCAGGTTGTGTCAGCCCTAACTGGCCATGCGGGCAGTGTGTTGTGCGACTATAGCAGGTGCCAGGACAAACGCCATGTCTGACGATGTCATGTACAGAGGCGCGGAACTGATGTTACTCCGCACAAGTCTCAAGGCTCACAAAGCAGCAAGGTGCGATTTACTTACCGTTCAGGACGTGGAACTGATCGGCCTTCTCGCAGAAGCCTGGAAATAAAAACGCCACATTCGATTACTGCATTTCGGAGCATGTATGTATAATCGGTACAGACAGGCGAATAATCACATAAGCATATTGGGACGCGCAGTCTGCCGCAGCGGAATGGGAAAAAGAGCAGAGGTGCGACCACCCTGACCGCTTGCCACCTCTATCTGTACAGGTGTGTTTACTATGGGCACAGTCACAGATTCGTTCAATGTGGGCATGTCTGATCACGGTAGTGGCACTCATCAGCCAGGGAGCCTGCGTCCCGGCACACCTTCCCATGCTCGGGAAAAGTGCTCCAACTGCATTCTGATTGGACAGGGCTGAATTGTGGTAATCTAACAGCAATAATCAACTGATCACAGGTTAAAAAAAAAGGGGGAGTGGTCTCATTTGAATTGGGCACGGTTTCTGGATTATACCGCCGCCACCAGTAGCTCCCAGTTACTGAGGTAAAGTCAGCGCTCACCGTATTGCGGGAACCAGTAGATGTGTTCCAGGTCGAACCCCTGCTTAGTGACGCGGTCATCCAGCATCTGACTGACGGCGTCGCTCGCCGAGGGGTTTCTCCCTGCGACAGAAGACAATTATCAAACATGCGTTACCCGGAGTCAGTGTCGCTATCACTCTCCATGAAGAAATAGGTCACATTATAAATATCACTGCATATTAGACATTGACTCTGTATCTATTGACAGTTATATAGGACTGGTGCATTTCGCTGTGCTTTCCAGTTACATGCTCAAAATACATGATTTAGCTGCAGCAATGCCAATATTCACCCATTTGATCTTTTTTTTTTTTACGACGCCCGTTTCTCATGGCGTATATACATGCGTCCAGCGTCATTACTACGGGGGGCGGGATACGGTCATTTGGTCTACAGCATCTTGGTCGACACCATTAGGTCAACATGGGGACACTGTCGACACCATTAGGTCGACATGGGGACACTGTCGACCTAATGACCTGTCGACCTAAACCCATGTTGACCTAGACCCATGTCGACCTTGTCCCATGTCGACCTAGAACCATGTCGACCAAGAGGCTGTAGACCATGGGTCTTCAACCTGTGGCCCTCCAGATGTTGTGAAACTACATGTCCCAGCATGCATTGCCCCATTTTTTCCTATGAGAGCATGCCAAAACTGTCAGGGCATGCTGGGACATGTAGTTCTACAACATCTGGAGGGCCACAGGTTGAAGACATGTGCTGTAGACCAAATGATCCCAACCCACGTTGAAGGTTTCCCGACCCATAAACTAGTCGCCAGTTGTGATGGCCGTGTGATGGCCCCAGAGATTGTGGCGCTGTGTGTGTGTTACAGCCGACGCAGCGTCTCCTTCCCGTATAAGCCCGCCCCCAGACTCCAGTGTCGCTAGCCAATTTAAGGGTGTAGTGGTTAGCATTACTGCCTCCCAGCACTGAGGTCATCCCCACCACTGCCCTAACTATGTGGAGTTTGTATATTCTCCACATGCTTGCGTGGATTTACTCCGGGTTCTCCAGTTCCCTCCCACAAACTATATATATACCGGTAGATAAAATTGGCTCCCAGCAGTATCTGTCCCAAATGGTGCCCACACACGGTGCGATGTGTGCTAGGTGGAATTTGAGCTACACAATGTGTGCTATGCTATTTGAACTACACCCGATTTTGACAACACTACAATAGTATGTAGCACAAATACCTGTATTACAATATTGACTATGTTCGAGCGCGCATCACAGCGCAAGGAAAAACAAACACGGTGCGATCTAAACAGTAGGCAATGCGATTTAAACTAAAAAGAACAAATCGCACATGATAATCGCACCAAACCTATGAATTTGTACAGCGGCTGATTATCGATGAACTGCGGGATAAGTTTGCAAATACTGACCGTAAAGTTTAATCGTTATCTTCTTCCTCCACTGGTAATAGAGTATGGCGTAGTTCTGGTAATCTGTGGCCTCCACCACCACCTGTACGTCTCCGCCGTATCCCCGTACTGTGCGCATAACAGAGAGAGCATCAAAGGCAGCCACGTGGCAAATGGCCCTTATTCAGATCTGATCGCAGTACAAATTTGTTCTCAAAATGGGCAAAACCATGTGCACTGCAGGTGGGGCAGATGTAACATGTGCAGAGAGAGTTAGATTTGGGTTATTTTGTTTCTGTGCAGGGTAAATACTGGCTGCATTATTTTTACACTGCAGTTTAGATTTCAGTTTCAACACACTCCACCCAAATTTAACTCTCTCTGCACATGTTACATCTGCCCCACCAGCAGTGCAGCATGGTTTTATATATATATATATATATATATATATATATATATAAAACAAAACAAAGAATGACCCCACGTACGCCCTTTTTATGTAAGCAGCTACTCTATAAGCCCCTCTGTTAGTGGGAGGCAAAGTGGACATAGGAACAGGGAGTATAGAGAGCGCTATCACCACCTAACAAAATTCTCACCACCAATGATAATGGTACAGAATGTAGTGACCCAATACAATGTGTCATCTTAAAACCAGAGTGCTTTATTATATTTCAAGATCCACATCTGGACATTATTTCCTTTTCGGAATGTGACATCAGTAACCCGACGCGTTTCGTCTTGAAAAAGACTTCATCAGGGGTTTTACACAAAAATTAGGAAATCAATCAGATGCACATACATATATATATGGGGTGTCCGCGATCTTCTTAGTGCACCTTTTCTGGTGTGAGTATTTGGTGACTAAACTTTTAGGGACCGTCCCGTCTGTGGGGTATAGATAACCGTATCCACAATATCCGATGCTCACTTGTAGTATAGGTGTAGGAACGTAATGTAGACAGCTCATACATACAGCACGTGTAAATATAAACTACAAAGTACACATTTGCACAAACCTTTAAATGAAGATCTGCCCTTGGCCTTTGCGTCCATCTTGTATTCATGTTTAATCTCCCAACAGATTCCGTCCCTAGGAGAGAGCAGGAACATCACAATGCTAAATACACAAACGCCACGTGCAGCCTCACTGCGCACCTGCCACGCTGGATTCAAGATGGCGGGCCTGCTGCGGATCCGGAATCATAAGCAGGTAGCAAGCATTTGTGCGACCGCTTAGGGCAGCGATGGCTAACCTTGACACACCAGCTGTTGTTGAACTACACATCCCTGCATCAGTTTTAGCAATAGTAAAACTGTAGCAGGGCATGCTGGGATGTGTAGTTCAACAACAGCTGGAGTGTCAAGGCTAGCCACCGCTGGCTTAGGGGCATGGCAGAGCCAGCAACTGCTTATTCCAGGCCTCGCCATGTACAGGTAGGTGCGGAACACAGACTCAGAGAGATAAAGTACCAGATGATCTGCTCCTAACTGCCACATTACAGGCTGGGTTTGATACATAGAAGTTAGGAGCTGGATGGCTGGTACTTTACCTCCGTCTCTCTCCAAGGCTTAGTAAATCACCCCCAATGATCCCGTGAGTCTGCCCCCAGCGATCTTACAATATACCTGGAGATCACTGTCCTCAGCTTATGTAACTTTCACATGTACTCTGCGCTGGGGGCCTAATTCAGCAATTATCGAACAAGTACGCATGCGGACTGTATGCCTAGCACAAGCACGAGGGGAAATAGCAGCAGAAAATGCGCATGGACCCTAAACACAACGTAGCCGCAGTGTGACTGACAGGAAGCCGGATTTTGGGGTGGTAACTGGCTGTTTTCTGGGTGGGGCTGAAAAAACTCAGCTGTGCCCAGGGGTTTATGACAGGGTTGTCGACTTTTAAAAGCTCCTCTCCGGGATCAGCCCGGAGAGGAGACTTTCAGCAGGAGCTCGGGGGTGGGGCTTAAACATGACATCATTAAGCCCCGCCCCCATGAAGGAAAGTTACTTCGTTTGTCTATCTCCGTGAAGGGGCGTGGCTAAATGACGCGATTATGACACTTTAGCCCCGCCCTCTCCCCAGAGATCTGCAGACATAAGGTAATTTAAACGTCGAGGTCAGGGGGGGGGGGCGCAATCAGAGGGGGGGAGCGGGGGTCCCCCAGAATCCGGGAGGGTTGGCCCCCTTTCCGGGCCATTCCGGGAGGGTTGGCAACCCTGGTTTATGAGGAGGGTCTGTGATGTCAGCGCCGAACACTTCCAGACGTCTCAGATCTAGTGTTGGCCTCAGATCTACTCACATCGATGTTTTGGGATTTGTGTACCGGTCTAAAGTGATCTGCGATGCATTTTCAAATTGCATGGTGCGTCTTCTCTTTCTGTCTGGGCGATGGCTTTCTCCCCGCAGTCATCTGCCACTTCTCGGATTAGCCATCCATGCTGAAATAGGCCCAGAGACATCTGTGTCTTTCAAGACCACCTTTACAGCCGCACACCAATACACGATGTGACTATGGCCCTGATTCTGGTTAGTTTGCAAAAGCAAATTCCTTCTTTAATGGACAAAAACATGTTCACTGCAGGTGGGGCAGATGTTACAGGTGCAGAGAGAGTTAGATTTGGGTGAGTTATTTTGTTTCTGTGCAGGGTAAATACTGGCTGCTTTATTCTTACACTGCAATTTAGATTTCAGTTTGAACACACCCCACCCAAATGTAACTCTCTCTGCACATGTTACATCTGCCCCACCTGCAGCACAGCATGGCTTTGTCCATTATAGAAGGTGTTTTTTCTTTTGCAAACCAATCAGGCCCTATGGGTATTATTGAGACCTGATCGCTGCTGTGCAAAATTGCAAAAAGTCCTGCGATCAGGTATATGCTTCTCCGCCAGAGTGACATCCCGCCCCGTGCAAGCCTGCAAAAATGAGCAGGATCGGGGATTAGCAGTAAATCCATTTGCAATCACTCACCATGTAATGATTCCCCAGTGTGTGCAGTGTGTGTGTAGCCCAGGACTTACTCAGCGGCTGTGATAGAATCAGGCTGATCGGGGACGGAGCTGACATCACATGACTTCCCCCTCATACACCTGGCCACGCCTGCGTATTCCCTGACACTCCCAGATAACAGCCGCTCACCATGTAATGATTCCCCAGTGTGTGCAGTGTGTGTGTAGCCCAGGACTTACTCAGCGGCTGTGATAGAATCAGGCTGATCGGGGGCGGAGCTAATGTCACATGACTTCCTGTCACACACCTGGCCATGCCTGCGTATTCCCTGACACTCCCAGATAACAGCCGCTCACCATGTAATGATTCCCCAGTGTGTGCAGTGTGTGTGTAGCCCAGGACTTACTCAGGGGCTGTGATAGAATCAGGCTGATCGGGGGCGGAGCTGACATCACATGACTTCCTGTCACACACCTGGCCATGCCTGCGTATTCCCTGACACTCCCAGATAACAGCCGCTCACCATGTAATGATTCCCCAGTGTGTGCAGTGTGTGTGTAGCCCAGGACTTACTCAGCGGCTGTGATAGAATCAGGCTGATCGGGGGCGGAGCTGATGTCACATGACTTCCTGTCACACACCTGGCCATGCCTGCGTATTCCCTGACATTCCCAGATAACAGCCGCTCACCATGTAATGATTCCCCAGTGTGTGCAGTGTGTGTGTAGCCCAGGACTTACTCAGCGGCTGTGATAGAATCAGGCTGATCGGGGGCGGAGCTGATGTCACATGACTTCCCCTCACACACCTGGCCACGCCTGCGTATTCCCTGACACTCCCAGTTAACAGCCGCTCACCATGTAATGATTCCCCAGTGTGTGCAGTGTGTGTGTAGCCCAGGACTTACTCAGCGGCTGTGATAGAATCAGGCTGATCGGAGGCGGAGCTAATGTCACATGACTTCCTGTCACACACCTGGCCATGCCTGCGTATTCCCTGACACTCCCAGATAACAGCCGCTCACCATGTAATGATTCCCCAGTGTGTGCAGTGTGTGTGTAGCCCAGGACTTACTCAGGGGCTGTGATAGAATCAGGATGGTCGGGGACGGAGCTGACGTCACATGACTTCCCCTCACACACCCGGGCATGCCTGGGTATTCCATGACACTCCCAGAAAATGTACGGTTACCACCCAGAACTCCTTCTTTCTGTCAGACAACTTGCGGCCAGCGATAAGAAATAACTATGGCCCTTATTCTGATCGGTGCGGCCGGAGCCGATTATGCGGCCAGGACCGTGCGTGCGAAACCCCGCCTTCCATACGGATCACCAACTCCGTCTGTATGCGGTAAGAAGCTGTCCGAACGGACCGCACGTGTATTTTTCACGGAATACGCCTCCTCAATCTAAGGGAACCTCCCCCATCATTCGATGGTCGCAGACCCTCGAATGCAGGACCGTGTGCTCCACCAGCACCCGCAACCTCAGACCACACGGACATTTTTCCGTGCAAAAGCAGGGATCAGGGCGGGCAGCTGACATCCGGCGATGTCATATGTCCGCCTCCTACACGTGCGTCACGGCCGCATTACCATACGTACGCCCAGCGTTTTCATGGGAACTCCCATGAAACGCGGGGCGTATGCATATGGTAATGAGCCCAAATAGCCCTTCACGCCCCTCTCCACCCCCTGTTCGGAGTGTTCACATATCATGCAGGATTTGGCCGTACACCCCGCTCGTACATGCGCAGAGACGCCTCTGCACATGCGCAGACACAAAACATCGGCGGGCCGAACGCACGCGGATATATCCGCACCGATCAGAATAAGGGCCATATGTGGCTTTGGGGAACTGTATCCTATATACTGGGAATATATGCAACATATACACTGACTGCTTACAGCTTCCTATAGGTGCTGACGGCCAGGCACTCTTCCTGCTTCCAGTTCTTAGACAGATTTGCCAGGATTATGGTGGCCTCGACGTGGTGGTTGTTTGTCTTCAGGTAATCACACTCGGAAGCCACTGCCAGCAGATACCACTTCCCTGCAAACTGGATGGACGATAGAAATGACAGCGGGGAGATGATTGGCTGGTACTTTATCTCTCTCCACTCCAGCACACCCCGAGATATAGTACATCTGCCTCTCTGTCTTATGGTCATTAGTATGTAAAGTTGTCTATAGCATCATCTCTAATGATATGTCCCCAGTTCATTTTATGCAACACTGTAGTGCCTCCAGTTCATATTATGCCATAATGTAGTGCCTCCAGTTCATATTCTGCCATAATGTACTGCCTCCGGTTCATATTATGCCACACTGTTGTGCCTCCAGTTCATATCATGCCACAATGTAGTGCCCCCAGTCATATCATGCTACATGGTAGTGTCTCCAGTTCATATTATGACACACTGTAATGTCCCCAGTTAATTTGATACCAGACTGCAGTGCCCCCAGTTCATCTCACGCCATACAATAGTGCCCCCAGTTCATCTCACGCCACACAGTAGTGCCCCCAGTTCATATCATGCCACATGGTAGTGTCTGCAGTTCATATAATGCCACACTGTAATGTCCCCAATTAATTTGATGCCAGACTGTAATGCCCCCAGTTCATATTGTGCCACACAGAACCCTCAGATACCATCATATGTTACCACTAGTACGCACTTCCCTGTGGCAAGCTCCAGCTGACTCCGCGCTTCTCTATACATGGCTGCACTGTATGTGGACAGAGATAATCTCAGTTCCCATAATCTCATTATTATTATCACCATCAGCAGATCCTGCCCGTGACCTAATGCAGAAAATATGTCTCTGCCCATAACCTCCCCCATATTTCTGACAGTCTCTGCCCACAACCCCCAACATTTCGGACACTGCGCCTCTATGCGCACACACCATGAGACCCAAGCGCTATGCAACATTTCCGTGACTTAAGGTGCGTACACACGGATAGATTTGGCCAACAATTCAATCTCATTAACGATTTCCTCTGAACCTCCTGCACAAACGATTTGGTGTCAAATGATGAACGATTGAGCAAACGATTACACATGAACGATTGATCTTTAACGATGGTGGAGGGAGAGGGAGCCGGTCAATCAGCTTTACCAAATCGTTCATACACATGAAACGATCGGTACACATCGCTAACGATTGGTCGCTGATCTTTCTGCATGCAGGAAAGATCAGCGACCTCTACCAAGGACCGGCGGGTACGCGCATCGTTCGATACATCGTTCATACACATGGAACGATTTGAGCGATTGGTCGTTTCAGTCGGTCAGGAACGCCCACATCTTTTTCCAAATCTATCTGTGTGTACGCACCTTAAGGCACATGTGTAGTAGCGAACTGTGAACACCGGCGCCCCCTGCGGGTCAGAATCAGGCCTGCAAATGATCATTCCAGCAACCACTTCCACGATCCCGCGACTATCCCTGGGCATTGGGGCCGTTGGCCAAGGCTGGCATCTATAAGACCCCGTCCAGTGTAATCTCCCATTGGTCACAGCAGGACCCTAAGACAAGGGTCGGTGATTATTACTAAGCGTTCTCGGTCTCTCACCTTATCAGGATCAAATCCGGGGACACTTTCTATCTGGCGAATGGGGTTATCGTCTTTCTTGTTTGCCTTCTCTTTAACGCTGGCACCGTGGGTGCAAAGAACCACAAGGAGAAGGGCGGCTCGGAGGGGTGACATGCCTGCACCGTGTCTGGGGTGTAATGAAGGGGTCAGGGCGGTTCAGTATATTCCCAGCAGTTATACCGGCCTCCTGCAGACAATGGGATTGTGGACACTGCCAGTGTTTGCTGAGAGGTTGGGAAATCTGTGCTGTTTGCTGCGATACACGGGGCCGGCTGCCATTAAATATTTGTGGGGTCTAAAGGTCATTGGCTTTGTCTGGCAGCAGGCCAGGTTGTATGGATATCTCAACGAGCAGCGCTGCACCCTGCATTCTTATACTGCTGCCTCCTTAACAAATAGCGGATCTCGACATGCACCAGGTTGACATTGACCAAAGGCTGACATGCACTATGTTGACAATGACCAAAGGCCGACATGCACTAGGTCAAAATTGATCAAAGGTCAACACAAGCAAAATTTTGGAACATGAAAAGGTGCAGTGAGGCATGAGGCACTGGACTAGGAGGCCCTGCAGATAGAAGTTGACTCAGGACCAACTGGAGCACTGGAAGTGAAGATGGAACACTGAGCGCTTCCTGCAACGTCTGAGGTGCTGAAAGGACTGTGGCCCTTATTCTGGTTGACTTGCAAGGAGTGAATTTTTCAGCGAGTCCACCAAGAGCGCTATGGGCTGCACATATGAACAAAAACCTATGTGCAGTCGCAAACAATCGGTCCGCCGTGCGAGCGCGTGGGGGACCGATTGAATCTGAATAACTCCCCCCAGTTGTGAGGCACGAGGCACGGCAGAAAGGACTGAAGCTGGAACTGAGCTTTTTTGCATTTGAGAGGCCGCTAAGATCACGGTACAGATATGGGATTACAGGGACTAGTAACGAACTTGCTTACACTGTTTGTTTTAGCCTTGGACACCTAGGTTAGGATGACACTGAGGCACCGAGGCACTGGCTGTGCTGCTCTATGCACACAGATAGTACAGAGGCATCCAAGGCATTGTGTGCTAATAGCTTGCAGAGCCGGGGTGGACTCTGCATGATAAGGGGGTATACAGGGTATTTAGGAATCCAGCAGGGGGTTTGAGAGCACCGCCCTGCATATATATATATATATATATATATATATATATATATATATACACATAGTGTTTACTGCCCCTAGTACACTAATTAGCTGCTTTTCCCCATAGCAACGGCAACCCCAGCCCGCCAGCAACTACAAGTACCAGCATCCCTCACCCACCTATGCCAGGGCATACAGACATAGCCTCCAAATGTTTAGATTCAGGCAGGAAACCGGATCTGAGGGCACAGTCCTGGCATCCCGAATGTTGGGCCCAGCCCGGAGGCCTGACTGATCCGTCATGTACAAAAGTTTGGGGCCACCTAGGCGATTGTGTGTTTTACGTGAAAACTGACTTTTGTCCTTCAAACTTTGCTTTCGTCACAGAATGCTCCTTTTGCAGCAATTACAGCATTGCAGAGCTTTGGCGTTCTAGCTGGTAATTTGTTGAGGTAATCTGAAGAAATTTCACCCCACGCTTCCTGAAGCTCCTCCCACAAGTTAGATTGGCTTGATGGGCACTTCTTGCGTACCATACGGTCAAGCTGTTCCCACAACAGCTCAATGGGGTTGAGGTCTGGTGACTGCGCTGGCCACTCCATTACAGACAGAATACCAGCTGCCTGCTTTCTTCCCTAAGAAGTTCTTGCATAATTTGGAGGTGTGCTTTGGGTCATTGTCCTGTTGGAGGAGGAAATTGGCTCCAAACAAGCGCTGTCCACAGGGTATGGTATGACAAAATGGAGTGATAGCCTTCTTTATACAAAATCCCATTTACCTTGTACATATTTCCCACTTTACCAGCACCAAAGCAGCCTGAGACCATCACATTACCTCCACCATGCTTGGCAGATGGTGTCAGGCAGTCTTCCAGCATCTTTTCATTTGTTCTGCGTCTCACAAATGTTCTTGTGTGTGATCCAAACACCTCAAACAATTCGTCTGTCCATAATACTTTTTTCCAATCTTCCTCTGTCCATTGTCTGTGTTATTTTTGCCCATATCATCTTATTCTTTTACTTTTATTGGCCAGTCTCGGATATGGCTTTTTCTTTGCCACTCTGCCAGCATCCCAGTCGCCTCTTTACTGTAGATGTTGACGCTGGCATTTTGCAGGTACCATTTAATGAAGCTGCCAGTTGAGGACCTGTGAGGCATCTATATCTCAAACTAGAGATGTACTTTTCTTCTTTCTCAGATGTGCACCAGAGCCTCCCACTTCTCTTTCTACTCTGGTTAGAGCCTGTTTGTGCTGTTCTCTGAAGGGAGTAGTACACACCGTTGTATGAAATATTCAGTTTCTTGTCAATTTCTGGCATGGAATAGCCTTCATTTCAAAGAAGAACAGACTGTCGTGTTTCACATGAAAGTTCTCTTTTTCTGGCCATTTTGAGAATATTATTGAACCCACAAATGTGAAGTTCCAGACACTCAACTGGCTCAAAGGAAGGCCAGTTTTATAGATTCTCTAATGAGCAAACCCATTTTCAGCTGTGCTAACATTATTGCACAAGGGTTTTCTAATCATCCATTAGTATTCTAACAAGATTAACAAACACAATGTACCATTAGAACACTGGAGTGATGGTTGCTTGAAATGGGCCTCAATACACTTATGTAAATACCCAGTGCAGCATGGTATTGTCCGTTAGAGAGAGAATTTGCTTTTGCGAGTGAACCAGAATCAAGCCCAGAATGTATGTGATTAAAATAATGTTATCTTTATTGAAAAAAAACCCCCAGTACTTTCCTATATAAAAAAATGACATTTCTAATTGACCCCAAACGGTAGTGTATGTATTAAGGGCACTGTCCTGACATCCTGAGTATAAGGGCCCAGCCCGGAGGCCTGCCCCAGTGACTGATACGCCATGTATGTACAAAGAGGCTCTGCCACTTACTGACAAAGGCACATTCTGCAGTTAGTTATGGGTAAGTCATGGGTACCAATCTGGGGCTCTCCAGTTGCATAACAGATGGAGTTCCAGGGGTGCTTGGTTATAAAATATTCAAAATACAGTATAGGACAGGACAGAATGTCAGTATGAGGAGTCCATCGCTAGCTCCTGCTTTTTGTTTTTTTTCCTTGCACAGCGCCTTCTTGTCCACTAGATGGCAGCAGTGCACCATGATACACTACACGTACATGTTTACTGCAGTCTGCTGGTTCTGTCTTCTCCCCCTGCCCATCCTTGACCACTAGGTGGCAGCACCGTAACAAGAAACGGATTCAGACCTCATCGTATGGCACCGGCTGATTAGCAATACACTGCGCATGTGTATGGATCGCAATACACATGCACAAGGCCGCGCTGCAATGAAATCCTGCTACTATTACCATTTGTACGCTATTTGTAAGGTGATTGACAGGAAGTAGGTGTCTGGGGTGGTAACTGGCTGTTTAGTGGGAGTGCTGAGAAAAACGCAGGCGTGCCTAGGAAACCGCTGGCAGTGTCCGGGGAAACGCTGTGAGTGTCCGGGGAAACCGCTGGGAGTGTCCGGGGAAACGCAGGCGTGTGATGTCAGCACCAGGACGGATATGCGTTTATCCATTGCAGCCGCTGAGTAAATCTCTGACTACTCTGAGCCGGCGATGACTGGTGCCCGGTGTAACTATCATTCCATAGTGAGCCGTTTATGATGGATTTTGGGGGTCTCTGACTGGGGATCAGGGGGCAGCTGGGGGTCTCTGGATGGGGATCAGGGGGAAGCTGGGGGTCTCTGGCTGGGGGTCAGGGGGCAGCTGGGGGTCAGTGGCTGAGGATCAGGAGGAAGCTGGGGGTCTCAGCCTGGGGATCAGGGGGCAGCTGGAGGTCTCTGGCTGGGGATCAGGGGGCAGCTGGAGGTCTCTGGCTGGGGATCAGGGGGCAGCTGGAGGTCTCTGGATGGGGATCAGGGGGAAGCTGGGGGTCTCTGGCTGGGGATCAGGGGGCAGCTGGAGGTCTCTGGATGGGGATCAGGGGGAAGCTGGAGGTCTCTGGCTGGGGATCAGGGGGCAGCTGGGGGTCTCTGGCTAAGTATTAGGAGGAGCTGGAGGTCTCTGGCTGGGGATCAGGAGGCAGCTGGGGGTCTCTGGCTGGGGATCAGGGGGCAGCTGGGGGTCTCTGGCTAAGTATTAGGAGGAGCTGGAGGTCTCTGGCTGGGGATCAGGGGGCTGTTGGAGGTCTCTGGCTGGGGGTCAGGGGGCAGCTGGGGGTCAGTGGCTGAGGATCAGGGGGGAAGCTGGGGGTCTGTGGCTGGGGATCAGGGGGCAGGTGGGGGTCTCAGCCTGGGGATCAGGGGGCAGCTGGAGGTCTCTGGATGGGGATCAGGGGGAAGCTGGGGGTCTCTGGCTGGGGATCAGCGGGCGGCCGGGGGTCTCTGGCTGAGTATTAGGAGGAGCAAGGGGTTTCTGGCTGGGGATCAGGGGGCTGCTGTGTGTGTGTTATTTTCTTCCCCTGTATCTGTTCTTCTCTTCTGTCACGGACTCACGGCAGAGTATACGTGGACCCAGGGCATGATGGGAAAATTGTCAAAACTAAAGGGGATGTAGACACTACCCTTCTTTGTTGGCACTGTGGCACTGGCAGGTAGTGTCTAGTTCCTTCTCTCCAGGCGTACCAACATTACGTCACATCCCACGTGACCATCACGTGATCACCCCATGTGATCACTATACTGCAGCAGCGGGATTTTCAATTCAGACGCCGTTCAGTCTGCCCATGCTACACCATACACAGCGCGATACTGCGCGCCGCGGGCTTTGCAGGCGCCAGTCAGTCTGATGCCCGCTAGCTGACCTGTGTGCCGGACACTAGCTGACCCAATGCTGCCCGACTGCGCGGGATTTTCAGGCGCCAGTCAGTCTGATGCCCGCTGACCCTCCACACCATGTCACCAGCACGTGACCGACCACTATATACTTAAGCTTGTCACCCGCCAGCCACTCACTCTCTACCCGTCGCCGGATGCTGCTACATGCTCTGCCATTCTGCCACTGACTTCCCGTGCCAGCGACACTAAGGTAATAAACCTGGGACCAGGCTGCAAAGTGGGGACATGTGGAGGACACTGCAGCGGGGAGCATATGGGGCGCAGACTGCACAAGGGGGAGTATATGGGGCGCAGGGCAGGCTGGAGGGGCAAGCATATGGGGAGTAGGCTGAACAAGGGGGAGCATATGGGGAGTAGGCTGCACAAGGGGGACCATATGGGAAGCAGGCTGCACAGGGGGGAGCATATGGGGTGCAGGCTGGGGGGGGGCATATGGGGAACAGGCTGCACAAGGGGGAGTAGGCTGGGGGGGCATATGGGGAGCAGGCTGCACAGGGGGGAGCATATGGGGAGCAGGCTGCACAGGGGGGAGCATATGGGGAGCAGGCTGCAATGGGGGGGGGGCATATGGGGAGCAGGCTGCACAGGGGGGAGCATATGGGGATCAGGCTGCACAGGGGGGAGCATATGGGGAACAGGCTGCACAAGGGGGAGCAGGCTGGGGGGGCATATGGGGAGCAGGCTGCACAGGGGGGAGCATATGGGGAGCAGGCTGGAGGGGGGAGCATATGGGGCGCTGGCTGCAGGGGAAAGCATATGGGGAGCAGGCTGCACAAGGGGGACCATATGGGGCGCAGGCTGGAGGGGCAAGCATATGGGTATCAGGCTGGGGGGGGGGCATATGGGGAGCAGGCTGCACAGGGGGGACCATATGGGGCGCTGGCTGCAGGGGAAAGAATATGGGGAGCAGGCTGCACAAGGGGGACCATATGGGGCGCAGGCTGGAGGGGCAAGCATATGGGGAGCAGGCTGCAGCGGGGGGCAAATGGGGAGCAGGCAGCACAGGGGGGAGCATATGGGAAGCAGGCTTCACAGGGGGGGAACATATGGGGAGTATGCTGCACAGGGGGGAGCATATGGGGCGCTGGCTGCAGGGGTAAGCATATGGGGAGCAGGCTGCACAAGGGGGGGCCATATGGGGCGCAGGCTGGAGGGGCAAGCATATGGGTATCAGGCTGGGGGGGGGCATATAGGGCGCAGGCTGCACAGGGGCAAGCAAATGGGGAGCAGGCTGCAGCGGGGGGGGGGAGCATATGGGGAGCAGGCTGCACAGGGGGGAGCATATGGGGTGCAGGCTGGGGGGGCATATGGGGAGCAGGTTGCAGGGGTAAGCATATGGTGAACAGGCTGCACAAGGGGGGCCATATGGGGCGCAGGCTGGAGGGGCAAGCATATGGGGCGCTGGCTGCAGGGGAAAGCATATGGGGAGCAGGCTGCACAAGGGGGACCATATGGGGCGCAGGCTGGAGGGGCAAGCATATGGGTATCAGGCTGGGTGGGGCATATGGGGAGCAGGCTGGAGGGGGGGGGGAGCATATGGGGAGCAGGCTGCACAGGGGGGAGCATATGGGGTGCAGGCTGGGGAGGCATATGGGGAGCAGGCTGCAATGGGGGGGCATATGGGGAGCAGGCTGCAATGGGGGGGGGGAATATGGGGAGCAGGCTGCAATGGGGGGGCATATGGGGAGCAGGCTGCACAGGGGGGAGAATATGGGGGATCAGGCTGCACAAGGGGGAGCAGGCTGGGGGGGCATATGGGGCGCAGGCTGGAGGGGCAAGCATATGGGGAGCAGGCTGCAGCGGGGGGTGGGCAAATGGGGAGCAGGCAGCACAGGGGGGAGCATATGGGGAGCAGGCTTCACAGGGGGGGAACATATGGGGAGTATGCTGCACAGGGGGGAGCATATGGGGCGCTGGCTGCAGGGGTAAGCATATGGGGCGCTTATGGGGAGCAGGCTGCTCAGGGGGGAGCATATGGGGAGCAGGCTGCACAAGGGGGACCATATGGGGCGCAGGCTGGAGGGGCAAGCATATGGGGAGCAGACTGGATGGGCAAGCATATGGGTATCAGGCTGGGGGGGGCATATGGGGAGCAGGCTGCACAGGGGGGACCATATGGGGCGCAGGCTGGAGGGGCAAATCGCTCAGAAAATGCATGTAAATCGCTGTGTATATGGCCCACACATCGATTTACATGCGCGCACCCGCCGTTCTGAATCTGTCATAGATTCAGAACGGACGGGCTGTTCAATTCAGAGCAGTCGCTCAGAAAGCTCCTGCTCATATCCCGCATGTGTGGCTGCGGGCAGATGAGCAGGGCGAGCGACTGCAGACGCCGCAGAACCCGCCGCCGCCACCCCTGACCCCCCTCCCCCACCACCAGTAGCACCCATCCCCATCGCCTCACCTCTCCTCTCGGCGGCAGGGCGGCGGCGTCGGGACGAAAATGTTAAAAAAAATTCAAATTTCAAAATGGCCGCGGCCAGCCAATCACGGCTCGCCGCGTCATTGCCCCGCCCCCTCGAGCTGGCTATATTAGCCAGCTCGAGACAGGGTAGGGGCAGTCAGTCCGACGGCGGAGGAGGAGAGAAGAGCTCCCGAAGTCCTGGGAGGCACGGACAATGCAAAAGAGCTTAAAAGGCTGCCGCCCCCAGGTGAAGAACACAGATGAAGAGGCAGAAGCCCTGGGAGGCAGCGGCCATGCAAAAGAGCTTAGGGGGCCGCTGCCCCCCAGGTGAAGACACCGCAGAAGCCCTGGGGGGGGGGGGGGGCAGGAGCCCCCCTGGGTGAAGACCAGATGCAGTTAATAAAATACTAAAACATCTGTGTTTGTGTTTTATTTTAATATTTCCTTTACAGGGGGCTATAGGTACCGACTGGCCTTTAATGCCCCACATGCTGGTACCTGTGGTTCTCCCAAGTGCCAGCATGTGGGGCAGGCTTGCTGGGACCTGTAGTCCTACTGTAAAAGACAATATTATTGTTAAGCTATCAACCCTGCACCCACCGCCCAGGGGTGCAGGGGATAGCACCGGGCTGCAGCCCAGGCCTGGGGTGCCCTGGAGAGGGGGGACCCCCTTATTTGGGGGGTCCCCACCTCCCCAAAAACTCCCGGCCTGGGCTGACTAGTTAGGGTGGGTAATGCTTTGGCCACGGGACACCATCAAGCGTGTCCCCTGGCTATGGCATTACACCCCCTGCTAGTGGAGCCTGGTGCTGGTCTCCAAAATATGGGGGACCCCTATTCATTTTGTCCCCCGTATTTTGGAAACCAGGGCCAGCTCAAGAGCCTGGTGCTGGTCCCCAAGATCCGGGGGACCCCACACACTTTGTCCTCTGGATTTTGGGAACCAGGACCACTCAAAAAGCCCGGGGCTGGTCATGCCTGGGGGGGGGGGACCCCATGCCATTTTTTATTTTACAAAATTATTGTCTATGACAGGACGAGACGCTGGACCCCGGACTTGGTAAGTATTTTTTTTATGTCCGTTCCCACTGTACCACCAACGTTTCTTCACTTTCTGTGACAGATTAGAAATCTCCCGTGCTGAATCTCCCATTATGAATCTCTGACACAAATCTCTCTGTATGTGGCTCATTGTCTGAAATGAGCCACAAGAGTGAAATCTCTTGTGCTGAATCTCCCGTTATGTATCTCTGGCACACATCTCTGCGTATGTAGGGCCCTTAACTGTCATGCGCATTTCTGCAGATCATTCCTTTAATCCTGTGATCTTACCTGCTGCTTGTAATATTGGGGCAGATTTATTAAGCTTGGAGAAGAGATAAACTGGAGATAAAGCGGAGAAAAGGTAAAAGGAGATAAAGCACCAGCCAATCAGCTGTGTTTGAAAAAGACAGTTAGGAGTTGATTGGCTGGTGCTTTATCTCCTTTTACCTTTTCTCTGCTTTATCTCCAGTTTATCTCTTCTCCAAGCTTAATAAATCTGCCCCATTTACAGGCTCCGGTGGTATCTTAAGTCATGTATAAACTTACCACATTGTTTGTCCATGAGCTATCGGGAAGCTACCAGTGAGTTGATGGGAAATCTAATAATCTGTCCTCTGGATCGTTCTTTGTGTGGACCTTAAGGCAATAAACATTGCCTTTTTTATCATTCTAATTTTATTTATCAGTGCATGGGGCAGGGTTATTAGATATTTTTAACATGCCGAAAAATCAACACCCATCGTTTACATTTTTCCCCAATTATTCATGCTCAACAATTTTGTGAACATCTGTGCTTTCTCTCCTCCCTACCCTGTATTATTAATTTACATTTTTTGTCCTATGCTAAATGTTTTGTTAAAGATTGTATGTTTGTACATTGTTCCATTTGTATGAACGATAGTAGTTTCAGTGAAATGGTTAACAAGGTATGAAGATATATATATATATATATATATATATATATATATATATAAATAAAATTTTGTTTTTATGTTAAAGGTAGCACAAAACTGTGAATGTTTACCACTTGTCTTTAACCCCTTCCCGCCGCAGCCTGTTTTTGCCTTCCTGACAGAGCCAGTTTTTGCCTTCCTGACAGAGGCCTTTTTTTCAAATCTGACATGTATCACTTAAGTGGGGATAACTTTTTTTTGCTTTTACTTATCCCAGTGATTTTGAGATTGTTTTCTCGTGACACATTGTACTTCAAGTTAGTGGTAAATTTTGGTCGATACAGTCTGTGTTTTTTGTGTGAAAAATACCAAAATGTCGTAAAAAAATGGAAAATTTAGCAATTTTAAAAATGTTACATTTTCTGCTTGTGAGACAAATAATCATACCACTCAAAATAGTTAATAACTAACATAGACCATATGTCTACTTTATGTTTCCATCATTATTTCAACCTCCTTTTAAATTTTTTGGACACTAGGAGGCTTAAAATATGAATAGCAAATTCTCAAATTTTCAAGAAAATTTCAAACACTGATTTTTTTTAGGGACCAGTTCAGTTCTGATGTGACTTTGAGGGACTTGTATGTGAGACACCCCCATAAATGATGCCATTTCAAAAACTGCACCCCTCACAGTATTCAAAACAGCATTTTGGAAGTTTGTTAACCCTTTAGGTGTTTCACAGGAATTAAAACAAAGTGTAGGTGAAATTTCAAAATTTCATTTTTTTTTGCAGATTTTCAATTTTAATACATTTTTCTAAGGAACACAGTAGATTTTACTAGAGAAATGTGACTAAAAATTGATTCCCTCAATTCTTTTGTTTTCATAAATATCCTATATGTGGCCCTAGTGTGCACGTTGACCAAACCACAGGCTTCATAATAGAAGGAGCACCTACTTGATTTTGGAGCCTCCTTTTTATGAGATTATTTTTTTAGGCACTATGTAGGTTTCTAGGCACCATAAGATGCTAAAAGTTAGGAACCCCCCCACAAGTGACCCCATTTTGCAAACTACACCCTCAGGGAATTCATCTAGGGGTATAGTGTACATTTCAAACCCCCAGGGGTTTCACCAATTGTGGTACAACTGGGCAGTGAAAATGAAAAATTAAATTTTTTACACAAAAATGCAGTTCTGGCTCAAAATTTTTCATTTTCACAAGGAATGAAGGAGACAAAGCACCCCAAAATCTGTGCCCCAATTTCTCCCGAGTACGGCAATGCCTCATGTGTGACCAAAAAATGGCAGGACTCAGAAGGGAGTGATATTTGGATTTTGCAGCACAGATTCTGGTGGAATGTTGGTGGGTGCTATGTCGCATTAGCAAGACCCCCAAAGCACCAATACAGTGGAACCCCCCACAAGTGACCCCATTTTGCAAACTACACCCCTCAGGGAATTCATCTAGGGGTATAGTGTACATTTCAAACCCCCAGGGGTTTCACCAATTTTTATACAACTGGGCAGTGAAAATGAAAAATTACATTTTTTTACACAAAAATGCAGTTCTGGCTCAAAATTTTTCATAAGGTATGAAGGAGAAAAAGCACCCCAAAATCTGTGCCCCAATTTCTCCCGAGTATGGCAATGCCTCATATGTGACCAAAAAATACCAGTTGGGTGCATGGCAGGACTCAGAAGGGAAGGAGTGATTTTTGGATTTTGCAGCTCAGATTCTGGTGGAATGAATGGTGGGTGCTATGTGGCATTAGCAAGACCCCCGAAGCACGGTGAAATGATGAACCTAATAATCCATAGATGTGTGGTATATTTTAAAACACTCCTTTATACATAGGCCGGGTTTGTCGGGGCAAGTTTCACAGTGGAAAATAGTATCCTTTCTTATTCCCTTTTTATAGCAAACTATGCACCTTTTTTGTGTCCTGCCCTTTTTTGCAGTGGAGGGGATTTCGTTAGGAAAATGCTGCCCTGGTACAATACGGGGGCCAGTACTAGAAGTACTGGGGCCCTCTGCCTGCTGGTTCCCAAATATTAGGCCCTTTATGACTTCCTCTTGAAAGTGCATAAATGTCCCCCTCTGGCTGGTAGAACGGAATAGCACGTAAGCGTTATACAGTGCCATCTGGATGATATACACGGCCAGCTTCTTGTACCAGATTTTTGTTTTCCGCAGGGCACTGTACGGCTTCAGTACCTGATCTGAAAGATCCACTCCACCCATGTACTTATTGTAATCTAGGATACAATTAGGTTTTGAGGTGTGGGTACTGGTACCTCGTACAGGGACGGAGGTGGTACTGTCTCCATGAATTGTTGTCAGTATAAGGACATCCCTCTTGTCCTTATATTTGACCAACAACATATTTTCGGTGGATTGTGCCCTGCTTTCACCCCTTCTCAGTACTTGGGCAATGTGCGTTTTTGGGAGGCCTCTTTGGTTCTTGCGCACAGTACCGCAAGCTGCTGTACCTCTTGAACCAAGGGCCTTAAACAGGGGGATGCTAGTGTAAAAGTTATCCACATAGAGGTGATAACCTTTATCCAGGAAGGGGTGCACTAATTCCCAGACAATTTTTCCACTAACACCTACGAGGGAGGGGGGGCATTCTGGCGGTTCAATTCTTGAATCCTTCCCTTCATATACCCTAAACCTGTGGGTGTACCCTGAGGTGCTTTCACACAGTTTATACATTTTTATGCCATACCTTGCCCTCTTACTGGGAAGGTACTAGCGGAATTTAACCCTTCCTTTAAAATGTATAAGGGACTCGTCGATACAAATAAATTTTTCAGGGATGTACATCTCTGCAAATTTGGCACTGAAATGATCAATGACCGGCCTGACTTTGAATAGCCGGTCAAAGGTGGGATCATCTCTGGGTGGGCACTGTGCATTATCGGTGTAATGTAAAAATTTAAGGATTGTCTCAAAACGAGTCCGAGTCATGGCCATAAGGTAAAATGGGGTGCTGTACAGAACATCTGTACTCCAATATTGCCTAATTTCTGGCTTTTTTACTATGCCCATATGTAACACCAGACCCCAAAACGTCATCATCTCTACTGCATCTACAGGGGTCCACCTAGCAAATGATGACGTGGGGTTTTGAGCAATAAACTGCTGGGCATATAAATTACTTTGGTCCACCATTAAATTTATAAAATCATCAGAGAAAAATAATTTGAAAAAGTCAATTTCTCTGAGACCTGTTGAATCAAATTGGATTCCTGGGATGGCCAAAAACCCAGGAACCTGGGGCTCAAAATTGTCTGGTGGTGGGGTCCATACGGGATCAATCATTTTGGGGGGGGGGTCTCAGCTGCTCTACGGGGGCGTCTTTGAGGGGGTCCCTCATCACTAGAGGAGAAAGATTAGGTTAAGACTATGGAAGTACATTTATTTATATATGCAAAGTCTATCTAATTTATTCATTTCGCACGCAACCAATAATTGAATGTCCAGATTTATAATCAATGAATATTATTTATAAGTGTAACCAGATGAAACTGTATCATGGATAATAAATATAACAATACAGGCATTATACATAATAACGATTATTGCTCCAGCATCCTTTAATAAAGCTAACCTCAGTTATGTTTAAATATATAAATGTGAATACAGAGCTGGGGGGGGGGTGGCTATACAGTAGCATGGAAGAGTCTGATTGTCGGCCAATTTGGCCAGAACACATGTGGCATTCCGCCATCTTAGATTCCATTACATAACAGACAAAGGAACCTTAACAATCTTCAGGCTCAAACAGCTGCCTGGCAATCACACATATACTGCCTGTACTTTCCTTTGTCTTTCCACAACATTTACTCCAAATTTAACCTCTAACCTGCATCATGCGATACTCACAATCCTATTATATAACTTGCACATTCATCAAACACACTTAAATGGCATTATACACTTCTAAGGACTAATCATATCATAATCACATCACAAGCTATTACACACACACCATCCGAGCATCATGCTATCAACATTTGTTACATATAAGTTGGTTCTATCCGATAGTTTATCTAGATATTCTCACTGGATATTACACAAAGCATTCACACACTTCAATAGGAACAACTCAGGGCTAATCCATTCTGGGACGCAGACACACACACTTCAATACAAAGAGTCCATACAATACTACAATCCATAATCTACCAACCGCTGCTATATGTAGCTATTGTGAAGCACAATACAATCCATGATGATAACACATGGCTGAGCACATGGCACACAGCCGATAGGCCTACACTTTATGGTCTAACAATATCTTTCATGATACAGGGTTGTAAATCTCAATCTAACAAGCCAAACAGATCCTCTGTTACACTGTCTTATCTCAATGATCCTAGCTAAACATCATTCCCACAGGTCACTCTCAACTACAGACAGAAGCTTTCTTTGTCCAAACCATATGTAAACATACTCTGGGCCTATGCACATGTTAATATCTGAAGACAACTAAAAATGGAAGTTAACTACTCTTAAACTCTCTAACATAATCCATGTTCCATAACCGGGGTCCTAGTACACAATTAATCGGTCCTACAAATTATACATTACTCAAAGCCATGTGCTCATCTTGTCCAGGAGTGCTGCATTCCATCTTGTCTGATCAACGTCCCAATAGCAAGTCCAAAAAGCTGTCTTTCCAGAGGCCATTCATTCACCTGGTATCACTTAGCCTATAGACACGCCCCTTTGTTTGCTGTATCCTAATCTAGTGGGAGCTTATAATTTGTAATAACATGTGAGTGCAATATCATATGGAATTCTAATAACTGTCATCTGATAGCTATTATAATTCTGATCATTTAGAGACTAAACTTGGTATATATGGGATAAAAGATTATTTATCCCTGACTATATTAATGTTATGGGCATGGTTATAATTATAATTATGGAAATTATATGCTGGGAAAAATTAGGCATTGACAAGACGAATCCTTCAAATTCCCCGCTTGCATCACTGGCTGTGTCAGAGTCAGAGGCAAGCATGGCATATGCCTCCTCCGCTGAATACATTCTTCTGGATGACTGGGATGACATTTGGGATGCCATTTTTATTTTTGTGTTTCTGTAAGTGTAATGTTTCAACACGTGTATAGTGTAGGGGGGGTACAAACTTTATTTCAACACGGGGGTATGTAGTGTGTAGTGTGTATGTAGTGCAGAAAAAAAAAATACTTTATACAGGAATTTGATCCCAATAAAAAAAAAAAAAATTAGATCAACCCTGTGGCAAAAATGCTGATCTGTGATGTACGTCACTCAGCAACTTCAAGGCAGCTTTTGGTACAACCTTGAAGGGGTTAAAAAAAAAAAGGTCCTGCGCCAAAAATTGAGCACAGATGTTGGTCATTAACGTCCGTCACTGAACAGCGCTCAAAGGCAACAGGAATTTGATCCAAAAAAAAAAAAATAGATCAACCCTGTGCCGAAAATGCTGATCAGTGATGTACGTTACTGATCAGCGCTCAGCGGCCACAGGACACCCACAAAAGCAAAGTGGGTGTAAAAACAATTTAAAAAAAATAAACCACAGCACTCTCCAAAAAAAAAAACAATTTAAAAAAACTGCAGAAAAGAAATTATATCAACCCTGTGCCAAAAATGCTGTTCAGTGATGTACGTCACTGATCAGCGCTCAGCGGCCACAGGACACCCACAAAAGCAACGTGGGTGTAAAAACAAAACCCCACTGAACTCTCCAAAAAAAAAAAACCTGCAGATCAGTGATGCAGTGATGCAACACTGATTAGCAGTGAGGGGCAGCAGGCACACAACTGTGGGTGCAACCTGACAGGGTATATATAAAAAAAAAAACCCTGGACCCCCAAAAAGTTGCTGATCAGTTAATTATACTGATCAGCACAAAAGGGGGGGCAGCAGTCAGTTGCACAGGCAGCACAACCTTTGGTGCAACTGACAGGTATATACAAAAAAAAACCCCTGCACCCCCAAAAAGTTGCTGATCAGCACAGATATACTGATCAGCACAAAAGGGGGGGCAGCAGACACAAAATATAGCACTCTCTGTCACTATCTCTCACTATCTGTCACTCTATGACACTGCAGCAGCAGCACACAGGAAGTCACAAGATCCAGTAAGCATCCAGCTGCTGGCAGCACGCTACCAGCGGTGATCAGGTAAGTATCAGGCAAGGATCAGGTCAGTATATCACGACAGATTGGCACGGTGACCGCTCTGCACGCAATTCCAGACCGGAATGGCGTCTGCAGCGCAGTCACCGTTAGTTTAAATCACGCGCCATGGCTGTGATTGGTCCGTCGGACCGACGGACCAATCACAGCCTTGGGGGCAGGTGGGGTGAGGTGTGGTCATCACCGGTGACCCCCTCACGCCCCCTCACACCCGGCGGTGATTGATCCCTGTGTTACCGAGCGTCTGATTCGCCGGTAACACAGGAAAACGCTGCGATTGGCTGTTCTCATTGAACAGCCAATCACAGCGATCGCCGACGGGGGGGAGGCATCGCCGCCCCCCCTGGGCATGCAGGGACATGTCTGCTGTCAGGGACAGCAGACATGTTTAAACTGTCACCGCGTCTATAGACGCGGTGACAGTTTAAAGTCATGACGTATATATACGTCATGTGTCGGGAAGTACATCCCGGCCATGACGTATATATACGTCAAATGTCGGGAAGGGGTTAATATTAAATATATACAGTACTATTTTTGTTACCATAATTCGTTATTCAAATTTTGTATTATACTTTTTTTTATGTATGTGATGCCATCATAATTTGCTTTATGTATAAGAGTAGTAATTTGCTGTAAAATAAAATATTTATAAGTATTTGTTTCATTTTCTTTTAATTTATGACTTTGTTTGTACTGATACATTACTATACTACTCAAACAGTGTGTCAATATCGTTGATTCATCATTTCACATTTGGTCCTTGCTTGACATAAACACTTATTTTGTTTACTTTTCATAATTTAGTTAAAAAAGCTTACACAATTGATAATTTTTAAATAATTGATACACCTTTTCCAACGAAACCCTCAAAATTGCAAGTTCTTTTGAGTTTTGAAAATTCCCAGGTCTGTCACTGACCCTTCTGAGTAGCAAGGTCATTGACCCTTGACTTTGTCCCGGGTAGGACCATTTTGCACTGACATAAATCACAGAGGGAGGGGAGTAAGATTAAGAGTGATTTTATAGCCAGAGAAATGACTGAAGAGAACTCATAAAATCATTGAAGTAAAGGGTTTTTTTTTTTTTTTTTCAATGTTAAGATTATCTGCAAATAGCGAAATTATATATTGTGATCGTCCACTCTGTACCCTAATTTCATGGTATGTGCATAGTAATTGACTTAAAGGGTTCCTGTCACCCCCATCAAGGACCCCAAACTAACCCCCATGTCTACTAGTACAGAGTACAGCAACGCAGAATCCGCTTTTCAAACTAAAAAAAACCTTTTCATTACCGTGTATCATCCATTCGCGCTGTTGCCTTCATTAGCATAATCTGGAGATGTCCGTCCCAATGTGGGCTAACGGACACTCCCCTGTGATGCTTTCTCAGCCCCCTTTACTTCCTCCTTCTCCCCCTCCCCTTTGCTGAGATCTCGCAGCTGCGCGCAAGTTTCCCTGAAGCCGTCCTGGCAATCTCCATAGTACCACCCTCCGATGTCATCAGGCCGCGCACCTGTGTGATTCCAGACAGTACAATCAGTACACGCCGCGGAGAGAAGACAGAAGGAAGACTCGTCGCTGCTGCTGCCTGTTTCCTGTCATCCCTCGCTGATCGGTGAGTGCGGCGTGTACTGATTGTACTGTCTGGAATCACACAGGTGCGCGGCCTGATGACATCGGAGGGTGGGACTATGGAGATTGCCAGGACGGCTTCAGGGAAACTTGCGCGCAGCTGCGAGATCTCAGCAAAGGGGAGGGGGAGAAGGAGGAAGGGGGCTGAGAAAGCATCACAGGGCCGTGATGCTTAGCACACAGGGGGAGGGACGTTTTTGAAGAATTTGACTCGATCCCTAGCAACGGACTCAGCTCCCCTTGGATACAGGGGACGCTGGAAGGATTTCAAGCCGTTCTAGTGAGTAAAATAGCGCTTAAAAAAAAAAAAAAAAAACACAGCACAGCTTACATAGACCTATACTACATAGCCTAGGGGTTAGTTGGGGGTAGTAAAAGGGGGTGACAGGTATCCTTTAAGAGCAAATATTATGGAAAACAGAGGGCATCCTTGGATGTTTCATTGGTGATTGAGAACAGACCGTATAGTAATCTGCACACATAAACTGGGGCATTTGTATTATCATTGTCGTTAAATATTTTGAATCAATGTTCATATAGACACTAAGGGGGGTATTCAATCTTCAGGTCACGGCAGGCGAGCTTGCTCGCCCGCCGTGACCCAGTCCCGTTCTCGGTCAGCAGAATGAGCCCGACAGCTAGTGATGTCGGGCTCGTTCTGCCGGGAAACCCTGTTCAATGCTGTTTGGGAAGACAGCATTGAATAGGGCCCGTCGAAGATCTCCCGTAGGGGAGATGCTCGACGGCGATTGCATACCCCCCTAAATGTAGTGTTTTCAAGATGAATTGACAATATACTGTTGAAAGCTTTCATCTGCGTACAGGTGAAGAACCGGAGAAGTAAGTTTAGAAATCACTTGATTTTTCAAAGCATACTTTTAACATTATTTATGTACCACCACACATTACACAGATGTGTACAGATACACTGTCTTTATCGCAGTGCCAATCTCATCTTATCCATACACTTTAAAAATGTATGGTCAATCATTGTTTTTCTGCACCACATGATTGCGGCATTTTTGCAGCACCAACATCACTGTACATTGTTGACATTTGCCTTATTGCTTCCCCACCTTTGAGATTAGGCAAGTATATCAATGACTGAAATAGTTTCTCAGAGTTTGCCAAACTCCTTACTCAAGGCACCCTAAAATTACATGCATTAAGGCTAACAATGATTGACCACAGTTTACTTGATTTGTACTTCTGTCAAACTTATGAAACCACTTGACCTCAACAATTGATATTTGTAAACTTAGAGCTACCCTTTTGCCTTTTTTTTTTGTATACCAGACAAGTAAATTGTGGTGTGTAAACATTGTTTTCGCTCCGCAATAAACATTAATAGGTGTCTATTACAGAAACAATTTAATTTCTCTAATAGAGGCCCATAAATTACCTATTCCAAAATAGATTGTAATTAACTTGCGAATGTGAGGTTAGTGTCTATAGCTGTCCAGACACGTTACTATTATTGTATCCAATATCGCATATCTGTTTTGTGATGAGATCTCTTACAAAAAGAATGTTCTGCACATACTTTTTGTAATATATCTTCTCATCGCAAAACCGAGAAGTGATGAGATGCAACATTGTATGGGCACCTTATGTAATATATATTGTTTACATACCCTTACAAAGTCATTTTACGTACACGGTCGGTTATGTTTGTACTTACCATTTTTGTACCTTTACAACTATTTCTATTTCCATTATTTGTAGACAAATTTTTTTCTCCTGTCTCATCCTTTTGTTAAAAATATATTTTGTTATTTATTACCAATTCTACTTGAATTATTCAATAATTTATCTACATAAACCTTTTTCCCCTAAATTGATGTTTACCATACACATTAACTCATATGGTAAATTTCCTATTAACAGTATGTATACAAGTGTGTTTAAAGTATTAGCCACTCATTCTCAGCTTTTGTCTTCTCTAATTTATTGATGCTAGATATACCTTGTTAGGATGCTCGGCAGTCTGTTACATGCCAATACTTTGGATTATCTTTGTCTGCTTCATACTTGGTCAACATACATTTTTTGCGAAGGTGAGTTTTTTTTTTTTTTAAAGGGCATGACATTTTTAGTAAAATAGTGATTTATTTATTTTTTGGGAAAAGTATCACACTGTTCAGTTTGTTTTGTAGACTTGAGAACCCTTACCATCTGTCAAAAACTTGTGCTTCATCTACCGGACAAGTCGAGAGAATGGCAAAAAAGAATACGGCATAAACTCTTTCCAAAACAAAGTTAAAATGAACAGTATAAAAAAGGGGGGTTTAGATTATTTTAGAAAGTACATGTTTTATTCTAATTCAGGAGTCATGTCAACATCTTGACGGGTCTATTACCCACCAAGTAGAACCTCTGCTGCAGACTCTAAAGCAGGGGTGGGCAATAAGCAGCCCTCCAGCTGTTGATGAACTACACATCCCTGCATGCCTTGCACCAGTTTCAGCATGGCCAAACAGCACAACAGCTGGAGGGCTTCTAATTGCCCACCCCTGCTCTAAAGATTAGACTTTTTTCTTGACTTAATGACCTTCTGCAATTGGCTCCTGGCAAGTCAATTATTTTTGGATACTTTTCAAAGGATAATGCTTATTACTAGAGACAGGATTATATGCAACATAAAAAGCTTGAAATATGCATGAAAAATACTTAAAATATGCATGAAAAGTGTTAAAATATGCTACATAAAATTATAAAAAAAAGTAATTTTTAACTTATTTGTTTAAAAATCAGTATACAATTATTTGCAAATATACATCGAAAATAGTCCCACAGCATCTGCAGATGTCTAGTGCTGTAAACAGGATTTTTTTTATCTTCCTGGCTGCTACAGCAGACTGCAGCGTCCAAAGCTCTACTTGCATCAACTACATGGACCCTCATCTCCAGCGCCGATGGATCAACTGTCAGCATAGCGTGTGAGGTCGGCGCAGTGGAAGGCTTCCTCCCTGTGCCGCATACTCACTGTGACCTGGCATTTCCTAGAACAGTGTCAGACATAGGTAAATCCAAGGTCCCCCACACTGTGCACATATTGCCCCAGCCTGCACACTCTACCACTACCTGGCCAGCAGCAGCAGGGAAAAGCAGTGCTGTGACTCGCGTGTGGAAAGGGGGCAGGGCCTAAAATATGCACCAGATTTTAGTTAAAATATCCAATAACCAGTGAGAATGGGCAATATTTGCAAATGCATATAATCCCGTCTCTACTTATTACTAACGTGTTATGCTTATGTGTTCTGGCATGACTTGCCGAAATACACTAAGTTTTGGTGCCTTTTTTGAATGTGGGATTGGTATACTGTACATATGAACACAACAGCAGTAAATGCCTTTCTTTAGGTAGCGCTGCATGTATTTTTTGAAGTAGTGCAATGATGCTTATGGAGAATCACTTTGGCTGATGGTCCAGAGATGATGGAAACGTTGACTTTTACCTATGTACCGGTTTATAAAGGTGTGAATAAACACATTTTTTTAAGGGCAAGTTTGAGACTGATGAGTGCTTCACAAATTTTTATATATTTTTGGACTGGCATGGTGCTCGAGGGTGTGGTATGGGACTCCGACAGTCGGGATCCCGACTGCCCGGAGTCAGACAGCATGGCGAGCGCAAAAAAGCCCCTTGCGGGCTCGCTGCGCTGGCCACGCTGCCTATTCTATTCTCCCTCTATGGGGGTCGTGGACCCCCACGAGGGAAAATAGCGGGTGTCCGTCGGGCACCCGGCTGTCGGCATTTTGACAGTTGGGATCCCGACGTCGGGTAAATGACTGTCGGGATCCCGACTGACGGGAACCCGTCCGGCACCCGGTGCTCGAGGTCAACCAAGCAGCTGGACTTGGTCTGATGTGATCTTTTCTTTCTTATTTTTTTTAACCTTTTATATATAATCATTGGTATATTTAATGTATCAATTCTATTTAGAGATATGGATTTTAACAGTGATGCACCATTATCGGATATAGTAACACTGGACAAGAAATTGAAGATTCTAAATCTTCAGAACCATGTGAAACAAAGGTAAACAATCTATGATTGGTTAAATTGTTTAATAGTACTTCTCCATCTAGATTAGGGGTGGCCAAACCTGTCCTCAAGATCTACCAACGGTGCATGTTTTCCAGGCAACCTGTGGATTAGGGCGGAGGGAAAAAAACAAAATTGAGAAATTCAAAATCAGCTATTGTGGGAAAGTTGTGACTTGACCTGAATAAGAAACGTGCAAAATCTTTTTGATCTGAGTCAACATCTTCTGTTCTGGCAAGAGGCCTGAAGTTTTACTTTTTTGGTGAAAAAGACAAAAACTATGAAGATGTAACTTGTGCAGAGTGAGTTAGATTTGGGTGAGTAATTTTGTTTCTGTGCAGGGAAAATACTGACTGCTTTATTTTTACACTGCAATATAGATCTCACTTTGAAGCAAAACCCCACCCAAATCTAATTCTCTCTGCACAAGTAACATCTGCCCCACCTGCAGTGCACATGGTTTTGCCCATCTAAGAAGGATTTTGTCAGAAGGAATGAACCAAAATAAGTCCCCAAGTCTACTCAGTGTAAACTTGGGTACACACTTTGGAGCCATTCAGCTGACTTTAAAAATGCCTATTGCCTCATTGAGATAGCTAAATTAAAATTTTTCTTGTACATGTGCAATTGCCGATTTTTCAAGCAACATCGACACAATTTTTCTTGGCTGCAACATGTGAAAACTGAGCAGTCACTGCATACATACAGTCCTCTATGGAGTACACAGGCTCTCCAATAAAACTGATGACATGCCTTGATTTTTTAAAGCCAGCCCCCAGAAACACCAGGTATCGCCCTACCAAATACTACATTCCTGTCAATCATTTTCCATCATTTTTCATTTAGATAGCTTAGAAAGTAAACACAGAGAAAGAAGACTAACCGAGGTTAGTGAAGAGCGCTTGTACCAGAGTGAGTTTTGTCAATAAGCTGCTGCTTGAAGGGAGTAGTCAGTTCCCAAATGAATAAAAGTTAAAAAAGAAAGCAGCGCTAGTAGAATTAAATATGCATAAAATTTAATGGAAGTATAACACAATAAAAATAATCACATGAACATATAAACATATATTAAAATAATTTAAATGGACCCAAGTTTGAATAGTCACCAATTTTTGGAGAAAGGTAAGTCCTGCTCTGATCTTGGTATAGGGGGTTTTTGGGGAGTCCGTATTAGCCAATGATGGAATCCTGTAGATTTTAGAAAGTGGACTCAACCGATGGCACAGTTGGAAATTAGCCCAATCGGGAGTCCTCACTGCTGCGAGTGACAGGTATCCAATTTTTTGATGGCAAGAGACTTCCTGAGATGATGAGAGAAAAGACGATCAGATGAAGTAAGCAGGTGGAGCGAGTCCTTAGATGTTTGTAGGTGACTCCTGGGGAACAGAGTTGGGTCCACTGGGCAAGCACCAACGCGTTTCGCAGTGTTCTCACTGCTTTGTCAAGGTGTATCCCCTTGCCTATGGGTTCCATTTTTATACCTAACTTCCTGCATGTATCATTTGCATAATTGGTCAATTAAATCAAGAATATGTACACAAATGGTTAAAAACTTACTCGGAGACAATAGCAGCATCATTACAAATATAAACTATATGTTTAAAGTAAATTATACATAAAACCTAGTGGCTAGCCAAAAAATCGCTTCTCGGCCTTTTGGCTAAGATCAAGTGTAGTATCTGTTCTTATCAGTTTACTCTGAGAGGCAGCTCTGCTCCTTGTTTCTTGGACCGACAACGGTCCTTCTCAGGGCTACCGCTGCTGGCCGAGAGAGCGAAAGAGCGAAGACGTCGAGACTGCGAGGAGGAGAAGACATCGCTGAAGAGGGAGAAGCCGGCGAAGAAGACTGAGGGTCAGACTTGTCTGCTCTGCCCTCCGAAGCGACTGCCGACCCCTCCGCCTCTCGACGCCGAGGAAGAAGCTCCGCCCCCGACTGCGAGGAGAAGAGGATTTCGCCTGAGGAGGGAGATCAACGCACCCTAGCCACCTGGGAGAGGCAGACTTGTTTGCTCTGCCCTCTCGAAGCCTTGCAGCACTCCCGAGCTGCCTAGGAGGGTCAGACTTTTCTGCTCTGCCCTCTGAAGCCTCCACCGCTCCGGAGCCGCCGCCGAGGGTCAGACTTTCTGCTCTGCCCTCCGAAGCTCTGCAACGCTCCCCAGCCTCTGTGGAGGGTTAGACTTGCTTTGCTCTGCCCTCTGAAGCCGTGCATCGCTCTCTAGCCACCTTGGAGGGTTAGACTTGGGTTGCTCTGCCCTCTGAAGAGATCTCCTCCTTCCCCTCCTGCCGGGGTCCCGGAAAAGACCCTTTTTGCCCCGAGAAGCCGGAAGGATGGCCACAGCCTCCGCTCCAGCCCCCCTCGCCGGGAAGAAGGGCAAGTCCCCGGCCGAAACCCCAGCAAATGTGGCTGGCCCCAGCTCCTGCCCCCCTTCAGGGACACCACCAGCGGTGCCCGCCAGGGATGGCTCCAAGGCTACCCCAGCCCTGGAACCCTGGATGAGGCAAACCGTGGTGATGAAGCTGAAGGAGGTGGACGGACGGGTGCCGGACCTTTCGCTGGTGCAATTCGGCAAGATGATGGTCCTGGACCAAGGATTCTCGGCCCCCGAAGTCCTCAGCACCCAGACCTTCATCAAGGGGATCTTTTATGTCACCTTCGCCACCATTGCCATCTGCAAGAGGTATTGGGAGGCGGTGAAAGCGGCGAAGCCTGATTCCCCTCTCTCTCGCTTTGTGGGCAACTGCCCTATTCAAAGGGAGGAGAGGCGGTTGATGGTTTCAATGCGAAGTCCACATGTGCCTGCCAAAGACATCGTCACGTTCCTGAGCAGATCCTGCACGGTCATCAGGGACCCCACAAGGGTCCTGCTGAGCAACGGGCTCTGGGACGGAAAGTGGTCGGTGGTGGTCAGGCTCCACAAGGACACTTCGTGCCCAGACGGAGTCAAGCACCTCAAACAGTGCTTCTCCCTGGGGGGAACCGCTGGACTCATCTACTACGCGGATCAACCACGCACCTGTCGAAAGTGCAGTGGGAAAGACCACGTGGGAAGAGAGTGCAAGGTCTCGGCATGCAAGTTCTGTCACGTGGCCGGCCACGAGACAAAGGACTGCCCCACGAAGCTCGTCTGCAACCTGTGCGGCAAAGGAGACCACCTCTACAAGGCATGCCCTGACAGAGCGAGGTCCTACGCCGCAGCAGTGAAGGGAGTTACCCCCATGGTGCCTCCCCAGCCGGTACAGAAGCAGCCAAAGCCGAAGCTGCAGAAACAAGGTGGTAAGAAACCCTCCCCTGCCCCTGTCATCCCCACCCCTCCTCCCCTACCTCCCTCTGTGACAGCACCCCCCTCCACTGCTGCCCACCCCCCTCCCTCACCCTCCCGACCTCTTGCCCAACCCACCCCTCTTCCCTCCACCCCCTCTGCCCCTCCCCTCTCCGAGGAGGAGTTTCCACCCCTTGCCCCCGCAGGTCCGACTACGCTGAGACGGAAGAGGAAGGTGTTGGAGAGCCCAGCTGCCGACCCGGAAACTTCCAAAAAGGCAGCAGTTGAGTTGGTGGAACCACCCCAGCCCCCCCCCTCCCTCGAGGAGGAGATGGCGGCCTTGGTGGAATGTTACGACGAGTTTGGGGCGACTGAACTCGTCTGCGACAGCGACATCGACCAGCTGCTTGGCATTACGGAACCAACCCATGAAGGAGATCCAGCTGCAGAGCCGGACGCTGCGCCCCCTGATGGGAGTGGTAACGTAAACGTATCGTAACCTAACCTGCCCTTTCTCTTAACAGATGGTAGCTTTTAATATTCTTACCATTAATGTGAGGAGCATTAAGGATAAGGCTAGGAGACAGTCTGTTTTTACTTTCCTTGACTATCAGAAATGTGATGTTTACATGTTGCAGGAATGCTCTCTCCCTTTCTCCAGGTCATACAAGCACCTGGCCCGGCAGTGGTCCCATGGCCCGTCCTACTGGTCCGGTGGAGGTGAGTGTAAGTCTGCAGGGGTAGCTATTCTGATCAGGGGGAGCCTCTTCACGCTGGATTCTGTTCAGGAGCTTGTCTGCGGCAGGTTACTTGTCGTAGACGGCTCCTGGGCAGGTGAGCCTATCAGGCTTATCTGCGTGTACGCTTCACCTATCAAGAATGAGCGTTTGGAATTATTCCAGACCCTGCGGACCCAGCTCGCCACCACCAGGGCTGTAGTGATGGCTGGAGACTTCAACTGCCCGATCGAAGGGGATGGACGAAGCACCTGCAACTCTGCGAAGCTGGACATTACGTCCAATCTGCTCCGGGAAATGGTGGCCGAAGCGTCACTGCGGGACGCTGTGGGCTCCATGGGGGGAGGCTCCGTGAATTTCACGTGGAGCCGCCCCGATGGCTCTGTGCGTTCCCGCATTGACTTCGTGTTCACCTCCCGGGCAGTGCAGCAGGTTAGGCATTCTATGGTTCCCTGCTTCTTCTCTGACCACAGGGCCATTCTCTTCCAAGGTATCCTGGGCCATGGTTTTCCATCTGGCCCAGGCTCCTGGAAGTTGAACTGTGCACTGCTGGAAAAGGAGGAGGTATTGGCTGAACTTAAGGATGCCTACATCACATGGAAAAATGACAAATGTTATTTTGACTGCATGTCTGACTGGTGGGAATATGCCAAATCTAACATCCGCAGTTTCTTTCAGGTCAAGGGGCGTATCCAGGCATGCGACCGTAAGAGGAACCTCAGAAATCTGCAGCGTGAGCTCCAGTCCCTGGTGGACCTCCAGCGGTGCGGCTGGGACGTGAAGGACGACCTGGATGAGACCAAAAAGAGCCTGAAAAGGCACTTTGAGGAGGAGTCCAGACGTATCGTCTTCCGTTCCAAGGTGGAGAATCTGGAGAAGGGTGAGAAGTGTTCTTCATTCTTTTTCAGGAAACTCCACTCTGGCCACACGCCCCTGACCGAGCTGCGAGATGAGAATGGCATTCCCAGACAGGGGAAGGAGGGCGTGATGAAGGTCGTCCGCGACTACTACAGCGACCTCTACTCCCCTAAGACGACTGACAACGACATGGCCGACAAGTTCCTGTCAGGTATCACTAACCCTATTGATCCTGCAGGCAGATCGGCGCTGGACGCTCCCCTGACGCTGGAGGAGGTATTCTCTGCCACCAAATCCTTTAGGCAAGGCAGGACTCCAGGTAACGATGGTCTCCCAGCTGAGCTCTATGTAGCGCTGTGGGATCTAATCGGCCCGGACCTGCTCGAGCTGTATGAGGAGATGGTGGTGGAGGGGAAAATGCCTCCTTCGCTGAGGGAAGGGATGATCACGATCTTGTATAAGCGGAAGGGGGAGAGATGTGAGCTGAAAAATTGGAGGCCCATCTCTCTTCTGAACGTGGACTACAAGATCCTCGCCAAGGTACTGGCCAACAGGCTGAAGGCTGTCATCGGACAGATTGTTCATCCGGATCAGACCTGTGGTATCCCAGGCCGCAGGATCGCAGACAGCCTTGCCCTCCTCAGGGACACGGTCCATTACGTGAAAGATCGTAATGTGCGCACGGCCCTGATCAGTCTTGATCAGGAAAAGGCCTTTGACCGTGTCTCTCATGAGCTGATGGGTAAGGTGCTGCGAAAATTTGGTCTTGGTGAATTGTTTTGTTCGTATGTTAACCTTATGTACCTTGATATCCACAGCACGGTGTTGGTGAACGGCTGGAAGACTGACCCCTTCCCTGTCCTCTCTGGGGTCAGACAAGGCTGCCCTCTTTCACCTCTTCTTTTTGTTTGCGTTATAGAGCTCCTGGCCCTATCCATCAGACAGAATCCAGAGATTAGAGGGATCACCGCACCAGGTCCAGACCACCCAGTGGCCAAGTGCTCGCTGTACATGGACGACGTCACTGTCTTCTGCGCGGATCAACGCTCGGTGGCAGCACTCGTCCAGACCTGTGAGGACTTCGGCCGTGCTTCGGGGGCAAAAGTCAACTGCGGGAAGTCAGAGGCCATGCTCTTCGGAAACTGGCACCTGTCATCCTCGGCTCCTTTCCCATTTACCGTCAAACCGGACCTCATCAAAATTCTGGGTGTCTGGTTCGGCGATGATGGAGCCGCCCGGAAGTGCTGGGATGAGAAACTTGCTACAGTGAGACAGAAAATTGGACTGTGGAGCCTCAGAGACCTTTCCATCGAAGGGAAAGCCCTTGTGCTGCGGAACGAGATTCTTCCCGTCCTGCAGTACACAGCCCAGGCCTGGCCGCCGCCAACTGCGGTCTGCAAGGCCATTACCCGGGCCACTTTCCACTTCATCTGGGGCTCCAAAATGGACAGAGTGAAGCGGAGCATTATGTACAAGGATCCCCTCAAAGGTGGCAAAGGCATTCCAGACATTCCAACTATGCTGAGAGCCTTCTTTGTATGTACTTGCATCCGCAGAACTTTGATTGACAATTGTGCCGGCTCTGCGGGGAACTCTATGTCCCGCTTCTTCCTCCTGCCTTTGTGGAGGACCCTTAAATGGGACAAGTGGGACAGCTCCATCCCTTACAACTGGACCACTCCGTGGTTTTACCTGGACGTGTCCAAGTTTGTGAGGGAACACCAACTGGAAGGATTGAAACCCGACTTGTGGAAGCCAAAAACTGTCCACAAGCTCATCAGAGCCAAAGACACTATGGAATCGATCCCAGGGCTCCCGGCGGCAACTGTTAAGTTTGTCTGGGAGTATGTGGCATCCAAGAGACTGAGTAATAGACATAAAGACTTGTCATGGATGGCCATCCAGGGGGGTTTGCCTCACCGGTCATTCATGCACTCCCGAAACTTGTGTAGGTACAGACATTGTCCCTGGTGCCTCGTTCGCGAGGAAACATCTATGCACCTCTTCTGGGACTGCACCTATGCCCAGTTGCTGCTGGATGCCCTAGAGACTGAGTTTAAGGACTGTGTGCCCAGGAGCCACCTATCGTACCATTCGGTGCTTTACGGACTGTTCCCCGGCACACACACTGTTGGGGCGACCCAGGAGGCCTGGCGCCTTATAAACTGTTTTAAGGACGCTGTGTGGTTTGCCAGGAATCGCCTCATTTTGAGGAGGGAGAGGATGTCCGTGCAGGACTGCCGCAGGCTGATCCACAGCCTGCTCAGAGACTACTCCATCCGGGATAGCCCTGAGGAAGAAGAGGACTAACCCCCCCCTTCTTCTGGCCCTTTCCCCATTGAACTGAGTGATAAGAACTGTGACGTGGCCCCGCTCCCCCATTTCACGATGTCTGTTGTTTTATTGATGTCCTGTCTATTTATTGCCCTCCCCTTATATGTGTCTGTCTGGTCAATAAAGCTTCGGGCAATGTGACTCCCCCTCCCTCACCCCCCTCCCCTCCACCCATAGTCTTATCCATAGTCAATGATTGTTTAAGGTTAGAATGCATAGTGCATAACATGTCTTACGGTATTTGATTTCTTATGCTGTATTTCATGAAATGTACTATACAGTCTTGCATGTGTGCTGTGTTTTGGCTGTGCTGCGACACAGTATATATGCCTAAATGTTACCGTCTGTTTTTTGCTTTCTTTATGCACAATAAAGATTTGCCTTTTCAATCAAAAATCGGTTGAGTCCACTAAATCCTTTAGGCAGGGCAGGACTCCGGGCAGTGATGGTCTCCCAGCAGAGCTTTATGTTGCGCTGTGGGATCTCATTGGCCCGGACTTGCTCGAGCTGTACAAGGAGATGGTGGTGGAGGGCAAAATGCCTTCTTCGCTGAGGGAAGGAATGATCACGATCTTGTATAAGCGTAAGGGGGAGAGATGTGACCTGAAAAATTGGCGTCCCATCTCTCTTCTGAACGTGGACTACAAAATCCTCGCCAAGGTACTGGCCAACCGGCTGAAGGCTGTCATTGGGCAGATCGTTCATCCAGACCAAACCTGCGCCATTCCCGGCCGCAGAATCGCAGACAGCCTTGCCCTCCTCAGAGACACGGTCCATTACGTGAAAGACCGTAATGTGTGCACAGCCCTGATCAGCCTTGATCAGGAAAAGGCCTTTGACCGTGTCTCCCATGAGCTGATGGGCAAGGTACTGCGTAAATTTGGTCTTGGTGAGCTATTCTGTTCTTATGTTAACCTGATGTACCTTGACATTTACAGCTCGGTGTTGGTGAACGGCTGGAAGACTGACCCCTTTTCAATTCTGTCTGGGGTCAGACAAGGCTGCCCTCTTTCACCTCTTCTTTTTGTTTGTGTTATAGAGCTCTTCGCTGTATCCATCAGGCAAAATCAAGAGATCAGAGGGATCACCGCACCAGGTCCAGACCACCCAGAGGCCAAGTGTTCGCTGTACATGGATGACGTCACTGTGTTCTGCGCAGACCAGAGATCGGTGACGGCCCTCGTCCAGACCTGCGAAAACTTCGGCCGTGCTTCAGGAGCAAGGGTCAACCTTGGGAAGTCAGAGGCTATGCTCTTCGGAAAGTGGCACCTGTCGTCCTCCACTCCATTCCCATTCACGGTAAAACCAGACCTCATCAAGATCCTTGGTGTCTGGTTCGGGGGAGATGGAGCGGCCCTGAAGTGCTGGGATGAAAGACTTGCGACAATGCGTCAGAAACTGGGATTGTGGAGTCTCAGAGACCTTACCATCGAAGGGAAAACACTTGTGCTGCGGAATGAGATTCTTCCTGTTCTTCAGTACACCGCCCAGGCCTGGCCACCTCTGGCGGCGATCTGCAAGGCCATCACACGGGCTGTTTTCCACTTCATCTGGGGCTCCAAAATGGACAGAGTCAAGCGGATTGTTATGTACAAAGATCCCCTCAAAGGTGGAAAAGGCATTCCAGACATTCCAACTATGCTGAGAGCCTTCTTTGCATGTAACTGTATCCGCAGAACTTTGATTGACAATTGTGCCGGCTTTGCGGGGAACTCCATGTCCCGCTTCTTCCTCCTACCTATGTGGAGGACCCTTAAATGGGACAAGTGGGACAGCTCCATCCCTTACAACTGGACTACTCCATGGTTCTACCTGGATGTGTCCAAGTTTGTGAGGGAGCACCAACTGGAGGGATTGAAACCCGACTTGTGGAAACCTAAAAATGTCCACAAGCTCATCAGAGCCAAAGACGCCATGGAACCGATTTCAGGGCTCCCTTCAGCAACTGCCAAGTTTGTCTGGGAGTATGTGGCCTCCAAAAGGCTCACAAATAGACACAAAGACATGTCATGGATGGCCATTCAGGGGGGCTTACCTCACCGGTCATTCATGCACTCCCGAAACTTGTGTAGGTATAGACATTGTCCCTGGTGCTTTGTGCATGAAGAAACCTCCATGCACATCTTCTGGGACTGCTTCTACGCACAGTTGTTGTTGGATGCCCTAGAGACTGAATTCAAGGACTCTGTGCCCAGGAACTGTCTTTCATACCTTTCGGTACTGTATGGACTATTCCCGGGCAACCACACGTATGGGGCGACCCAGGAAGCCTGGCGCCTTATAAACTGTGTTAAGGACGCTTTGTGGTTTGCCAGAAATCGTCTCATATTGCGGAGGGAGAGAATGTCCGTTCAGGACTGCCGCAGGCTGGTTCACAGCCTGCTCAGAGACTATTCCATTCAGGATAGCCCTGAGGAAGAAGAGGACTAAACCCCTTTTCTTCTGGTCCTTTCCCCCTGTTTGGACTGTTTTATAAGACTTTGGGACCGTGGCCCCTTCCCCCTCACTTCACAATGTCTGTTGTTTTGTTGCTGTATTTTTATTTATTGCCCTCCCCTTATATGTGTCTGTCTGGTCAATAAAGCTTCGGGCATGTGATTCCTCCTCCCTCACCCCCTACCCTCCACACCCATAGTCTTGTATACTGTTGTGTAAATGTTACCGTTAGAATGCATAGTGCATAGTATAGTCTATAGTGTAAGTTTATCTTGTACTGTATTTTATAATATGTACTATACTGTTTGCATGTGTACTGTGTTTTGGCTGTGCTGCGACACGGTATATGTGTGATATTTGTTATCGTCTGTTTTTTGCATTCTTTATGTACAATAAAGACCTGCTTTTTCAATCAAAAATCGGTTGAGTCCACTTTCTAAAATCGACAGGATACCATCATTGGCTAATACGGACTCCCCAAAAACCCCCTATACCAAGATCAGAGCAGGACTTACCTTTCTCCAAAAATTGGTGACTATTCAAACTTGGGTCCATTTAAATTATTTTAATATATGTTTATATGTTCATGTGATTATTTTTATTGTGTCATACTTCCATTAAATTTTATGCATATTTAATTCTACCAGCGCTGCTTTCTTTTTTCTTTTTTAACTTTTAGAAAGTAAACACAGACCTAACCTGCTAATTAAGTCAGTGCATGCAGTCAAATTATCATCTGCAAAGACAGGAAATCTCTCTGTGTGTACAGAATGAGAGATAATGATCACCCTATCCCATTCCAAACTACTACCCGGCCTTTTTTTGTTTATTAAGCTAAATTGCTTAGCACAAATCTCTGCATGTGTATGATCTGGATCTGGAGGAAATTGCCTACCCTTAATAGCTTAGCAAAATTACTTAGCAAACATCTCTACATGTGTATGCCCTTTTACCTAGTTAAGCCTGTACACTTCCATACCCACAGGAGATAAATCTTGTATACTGTATATATGCATTAATAAAACATGTAGGTCAGGAGGTACAAAAGGAGGTTTTGTAAAAAAGCAATCTCTCTTAATTTATGTTTTGTGTCTAGGCAGTGCTACTGTGCATGATGGTTATGCTTAATATTCTGAATGAATATCCCTTTAACACAGAAAAACACATTTTCAAGTGAACAATTTCTACCATGCAATTTAAAGCTTATTTGCCATACATGATTTCAGCTGTTTGGTTTCCTTTTGGGAAGCACATGAAGGGGCTTCTCTGGCACAGCTGTGTGCCAAGCTGCTACCAGGTCTTTGATGCATACAGTACTTTTGTCAACTTTTACCATTTATACACTTTTGCCTCCAATTAACCTAATTTTGGGTGTTGTGTACTCCATGCACCCTGAGAGTACTCACATGATTGTCCTTGTACTTGAAAAATGTATTTATGAATGCAAGGTAAAAAATGGATGCCTTTAGTGCAGTTTTCAAAATCTATAAATGTTCATGGTACATTATTTGAAGAGGAATTATTGTTTTTTCTTTAGATGAGCTAAATCCACTTCTAATTTTGTTCACGACCTATAGGGGGCATATGCTTCACATGCAGGTAATGTTCTTAGTACTAGATTCGAAGAGGAACTAGCGTTGTTTAAAAAATGAGCTAAATCCACTTCAAATTTTGTTCACGACCTATAGGGGGCATATGCTTCACATGCAGGTAATGTTCTTAGTACTAGATTTGAAGAGGAACTAGCGTTGTTTTATAAAATGAGCTAAATCCACTTCTAATTTTGTTCACGACCTATAGGGGGCATATGCTTCACATGCAGGTTATGTTCTTAGTACTAGATTTGAAGAGGAACTAGCGTTGTTTTATAAAATGAGCTAAATCCTCTTCAAATTTTGTTCACGACCTATAGGGGGCATATGCTTCACATGCAGGTAATGTTCTTAGTACTAGATTTGAAGAGGAACTAGCGTTGTTTTATAAAATGAGCTAAATCCACTTCTAATTTTGTTCACGACCTATAGGGGGCATATGCTTCACATGCAGGTTATGTTCTTAGTACTAGATTTGAAGAGGAACTAGCGTTGTTTTATAAAATGAGCTAAATCCTCTTCTAATTTTGTTCACGACCTATAGGGGGCATACTGTATGCTTCACATGCAGGTAATGTTCTTAGTACTAGATTTGAAGAGGAACTAGCGTTGTTTTATAAAATGAGCTAAATCCTCTTCTAATTTTGTTCACGACCTATAGGGGGCATATGCTTCACATGCAGGTAATGTTCTTAGTACTAGATTTGAAGAGGAACTAGCGTTGTTTTATAAAATGAGCTAAATCCTCTTCTAATTTTGTTCACGACCTATAGGGGGCATATGCTTCACATGCAGGTAATGTTCTTAGTACTAGATTTGAAGAGGAACTAGCGTTGTTTTATAAAATGAGCTAAATCCTCTTCTAATTTTGTTCACGACCTATAGGGGGCATATGCTTCACATGCAGGTAATGTTCTTAGTACTAGATTCGAAGAGGAACTAGCGTTGTTTAAAAAATGAGCTAAATCCACTTCAAATTTTGTTAACGACCTATAGGGGGCATATGCTTCACATGCAGGTAATGTTCTTAGTACTAGATTTGAAGAGGAACTAGCGTTGTTTTATAAAATGAGCTAAATCCACTTCTAATTTTGTTCACGACCTATAGGGGGCATATGCTTCACATGCAGGTTATGTTCTTAGTACTAGATTTGAAGAGGAACTAGCGTTGTTTTATAAAATGAGCTAAATCCTCTTCAAATTTTGTTCACGACCTATAGGGGGCATATGCTTCACATGCAGGTAATGTTCTTAGTACTAGATTTGAAGAGGAACTAGCGTTGTTTTATAAAATGAGCTAAATCCACTTCTAATTTTGTTCACGACCTATAGGGGGCATATGCTTCACATGCAGGTTATGTTCTTAGTACTAGATTTGAAGAGGAACTAGCGTTGTTTTATAAAATGAGCTAAATCCTCTTCTAATTTTGTTCACGACCTATAGGGGGCATACTGTATGCTTCACATGCAGGTAATGTTCTTAGTACTAGATTTGAAGAGGAACTAGCGTTGTTTTATAAAATGAGCTAAATCCTCTTCTAATTTTGTTCACGACCTATAGGGGGCATATGCTTCACATGCAGGTAATGTTCTTAGTACTAGATTTGAAGAGGAACTAGCGTTGTTTTATAAAATGAGCTAAATCCTCTTCTAATTTTGTTCACGACCTATAGGGGGCATATGCTTCACATGCAGGTAATGTTCTTAGTACTAGATTTGAAGAGGAACTAGCGTTGTTTTATAAAATGAGCTAAATCCTCTTCTAATTTTGTTCACGACCTATAGGGGGCATATGCTTCACATGCAGGTAATGTTCTTAGTACTAGATTTGAAGAGGAACTAGCGTTGTTTTATAAAATGAGCTAAATCCTCTTCTAATTTTGTTCACGACCTATAGGGGGCATATGCTTCACATGCAGGTAATGTTCTTAGTACTAGATTTGAAGAGGAACTAGCGTTGTTTTATAAAATGAGCTAAATCCTCTTCTAATTTTGTTCACGACCTATAGGGGGCATATGCTTCACATGCAGGTAATGTTCTTAGTACTAGATTTGAAGAGGAACTAGCGTTGTTTTATAAAATGAGCTAAATCCACTTCTAATTTTGTTCACGACCTATAGGGGGCATATGCTTCACATGCAGGTAATGTTCTTAGTACTAGATTTGAAGAGGAACTAGCGTTGTTTTATAAAATGAGCTAAATCCACTTCTAATTTTGTTCACGACCTATAGGGGGCATATGCTTCACATGCAGGTAATGTTCTTAGTACTAGATTTGAAGAGGAACTAGCGTTGTTTTATAAAATGAGCTAAATCCACTTCTAATTTTGTTCACGACCTATAGGGGGCATACTGTATGCTTCACATGCAGGTAATGTTTCATAGGGGCGCACATAAAATGCTGGGCATTCTCATGCCAAAGACCGGTGTCCACCCCCGCCACCCTCCACTACTCGTACGAATACATTGGCAACTGTGCTAGTCACCGAAGGCATTCAAACTGAGAAACTACACATGCACATATATGCACAGAGCCACACCATCGGTCCCCAGCACGAATACACTGGTAATGCTAGTGAATCACCCTCTTTATACAAATTCAGAAGTGGTTCTAGACACATTATAATAAATTGGCTAAATCCACATCAGTTTTAGTATCTGACAGCAAGGGGGTCATAATAAATTACATAAACAGAAGTGGATGAAGGCACAACATAATAAATGGGCTACATCCACTTAAATTCATGTACTAGGTACAATAACAGAAGTGGATGTAGACACAAATAATAAAGTAGGCTAAATACACTTCTGATTCCGTTCATGACCTCCAGGGGGGAAATATTTACACTAGCAGAAGAGGAACTAGCTGGCATAATAAAAAAATGCTAGTTCCCATGCAGTAACTGTAACTGATTTACTGAAGAGGAACTAGCTGAGATAATAAAAAAGTGCTAGTTCCTAAGGCAGTTACTGTAACTGAAGGGGATCTAGTCTCTACCGGCACGGGCAGTGGCTTCCTCACTTACTTCCTGAGTCTGACCATAGAGTGCAGCCTCCGGGAGGAGCAGAGAGAGTCTCGGATGATAGAGAGGGGCGGGGGACAGACAGGAGGATGCGGAAGTGAAGGTGAGAGCTGTGGCTGGGGCACTGTGGGGATTACATTCAGTATCTACACCTAATGCTGGGGTCTGACAGGAGATGGCCGAGGAGCTTACACTCTACTGTGTGTGTAATGGGCTGTGCTCTTACTGTGTAACCAGAGACATAGGAGCTGCACTGAGTACACTGACATCATCATGTATAGATCCCCCCTGTATATAGTGTACAGCCATATATATATACACCCTCCTGTATACAACCATATATATACACCCTGTATAGAACCAAGTATATTCACCCCCATATATAGCCATGTATATACACCCAATGTATACAGCCAAGTATATTCACCCCCATATATACACTACAGCCATGTATATATACCCCCTGTATAGAGCCAATTATATTCACCCCCTGTATACAGCCATGCATATACACCCCATATACAGCCAAGTATATACACTCCCCCTGTATACCATGTACAGCCATGTATATACACGCACTCTATACAGCCATGTATATACTCACACCTCCCCCCCCCCCCCCCCCATATACAACCACGTATTTACCAGTTTTTCTGGGTCCCAGTGGAATAAAGCCTTCTCTCCCCTTTTCACCCCAGCATGGCACATGTGGGTCTGGGGGAAGTATCAATAGGCCCACTAGCGTACAAAATACATATATACTAGAAAATACATAATTCTGAAAACAGGGACAGTGCGCACCGAAGGCGTGCGCCCAAAATTTAGGGCATGGTTTTTTTGGGAAGTGGTGTGGCCACATAATCGTACCAATTCACATTACACCACACACCATAATGCCCAATACACATTACACCACACACCGTTATGCCTAGTACACATTATAGCACACACCGTAATGCCCAGTACACATTATAGCACACGCCGTTATGCCCAGTACACATTACAGGATCAGTATGAAATACCGATGCCGGAATCCCGACCACTGAAATGCCGACAAGGGGGGGCGTGGATCGCCACCCCCTTGCGGGCTTGCTGCGCTCGCCACTATTTTATTCTCCCTCTATGGGTGTCGTGGTCACCCATAGAGGGACAAAGTGCCGACATTGCGTACACATTATAGCACACACTGTTACGCCCAATACACATTATAGCACACACCGCTGGGTGCACGCACCCAAGGCTTCGGCGGGGGGGGGGGGGGGGGCAGCAGCGGATAGTCGCGCCCATCGTTGCTTTATATTGGGGTTCCCATGTAAACGCTGGACGTTCCCATGGTGGTCGGGCCTTGGCGTCAGTGCCAGGGGTGGACAGCTGACATCACCGGATATCAGCTGCCCGCCCACTTCCTCCCGAGGGTGCACGCATATCTATGTGCCCTGGGAGTCATTTAGATATGCAAGGGTGCGAATTCGCATCCGAATGAATCAAGCAGAATAAGCCCCAATCACTATGTTCCAGCCAAGCTCTGAGTGATGTGCCAGATGGGCCGTACTGCCCAGTGCCCCTTCTCTGGGTGCCCAGTGTACAACAGTTAGTGCCTTCTTGCCAGGTGCTAGATCTGCCTGACGTGTATACTCCTAGCAGGAGCACTGCCTGTATAATATAATATACCAGGGATCTGTATATCATGTCCAACCTTATCTGCGCACCTTCCGTTATTATAACTATCCCATCAGTGACTGCTCTCCGCTCCCAGCGAGTGCTCATCCCGGACCCACGTGTCCCTGCACAGTACAGTCTCCTTGTTCTTACAGGTCCCAGTCAGGCTACAGACGACAGAATGACACTATGGATGCTGCCGTGCCCTTTCTACTGCCGGACAGTATCCTCTACCAGATATTCCTAAGCCTTGATCCTGCGGACCTGCTTTCGGCCGGTTTGGTGTGCCGACGCTGGTACTCCGTGTCCCGTGATGATTTCTTGTGGAAGGAGTTATTCTACAGGCATTACCGAGTGCAGCGGCACGTTCATCGATACCCAGGTAAGTGGGAAATGCCGGAACCCAGCGGCTGATCCCATCATGCTTTGCTGACTGCACTGGGGGCCATGAATTGAAGTGTTTGTATTGGCGACAGGCACAGACTCATGGTACGAGGAGTTCCAGCGTCTGCGTGACACGGCGCCGTGCGTAGAGGTGCAGAGACTCCGGGAGCACACAGACCAGGTCCTGCATGTCAGCTTCTCACACTCGGGGGACCTGTGCGCCACCTGCTCTAAGGACTGCACCGTCAAAGTGAGTTGGCGCTATCTCTTGTGTTGTTTCCCTGATTGTGTAGACGACTGTTGGGTCCTGACGCTGCTTCCTATTGTCCCTCTGCAGATATGGAGCACCAGACACCCCCTATCGCTCCTGCACAGCGCCAACATGAGACCCCACCACTGGAGCTACACCCAGTTCTCCCAGTTTAATTCTGACGACACGCTCCTCCTGGTGTCCGGGGTCTTCGTGGGGCCTCACAACTCATCTGCAGGGGAGATTGCAGTCTTCAGCCTAGGTAAGGCGGCAGGGGGGGGGGGGGGAGGTGTCGGGGTATCAGTGCCACTCTGCAGACAGTAGAGCTGACATCTCTCTTCGTCTGTAGATGGATTTAACCTTTTGAGTCGAGTAAGAAATAAACCGTATGATGTGTTCGGCTGTTGGCTTAATAACACCCACCTCATCTCCGGGAACCTGCACCGCATGGGCCGGGTCACTTCCTGCTCCGTGCTTTGGTTGAATAAGGCCTTTCAGGTGAGCGCTAGGCTGGCAGAGGGGAACGTAGGTCGAGTGGTGGCGTACGGAGTCAGTAAGTGTGCCTTGTGTGTCCCGTTGCCAGGATGTGGAGTCTGAGAACCTGAATGTGGTGAAGAGACTTTTCAAGATTCAGAACCTGAACGGGAGCACCATCCGCATGGTGATGGTGGCGGACTCGTCGGATCTGCTGATGGAGGCCGGAGAGAAATCGGAAGAGGCCTTGCAAAGACCTCCACAGCCGGCTGAGGTGGACAGCGCCGAGGAGGAAGATGTAGAGGAAGATGACGAGGAAGTCAGGGACATTGCAGCAGATGATGCAGAGATAGCAGCCGCCCTTCAGCTCTTCATGGACAATGGCGCCCAAGAGCAGGTGGAGCTGCCCCAACCTCCGCTGTCTGATGAGCAGTTTGAGACCAAGGTGGCCCAGTGGTACGCAAAGTACAGGACAAAGCGACCAGATAGCCCTATGGCCAAGGAGGAGACTGTGAGCAGGAAGTATCTGATCTTCACCACTGGCTGCCTCACCTACTCGCCCCATCAGATAGGTACATGTAATAGTGACCCCATCAGATGTGTACATGTAATAGTGACGTCTTCAGATGTGTACATGTAATAGTGACCTCATCAGGTGTGTACATGTAATAGTGACCTTATCAGATGGGTTATCCCATCAGATGTGTACATGTAATAGTGTCCCCATCAGATAGGTACATGTAATAGTGACGTCTTAAGATGTGTACATATAATAGTGACCCCATCAGGTGTGTACATGGTAATAGTTACTCCATCAGATGGGTACCTGTAATAGTGACCTCATCAGATGGGTACATGTAATAGTGACCTCATCAGATGGGTACATGTAATAGTGACCCCATCAGATGTGTACATGTAATAGTGACCCCATCAGATGTGTACATGTAATAGTGACCCCATCAGATGTGTACTTGTAATAGTGACCCCATCAGATGGGTACATGTAATAGTGACCCCATCAGATGGGTACATGTAATAGTGACCCCATCAGATGTGTACATGTAATAGTGACCCCATCAGATGTGTACATGTAATAGTGACCCCATCAGATGTGTACATGTAATAGTGACCCCATCAGATGTGTACATGTAATAGTGACCCCATCAGTTGTGTACATGTAATAGTGACCCCATCAGATGGGTACATGTAATAGTGACCCCATCAGATGGGTACATGTAATAGTGACCCCATCAGATGGGTACATGTAATAGTGACCCCATCAGATGGGTACATGTAATAGTGACCCCATCAGATGGGTACATGTCATAGTGACCCCATCAGATGGGTACATGTAATAGTGACCCCATCAGATAGGTACATGTAATAGTGACCCCATCAGATGAGTACATGTAATAGTGACCCCATCAGATGTGTACATGTAATAGTGACCCCATCAGATGGGTACATGTAATAGTGACCCCATCAGATGGGTACATGTAATAGTGACCCCATCAGATGGGTACATGTAATAGTGACCCCATCAGATGGGTACATGTAATAGTGACCCCATCAGATGGGTACATGTAATAGTGACCCCATCAGATGGGTACATGTAATAGTGACCCCATCAGATGGGTACATGTAATAGTGACCGCATCAGATGGGTACATGTAATAGTGACCCCATCAGATGGGTACATGTAATAGTGACCCCATCAGATGGGTACATGTAATAGTGACCCCATCAGATGGGTACATGTAATAGTGACCCCATCAGATGTGTACATGTAATAGTGACCCCATCAGATGTGTACATGTAATAGTGACCCCATCAGATGTGTACATGTAATAGTGACCCCATCAGATGAGTACATGTAATAGTGACCCCATCAGTTGTGTACATGTAATAGTGACCCCATCAGATGAGTACATGTAATAGTGACCCCATCAGATGTGTACATGTAATAGTGACCCCATCAGATGTGTACATGTAATAGTGACCCCATCAGATGGGTACATGTAATAGTGACCCCATCAGATGGGTACATGTAATAGTGACCCCATCAGATGTGTACTTGTAATAGTGACCCCATCAGATGGGTACATGTAATAGTGACCCCATCAGATGGGTACATGTAATAGTGACCCCATCAGATGGGTACATGTAATAGTGACCCCATCAGTTGTGTACATGTAATAGTGACCCCATCAGATGGGTACATGTAATAGTGACCCCATCAGATGGGTACATGTAATAGTGACCCCATCAGATGTGTACATGTCATAGTGACCCCATCAGATGTGTACATGTCATAGTGACCCCATCAGATGTGTACATGTCATAGTGACCCCATCAGATGGGTACATGTCATAGTGACCCCATCAGATGGGTACATGTCATAGTGACCCCATCAGATGGGTACATGTAATAGTGACCCCATCAGATGGGTACATGTAATAGTGACCCCATCAGATGGGTACATGTAATAGTGACCCCATCAGATGGGTACATGTAATAGTGACCCCATCAGATGGGTACATGTAATAGTGACCCCATCAGATGGGTACATGTAATAGTGACCCCATCAGATGGGTACATGTAATAGTGACCCCATCAGATGGGTACATGTAATAGTGACCCCATCAGATGTGTACATGTAATAGTGACCCCATCAGATGGGTACATGTAATAGTGACCCCATCAGATGTGTACATGTAATAGTGACCCCATGAGATGTGTACATGTAATAGTGACCCCATCAGATGTGTACATGTAATAGTGACCCCATCAGATGTGTACATGTAATAGTGACCCCATCAGATGTGTACATGTAATAGTGACCCCATCAGATGAGTACATGTAATAGTGACCCCATCAGTTGTGTACATGTAATAGTGACCCCATCAGATGTGTACATGTAATAGTGACCCCATCAGATGTGTACTTGTAATAGTGACCTCATCAGATGGGTACATGTAATAGTGACCCCATCAGATGGGTACATGTAATAGTGACCCCATCAGATGGGTACATGTAATAGTGACCACATCAGATGGGTACATGTAATAGTGACCCCATCAGATGGGTACATGTAATAGTGACCCCATCAGATGTGTACATGTAATAGTGACCCCATCAGATGGGTACATGTAATAGTGACCCCATCAGTTGTGTACATGTAATAGTGACCCCCATCAGATGGGTACATGTAATAGTGACTCCATCAGATGTGTACATGTAATAGTGACCCCATCAGTTGTGTACATGTAATAGTGACCCCCATCAGATGTGTACATGTAATAGTGACCCCATCAGATGTGTACATGTAATAGTGACCCCATCAGTCGTGTACATGTAATAGTGACCTCATCAGATGTGTACATGTAATAGTGACCCCCATCAGATGTGTACATGTAATAGTGACCCCCATCAGATGTGTACATGTAATAGTGACCCCATCAGATGTGTACATGCAATAGTGACCCTAAGAGATGTGTACATGTAATAGTGACCCCATCAGATAGGTACATGTAATAGTGACCCCATCAGATACATTAAATAGGACTTTTATTCTGGGGTCTTAAAACTATATTATATGTACTTGGAGAAGCAATACATTGCTCAGGAGAAGCAATACATTAAATTGTGACTGCAGTAATCTCATTCATGTAACCATGGCAACAATCCTGAGACACTGAGTTCTTAGTTCATGTTTACTTGCATTCTCCTAGGTAACATTGCAAAATAGTAAAACAAAATATTTGTTTGTTTGCTCCAGAAATGAAGCTCTGTATGTCTAGGCAAAGGCAATATAAACCGAAATTAAGTTGGCTTCAGCAATAAAAAGAAAGTAAATTTGACACATCCAGAAAATGAACCCTGTGGCGGTTGGGATGGGGCGGAGCCTCCCTTTCGCTCCTCAATTGGATAAGATGCATTGAGCATATTTTGCAGATTGAATATTGTATTCATTGATATGTGTCCCAACCATTCCGTACTTTATACTAAATGATCACACTTGCAGCGAAATGCGTAGGTGTTTAGGAAAGCAGATTCAGTGTAAATGTAATAGTTGCAGAAGCACAAGTACAGGCCAGTAAATGAAAGTACAGACAGCCCATTTATTGCTCTGAGCCACAAGAGTACGATATATGGAAAACATACATTTTTGTATAAAGCCTTATCATAGCGGCACCGCTGATAGGCAATTGATTAGCTTTGTCTGTGTCCCTGCAGGTATTAAGAGGCTCCTTCCTCATCAGATGAGCACAGAAGGGCTTGTACTTGGAGAAGAGCGGGGCCCCAACGAGTTCTTCGACGCTCTAGACCACATAATCAACATTCATGGTCACATCATTGGAATGGGCCTTTCCCCTGACCACAGGTATGGCAGCGACTGCCCCGGCTCCCGGTATATCTGCCTCTGGGCCTGAGTGTATATCACAATTGTGCGTGATATACAATGATATCGGTCAGTGTGCCTGCCATTGTTGTCCCTGGGCACCACCGATAAAGTTACCCATATTGACTGCCGCAGTAATCAGCCAGTGTGTACCCAGCTTTAGATGAGTTTACATTGGGGTCAGTTATTCATTATATATCAGTACTATGGGTGTTCTTAGATTTCAACAGGTGATTCCGGGCAGAAGTTCTTTTTCAGGGGGTTATTCCTGCTATACCCAGGGTCATTATTTGAATTAGATGAATACATTTTTGATGGGGTAGCCTTTACGTTCTCGGGGCCTGATTGGTGCACGTAGATCATGCGCGGCTGCTATTTCTCACAGATTCTCCAGCTTTGTGAAAATACGTAAGTATTCAATTGCCACGGACTTAGCGGGCTCTGTGGCCCCCGCTTCACATATTTCAATGATGCCCAACGACGCTGTGGGATCCCACTTTTCCACCATCAACCCACCCCTAGAGTTGCCCCTGTCTGGTGCAGTTTCCCTTGTATATCCACAGTCGTAGTGATCACAGCCACATGCCGACACACACCCATGACACGTCAGCGATGACGCCTCTGTCTGCAAAGACTTTAGCCCACCTTCCGGTCTCCACCTTGAACCGCCCACAGATCACAGAAGCCTTTGCGCTGTTATTTCTCCTTCATCCACTAGGTGTCACTGGAGTTACAGTGGGGAATAGAAGGGCGACTACTAATAAGGCAAATAGTCCCTCTGCCGCGCAAACATCGGTACTGAATCAGACCCCGTGTTCTGGCTTGGCGTTTGCATTGGAAAGCATGGCGGCGAGCAGTTGATAATCTCTTACTTGCCGTTGCTAGGTATTTGTACGTGAATAGCCGGTCCTGGCCTCGTGACTGTGTGATCTCTGACCCCATGTGGCCGCCGCCCATCGCTGAAGAAATAGAACTTCGTGTCTTTGACCTGAGGACCCTTCGAGAGGTGAAGGAACCTCTACGAGCCCACCGTGCCTATACTCCGAATAACGAGTGCTTCTTCATCTTCCTAGATGTCAGCAAGGACTTTGTGGCTAGGTAAGTGCAACGCTCTCTGTAACATTCTATCTATCTATCATTGTATCTGCCCCCTCTGTGACGTCATAGACTTATCTCCTTTCTCTCACACCAGCGGAGCAGAGGATCGCTATGGCTACGTCTGGGATCGCCATTACAACATATGCCTGGCCACGCTGCAGCACGAGGATGTGGTAAACTCGGTGGCCTTCAGCCCTGTGGACCAGGAGTTACTACTTAGCGTCAGCGATGACTTTACCATCAAAGTTTGGCGCTCCCCTCGGTCCCTCCGCAACTCCCCCGACCTGTTACGGTCATCTCCTCAGTTTACAGACCATAAGAGCGGAGATCCTGCGTTGTGACCAGCCTTCTCATTGCACAGATGTCCTCCGTCCTCCATCACTCCGGTGTCTGATATTGCAGCAGCAATGACAATATTTCGGAAGTGCGGCAAGTTTACGTAATAAGGTACCGGGACCCCTGAATTCTTCTTCTATCCATCAGAGAATAAACACAGGCTATGACAACTCGTGGGCACTTTCCTGTGTGACATTTTATTTCAAGCCCTCGTGTTCTCCAGCATTTCAAGAATACGGAACCGGATTTGTGGCCGCCGGTCCGGTATGTGTGGGTTTGATGACACTTTGACCGTATGAGATTTTTATCCTACATATAGTTTTATATATTTCCCACAAATGTTACAAAGTTGATGAGGTTGTAAAAACCTCATCAGCCTGTATTGGATCTCTTGCAGTGTACCGTTATATATGTGTAAATGACTTAGATGAAGCGACCACCTCTCTGTTCCAAACCAGAACCCCCTATGACCGATAAGGTCCGTCCTTATTCTCTTTGGATCCACTATTATACAATATAAATATATAACCTGGATACTCTTTTCTGCTAAATGTTTCTATCCCTTGCTGTTATTTACACCCTTCTCTGGTAGAGTATTCCACATCTTACTGCCCTTACTGGAAAGAATCCCTTCCTACGGTGGGTGACAAGCTTCCTCTCCTCTAACCTTAGGGGTGACCGCGTGTCCTGTACACAGTCCTTGGGGGTAAACTCCTGATAGTAGATCCTTTATGTGTTTATGAATATTCATCATATCCCCTTATCCAGTGTAAACTTCCCTAACCTGGCTAGCATTTCCTCATAGCCCAATGTGACCGTCCCGAACCTGGCTAGCATTTCCTCATAGCCCAATGTGACCGTCCCTAACCTGGCTAGCCTTTCCTCATAGCCTAATGTAACCATCCCTAACCTGGCTAGCCTTTCCTCATAGCCCAATGTGACCTGGCTAGCATTTCCTCATAGCCCAATGTAACAGTCTGCAACCTGGCTAGCATTTCCTCATAGCCCAATGTAACCGTCCCTATCCTGGCTAGCCTTTCCTCATAGCCCAAAGTAACCATCCCTAACCTGGCTAGCCTTTCCTCGTAGCCCAATGTAACCGTCCCTAACCTGGCTAGCCTTTCCTCATAGCCCAGAGTAACCATCCCTAACCTGGCTAGCCTTTCCTCATAACCCAATGTAACCACACCTAACCTGGCTAGCCTTTCCTCGTAGCCCAATGTAACCGTCCCTAACCTAGCTAGCCTTTCCTCGTAGCCCAATGTAACCGTCCCTATCTTGGCTAGCCTTTCCTCATAGCCCAGTGTAACCATCCCTAACCTGGCTAGCCTTTCCTCGTAGCCCAATGTAACCATCCCTAACCTGGCTAGCCTTTCCTCGTAGCCCAATGTAACCGTCCCTAACCTGGCTAGCCTTTCCTCATAGCCCAATGTAACCGTCCCTAACCTGGCTAGCCTTTCCTCGTAGCCCAATGTAACCGTCCCTAACCTGGCTAGCCTTTCTTCGTAGCCCAATGTAATTGTACCTAACCTGGCTAGCCTTTCCTCGTAGCCCAATGTAACCGTCCCTAACCTGGCTAGCCTTTCTTCATAGCCCAATGTAATTGTACCTAACCTGGCTAGCCTTTCCTCGTAGCCCAATGTAACTGTCGTTAACCTGGCTTTCCTCATAGCCCAATGTAACTGTCCCTAACCTGGCTAGCCTTTCCTCATAGCCCAATGTAACTGTCCCTAACCTGGCTAGCCTTTCCTCATAGCCCAATGTAACCACACCTAACCTGGCTAGCCTTTCCTCATAGCCCAATGTCACCGTCCCTAACCTGGCTAGCCTTTCCTCATAGCCCAATGACTCCAAACCCTTAATCAATGTAGTTTCTCTTCTCTGAACCTTTTCTAATTCCTGTATGTCCTTATTATGGAGTGGTGCCCAGAACCGTACACTATATTCTAGATGGGGCTGTATCAATGATTTATACAGTGACATGATTACACCGTCAGCCCTTGCTTCTTCCTTTTTATTTCTATCCTTCCCTTCTTAGTTAGCCACCTTGGTTTAAACTTAATTCGGTACTTGTGGAGTATCACGGCTCCCATCGTATGCCATATGTAGTGGCATACGATGCGATACGATTTTTACCAATTTTTGAGCATTTTTGCTCAAAAATCGTATGCGATCGCATCGGATACCATACGATGCGATGGCACCCGATTTTGCACTGAAATGCATCAAAATGCATTGAAATGTGTATTAAACTTGTGAAATGCCCCCAAATGCCATTTTTCATAGCGCACCACCCCCACTATCAACGTCAACCCGAAGCGTGGCGAGGGGCGGCGGTACGCGTCCTACAACCTTTTCATACCCCCACTATCCACGTCGGCGTGGAGTTGAGAATAGAAAGTGTGGCGAGCGCAGCGAGCCACCGAGCCCAAAGCTTGGCGAGCGGACGCGGATACCTGTGAAGCCCGCGAGGGGACGCGTATAGCTGTGAAGGTATCCGGTTGCGCTCGCCACGCTTCGAGGCTCGGTGGCTCGCCACACTTTCTATTCTCAACTCCACGCCAACGTGGATAGTGGGGGTATGAAAAGGTCGTAGGACGCGTACCGCTGCGCTCGCCACGCTTCGGGTTGACGTTGATAGTGGGGGTGGTGCACTATGAAAAATGGCATTTGGGGGCATTTCACTAGTTTAATACACATTTCAATGCATTCTGATGCATTTCAGTGCAAAATCGGGTGCGATCGCATCGCATGCGATTTGATCGTATGCGATGCGATGCGATTTTTAGCATACGATCTGCATATGATGCAGGTCGTGGGAGCCGTGATACTCCACAAGTACCCTTAATTCTCTTACCTTTGTTACAAATAGGAATGAACTTATGTAAGTCACCAGCAGGCGTCCCACTTGTTCATTCCTAAAAACATTGCGTCCCAGTCTTTGCACTTTCAGGACTGCTTTAGCACAGTCAAATTTGCTTTTCTAAAATGTAAAGTCCTAGTGGATCCCTTATACCGTTACTTCTTGAAACTAATTTCAAACAAGATCGTATTGTGATCACCGTTTCCCAGGGGCTCTTGGCTGAAATGCAATTTCATGTTCTGTTTACTGCTGGTTACCCCAACACAGGAAGGTGTCAGAACCTCTTCAATGTTACGTGTTGGTGACATATTAATTTATTCAGTTATCAGTTCCCGCACTCGGTCCTCAACGACCCCCAACAGTGCATGTTTTCCGGGTCTCCTCAGAGAATCAGAGGTGAAATAATTAGCTCAACCTGTGGATCTTAAAATTTGTCCGTGAGTATTCAGTACACCTGTGCACCTGTCTGGTAACCTGGCAAACGTCAGTGAGTAATGAGTACACCTGCGGAGTGATCTGGAACATGTGTCCTTGAGTAATCAGTACACCTGCCTGGTAACCTGGGACAGGGGTCAGTGTGTAATCAGTGCACCTGCCTGGTAACCTGGGACAGGAGTCAGTGTAATCAGTACACCTGTGCACCTGCCTGGTAACCTGGGACAGGAGTCAGTGTGTAATCAGTACACCTGTGCTTCTGCCTGGGACAGGGGTCAGTGTGTAATCAGTGCACCTGGGACAGGGGTCAGTGTGTAATCAGTACACCTGTGCTCCTGCCTGGTAACCTGGGACAGGGGTCAGTGTGTAATCAGTACACCTGTGCTCCTGCCTGGTAACCTGGGACAGGGGTCAGTGTGTAATCAGTACACCTGTGCTCCTGCCGGGTGACTTGTCAGTGATGAGCACAACTGTACAGCCGGTGGGTGACTTGGGAAACGTTATTATTAAACGTTGATATTAAAAGCAGAATGTGGTGGACGTGGCAGAGACGGATCAGTGATATGTGTGTGCCTACTTTCCTCCTTATTACACAAGACTAGTGTTATACCAGAGAACAGATACTAATTACATGTGGCTGTAAGTAACGACAAGTCCATGTAATAATGGTCCTGACGCTGTGTAACTAACGCTGTGCCACTATCTACAAGTCTCCGTTCTCACATTTACACCGTGCACTCACTTCTCCTGTTGCTTTGCAGTCAGAATACTGTCCCATGTCACCCAATTTGTGCCGCTGTATTTCCTGCATAATTGGTGTCGAATGTGCACGACCTGCTCCTGTCAGGTTGTGGAAGCTGTATTTTGGTTTATTGGAACATTACATAAGAAACCATAACCCCTGATCTGCCTGTTTGTGTAAGGGGTGGAACACCGCCACCAAGTGCTGGAAATAGGAATTAAACATCTGGTACATATAACAGGTTGTATGGATGTTGTGAACACAGAGCTTCGGAACAAATAAAGACCTCACCTACTGTTACCAGAGACTTGTCTGAGTCCGATTTGTCCTAGATGGACTGAAGCTGCCCGTTGGTTGTATTGGTATGGAGGTAAATACCCTAACCCCCTCCGTGGTCTCCTGTACACTAAGGGTACCACGGTTGTACCAGGGTAGAGATACTCAATGAATGATCTTTTGGTAAGAAAAAAATAGAACATTTTTTTTATTTTATTTTTGTGCAGTCAGTGTCTATTTACATATACAAATATGTGAATGCAATTTTAACATTAAAAATGACAGAAAAACATCAATATCATTTTGCACTATATATAACATGTTTGTATATATATACGGATAGTTTATTCATCCACACATATATAAAATGATTATATGTATATTTTGGGAAACTTTGAAACAGATTATGAGATTATTATTGCATACGTTATCTATTATAGGTGAAATCTCATGCATGGTCTCTGTGCGCTAAATACAGAATATTAGAAAACTTTACCTCTTATCCCGGGGCAGCCTGGTGATAATGCAGCAGCCAATCAGCTCCTAAGTTAGGTTACAGGCGGAGTTTAAAAATTGAAAGGTGATTAGCTGGTGCGTTATTACCAGTGACTTCATCACTTCACTAGGTTTAATAAGTCTGTCCCATAGAGTGATCTATAGATTTTATATAGCACGATCTATACCTCATATAGAGTATAAACCCAGCCAAAAAGGATATACGCTCGGTGGAATATGTGAGCGCTATATAAATATCATAATAATAATAATGAAACAAAAACCATAATACGTATAAAACGTGTCAACATTCATTTATATTATCAAAGAAATCAGTCCGCTCCCCGGGTCCGGACATCTGCCAAACGAATTCCTAACCCGAATAGAATAAACACTGCAACGCATAAAATCACCAAATATTTAGAACCACAAAAACTAAAAATCCATTAAATATGCCACGGAAAAGAGAGTAGTGGCCTCAATAAGGGAACTGGACTCCATGATGCCGTTCTAAAGCTCCGAGGCCACACATGGTGACCACCGGCCAGTGATGCTCACCGCTACAGTCACCCTGGGCAGGCAATAGAACGGTCTCAGCCACAGAAAGATGACTACTATGGGGTCGATCCTATTGGGTGCGACTCTAGGCACCAGGCACACTTTATGGCGGGCTGAATTCGCTTAAATGCTCTCGCACCTCCATAGGGGTGCGATCAATTTTAAGCAAATTCAGCCAAGCAAAGGGTGCAAGATTGACCTGAATCGGGTGCAGTTGCCAGCACTTATAAGCATGAAAACAGCACCCGTATGGTATTCTCGCACCCTTCAGACCGAACAGGAACGACCCCTATGAATAAACAATGTCTTTCAATACAGGTGGGAGAGCCTGAATAGAGTTCCATCAGGTGCGATCTAGGCCGCCACCAGCACCCCATAGGGGTGAGGAGCAGCGTTGGGGGGGGGGGGGGGGGGGGGGTATAGATATATATATACATACATACATACACACACACACACACACACACACACACACACATCTTACTCCATTTGTTTGGAATTTGTAAATAGAAGGTTTTGCAATTTGCTTGGATCTGCTTCTAGCGCTATTGAGCCTAAATAGACGTTGGATCTGAATGAGTTAAAATAACCCAGAATACAGTTTTCACACATCTGTATTATAATATATAAATAGATTTGTTTCATATCATCAACATTGGGTTCTACAAGTTAATTTTTTTTTTTTTTTTTTATTTATACTTTAGGCCTGTATCATATGGTTTATACATACAGGGCTTTTTTAAAAAAATAATAATTTTTTACTGTTCACGTCACTGTTTTTGGAGTTTTATTTACTTTTGTCAAAACATTTTATACAGATATTTTTTAGTACAATTTTATCCTTTTAAAGTTTTTTTTGTTTTAATTTTTTTAATTATTATTTAATTTTTTAAATGATCTTTATTAATTGGAGAAGAAAAGAAAAAAGGTACACAGAATATAGTTAGCCATAGTTGCACGAAATTGTATACCGGCGGACGCGCAGTTCCATATTTTCCTATTAGACCACAGACCGGAATCATTACAAAAATGCACAAGTTGGGACATAGCAATTCCCTAAACCAGACATATTGGGAACTCCCGCAGCTTGCAGAACAGCCAGTTTACACAATATCAGCTGCCTGCCAGATCCCCAGCAACAATTCTATTTATTATTGTCATAGGGAAATACTTGCTGCTATGGTTCTGGATGCCATGTTTGCTGCCCTTCTCGTACGTATCCTCCGCCTGTCTCCCTCCGCTTCAAGGAAATTCACTCCCTATAGGGTCAATTAGCAACAAAGGGGGCGGGATGCCGGTGTCACAGTTTAGAAAACTCCACCTGAGGCAGTTCATCTACCAGACTGGTGCAGGATGCCTGGTGTGGACACCCAGCCAGGGAATGGGCGCAGAGTTTAACTTAAAAGTTTAAGAATTGCTTCAATAGAGGAAAAAAATCTGCTATTCGTAAAAATTTGCTATTCCTAAAAAAAAAAAAAAAAAAAAAAAGTATACAATATAGGTGCAAAATATAAATGATACAATATAGGCGCAATCCAGTAACCTATCATCTGTAGGGGTGGGTCCTTTATCAGCCAATCAGCTATTGCTGGTGACCACCATCACCAACACTCAGACACGCAAGCATTACGGCTACCCCGGTGTGCAATTGCAAGCCCTTCCTTCCCCCATTTTGCCGCTCCAAACATATGTACCAAACTACATACAGGAGTCTGTTTACTTGTGGGCACAATATAGTGTATAGACTACACTAAGCAAACCACTTGGACATTTGCGAAACGCGTAGGATTAAGCCAACATTGCTGTTCGCAGAATGAAAGAGGATGGTGATAAATCTACGGGAAGGTTCGGCCCCAGGAATAGTTTTAGGTTTTACAACAAAATCATTTGTAGAAACCTGAACATTTAAGTACACCAACAATATATAATCGTATAAGGTTATCTGTGTGACTGCGGTTGTGAAAGTCATGATTAGACAATTGTATCATCCGACTGATTACATATAAAATTACCAGGGAATTCCAAACCAGGAATATCCTAATCTTTCCTCTGCGAATCAGTCCCTATTAATGAATTAGGTGTAACAAGTAGGGGATCTCCTACTCCCTGCTCAGAGGAGGAAACGCCAAAGGCCAGAGAATGTAGCCAACTGCTAAGAACTGGATTCACACAGCAAGAGGTCTGCATAACACTGTACAGCAAGGACACGCACAGGCACCACACAAAGTATCATACTCCAATATAACCATATATAGGGCATGGAGACCTATGCAATTAAAGCCTCTCAGAGGTATACAACAAGAAGCCCTCCAGGTGCTGTGGGACTACACATCACAGCATGCCCTACCACAGCTTTTTGCAGCATACATTAAATAGCAAAGTGTAGTGTGTAGTAGTACAGCAGCTGGTGGGGGGGATACAGCACACCGCCGCTATAGTTTGTACCTGAAGTTTTCCTTCAGGGCGAAATTGTCAAAGAAAATCCCAAGTGGATCAATAACCTAAATATAGTGCAGTGGTCCCCAAACACGGTCTACAGGTTTAAAGATATCCCTGCTGAGGCACAGGTGACTTAATTAGTACCTTTAGTTAGTTTGGTTATACCATCTGTGCACAAGCAGGGAGATCCCTAAAACCTGGATTGCCGGGGGTTCCTTGAGGACTGGGTTTGGGAACCACTGACGACAATGACATAAAATGAATAGAATTGATAACCTTATAGACAAATAAAGAAAGCTACAATGTACACGTTATCATATGGGTGTCATTGGGGATATGGTCTGGCAATCTTACCGTTACCTCGTATCATTGTTCTCGGTCACTATCATCTTAAAAGAGATTTCCCCCCAATAAGACCAGGCCTAAACTAAAATCCCTGTCCATGATTGGACAATAGGTTAATACTGCGATTTTATTGGTTACCACCAAATATAGGTATTATTATATAATATAGTTATTCATGTAATATTATAGAAACTAAATAAATAAAACAAACACATTTATAAAAAAATAAAAATAAAACAAATTGAAGTCTTGCACGGCGCTATTCTCTGCGCATGATCACAATCAGTCCCGGTCAGACACAGCCTAGAACATGGCGGTGCTGTCCCCCTATATATCACATGTACATGCATACACGCTGTAAATCAGATTCTATTGAAAAATCATATACAAGAGTCCATTTCACGCCTTGTGGAAAGGAGTTTGAATTTACACCAATCCGATTCCTGACGGCCTGTGCTGCCCACGTGGCGTGAAGAGTCTCCATGTTTTAATGCCAGGAACCCTAGACCCGGGACCGTATGAGGTGGTGCCTCCGCCAGGTAACGTCCCAGCCTTGCAGAGGAGGGAGACCATGAGAATACCCTACAAGTCTGTATCTCTGGCGGTCACTCAGGTAGGTCTTCTGGCGCTCTCACACACAGCACCAGTCAATCAGGATTTGCTGTAATATCTCATTCCAAAATGATCCTTCCACAGGTCCCTGTTATGGGGCTGGCGATAAGAAAGTAGTTCCAGCAGAATAACACATCAAGCACAACAAAAGACAACATTAAAAAAATTCAAAATTTCCACAGAAATGTAGTTGTATCGACAATGATCTTGCCCGGAAACAGGAAGCCCGCCCCTCCCCCAACTACTAAAACATTGTGATCAGTTAAGGCACATACACACTATGCAATATTTTAAACCACATGCATGTTTTTCAGGTCTTCTCACAGAAAAACGTGGAATAATTAGCTCCACCTGTCGATATATAAAATATCGGCCAGTGTGCATGCTACAAACAATGAAAGGCGCACGCACTTGCTGGTCATTAACAACGTGCCCCCTCCTCCACATCTGTGCATGCAAGTCAGTGTGACTATATCCTTGTAACAACTGCATGCACGGAGCGAGGTCACTGAGTCATATTGCTTAGTTTTATGCATTACAGCATTCGCTGCAAGTTCTGGGGGGGTACAGTCATCTGTACATGCAGGGCGACAAAGGTCTGGAATTTATAGTATCCCTCACAATGGAGGCAGCCATTTTATGTACAAATGCAGACTGTTTGTTCCCCTGGAAACAAGCCACAAAGTGTCACCAACAAAATGGCTGCCTCCGAAGTGCAAGCGGTAGGCTTCAAACAATGGGAAGTCTTCAAAAACTGTGATAAAACTAAAAAGGCTGAGTTCTGTCAGTCACTAAGGCTGGGTATGAATGAAGCAGTTGGAGAGGCCGCGCCCGGCTGACTGATCTATCGAGAGGTAAGGTGTACGCACAAACAATCTGTGCTCACCAACTTAACAATCGGTCTGGCAGCCGAGGCATTTGAATATTCCTGCCCACTTGTGGCACGGTATACAATGGCTGCCGCGGCAAGCCAATAGCGCAGTCCGACCTATATGTCTGAATTACCTCATTTTCAGACATATCAGGTATACGCACACGTCGGGCCGCCAGGGATATATCGTTCGCTTGAACGATACATCGAACAGCGTATACCCAGCCTTAGGTCTAGTATTGGAATCCACTTCATTTTCGCACTATCGTAGTGCGAGCGGTCTTAAAGGTCATCCGGTTGGGGTGGAGTCTCGTCTATGTACTAACCAAAGAGAAAGTGGGCGGAGATAAAATGGCAGCCAATTAGCTTCTAACTGTCATTTACCAAACACAGGCTGTAACATGGCAGTTGGGAGCACATGAATCTCAACAGCCCAGAATTTAAGGATGTTCATGTTGTACAGTTAAATAAAAAAGACTGAAGTACTAAATAAGTCACCTGGGATGAAGCATGGCAATCCTTACAACCTGGACTGTTAAGGTGCCTCAAGGGTGGGAACGACTGTCCTAACCCATTTTGAAGGGTGACTCACCTATGCCCTAAATTGCTCTAAAGCAGCGTTTCCCAATCTCGGTCCGCGTGGAACCCTAACAGTGCATGTTTTCAAGGTAACCTCAGGAATCAGAAATAGCACCTGAAGCTATAATGAACGTGCCTTTATTCCATCTATTTTATCTGGAAAACATGCACTGTCGGGGTTCCATATGGGCTGGGTCTGAGGAACCCTGCTTTAAAGTACTCAAGCTGGTTTAGAATGTCTCCGAGCAGGCTCAAACCCCAAAAGCTCAGCAGATTTCTGCCACCTCCTCCCTGTCGAGTCATCCACGACTTCTCGATTATCAAATTGCAGACGCACAGAGACTGTGTAGGGCAATACAATCGGCAATCAGATTAATGGTAACAGTTACCACCTGCGGATGTGCCCATTTGCTGCTGGTTATAGAAGAACAGGGTTTAGGGGCCTGTCTGCTAGCGCTAAAGTCATATTGCAGCCACGTTTGTTAGGTCAAAGGACATTCTATAACATACGTTGGCGCTCAGTAACTGTGGCCTACAGGTTAGCATAAGACAAATTACATCCTTTCAACAGGAACCCTACACAAATTCCCCGCGTTTCGCCAGATCCTACGTCTCCTACCTACACGGATCTCATTATTGTACAGCTCTGGGCTTATTTGGGATTTAACACCCTGCGTTGAGACATAAGGTGCGCACACACGGGCAAAAATCGCTGGCAATATGGTCGCTGAGCGACCATATTGCCAGTGATTGGAGTGTGCCCCGGCGATAAATCTCGATTTTAGCCCCCTTATGATCGTTGGTCGCAGGGGGCCGATTCCCTCTGCGGTTCCCCCGGCAGAGGTTCCCTTTCATCAGCGACCATCTCTGGTCACTGATGAAAAGAAGACACTGAGCAATATATCGCCCCCGTGTGTACACAGCCGATATCAGAGCAGGTATACCTAAACGAACAGTGACGCCCAATGATCACACGACTCATTAATCAGGCGACCATTATGGGCTTTGTCCAATTTGGTCCCCAGTAAGGAAAAAAATGCCAGTGACTGCATCTGAAACATACCATGTTGCGATGCAAGGTAGAGAGTACATTTATATTGCTTCCGTGCAGAGTAAATATTGGCTGCTTTTGCATGTAGCACACACATTAGACAGCTGCATTTTTATACTGCAATTTAGATTTCAATTTTAATCTGTCTGCACAGGTTACTTCTGCCCCCCTGCAGTACAGCATGGATTTGCCCATTTTTGCTGTGATAACAGAGTTGAAGCTACAGTAACTTCACAGATGTTATACAGAAAGTGTCAATCAAATTAAAAATAAAATAACATTTGAGAACTGCGTAAAAGCATTCAGTGATGTTCACCAACACTCTACGGGGGGGTATTCAATCCCCACCGCTATTTCCGACAGGGCAAATAGCAGCGGATTCCTATTCAACGAGGTCATTTCCGACAGCATTGAAGGTGGAACTCGACAAAACAGATCCGACTTTCAAACCACATGGATTGTCGAGTTCATGGCCGGATCTCGACAATCCACGGCTGTTTTTTGCCGACACGTCCCCTTTTCGCCATTCAACAGGTGGAACATTGAATTTTGCCTGCTGATAACTGTTGAGTTGGCCGAAAGGCAGGATTCCGACTGTTGGAATCCAGGATTCAATACCCCCTATATCTGCACATGATCTGTGAGCGTCGGTAATTCTGCACCACCAACCTACACTTTACATCTCCCCTAATACCAGTCAGTGGTCACGGAGTATAATCGTTCTCTCCCAACAGCCCCCAACTTTACTCAAACTTTCTTTCACATTCTGGTGCGTTCCGATTCGCAGGCTTAAGTCGTGACGCATTGAGCCCATGGCGGTCACCTGGAGCAAAGGCTCCCCGACATCCGTAGGGTCACTGAACGCCATTTTTCTTTGTAAAGTCCTCGGCTTCCGGAATCTCCGTGTCGCCTTTTCGGCTGATGAATCTTGGGCTGTTATCCTCTAACAGATCACACAGGACGATGGAAATAACGAACCTGCCGCCAATGTATGAAACGTTCGCTAAATACAACTAACAGGTTGTTTCTCACAAATCCCAAAGCGATCGTTATAGTAGGAGGTAGTGGAGGAGATACGTATGGGATGGGGGTGGTGGAGGGTTTGTCCTCTGCATTCACGGGAAAGGGCTGTCAGCTGCTCTGACTACGTATGGAAAAAGCCAATGCACGGAGAATCAATGTATGGCTAACAATGACCGGGGCGATGTATCTAATCTACATGAGATGACGGGTGTAGGACAATCTCCGCGAAAATCCCACAGCAATGTTTAAGGGGCGAGGGCGGCAGCCTCCGGGCCGAGCCTTCTTTAAACCCAGGAAGGGGGGGTGGGGGCAGAGAACTCTCTAATATCGGTTCTCTAGGAAACACTTACACAGGGACAATGCTGTAGTTCACAGGTTCCCAAACTCAGTCCTCAGGACCCCGTACAGTTCACATTTTTTCCAGGTCACAGGACACTTTTGAAAGATCCACAGGTGTAGCCAATTACTTCACTTGCGATTCTGTGAGGAGACCTAGAAACACACACTGTGTGGGGTCCTGAGGACCGAGTTTGAGAACCACTGCGGTAGTTATTTGGGGCCATAACTGTCTGAAGACACGAAAGGACAACTGGAGAAAGACGGAGATGGCTGTCTATATACGGGGTGAGGCAAATAAAACCTCCCAGATTTGATAGGTTATCAAAAAAGGCATGATAAATGTAATTCCTCATATTAGTACATAATGTAGTAGTGCAGGGAATACAGTTTATTTCCTTTTGATTGTGAATAGAATATAACCCAGATGTGATGTGACACATATAGGAGATGTCTGCTGTGTCGCAGCTCGCCGCCATCGGTAACCAGTAGAATTTTTATTACTAGGCGGAACAGCATCATCAGCGTGAGGCGCCTCTACACAGCCAATGGGCCGAGCCAGGGTCTGTACCCAACCAGAAACGACCATTCATGATCTGAAGGCTGCTATACGCCAAGACATGACCACATTATATCCAATACCAAATAGAAATACCCTGTATTCCCTCCACCCTTACCATATGTACTAATATTGTGATTAACAGTTACCATTATGGTTTTGTTAACCTTTAAAACCTGGGAGGTTTTTTGCATCATCCCGTATAACTCCTGTATCTGCTTAGGTCTGCCCGCCACCAACTTGCCAGGCGACCCTTCCGGCAACTCTGCTTTCTTCACGAAAGTGCCATCCAATTAAAGACTCCCACTAAAGACGAAAGAGAAAAAAATGATTCCTAACAGATCCCAAAATAACTGTACATAGGTGCGAGGGCCGCAACCCAAGTCCCGAGAGTGCAGAGGACACAACTTCCCTAAGTCGCACAACTTGTTTTGTTAGGAGTAAAACTACATCCCAGAAATACAGCGGGTGAACCTGCCGGATGGGAACAGCGTCATGGAACAGCCAAGGACGTGCTGTGGAGTCCAAGACCGCTACGTGTGGAGATTCACCACCAATACGGGTTCTCCAGCACCCCTGGCCACGCGTCGGCCGAGGAGGTGGCGCTTTAAAGACCTTTATTCCGCAAGGCAGGCAGCCGGGTGAGGCACGGCCGTTTCCTCCGCATGTCATAGCCCCGTCAGATCCACAATGACTTTGATGAAGATCGTATCTTCCCGAACATAAGAGTTTTTGCCTTCCAGCTTGGAGAGAGGACAGAACAGGGGACAGCCGCTCGCTATGTTCATCTCGCTAACTGGCCTCTGGAAAGACGAAGATGTGATGTCGGGTCTGAAGGCGTCTATGACGTGTTCTCGATTGTTCTGGTCCAGTAACATAAGGGTGACCTGCAAGACAGAAACCTCAATCTTGAACACAATAAATAATTGACCCCGTTTATATAATCTTTGCAAATAATGGACGTGTGGTATCGCCCCCGAGTCGGCATCGCCCGGTGAAGACGTCCTTGTACTCTCCGGAGCACAGTCTAAATAAGGTCTGTGCAGAGTGGTCAGAGGCAGCGTCCGTCAATATCGGTGATCAGATGCTGCGTCCTCGGCCGCAGCCCTCGGATCAGAGGCGTCAGCCTCCTACAGGCGCCTCCTTTTGCATTTATAGCGTTCATTCTAACACTCTGTCTTTTCCAATACCCGTGCAGTTCCTCTTCCCTCCCTGAGGTGTGTCTCTGATGTGGTGCTTTTAGTACAGTGTGGTCTGTATTTTAGCACAGATATGCAGACCAGACCTGTGCTAAAAGCAGCACAGCAGAGAGTGACACCTCAGGCAGGGGAGAGGAACTGCAGGGGATTTGCAGGGTGCTGGCATGATCATCACATTTTATTTGTATGGCGTTGCAGCCTCTTCCCTGCTAAAAATCAGAATCGGGCCTTGTGAACGTTTCCGGAACATTTACTACTCAACGCTAAAACAACGCTCTTGGGTTTATTTCACGGTTTTTCTCCTACGGTAAATAATCATTGTGTATAATAAGAATAAGTATTTATGGCAAAACGTGGGTAGAACACTGACTTTCTGGTTAAACGGCCATCGGAGTAGAGCATCATTGGGTCCCTTCATCACCACAAAGAAGAGTGAGAGGTGCGTCCCCCTCCCGGTGCCGTCTCCGTTCAGGTAGATCCGCAGACACATCTTGTAGCCGTACTTGTTGGTGTAGAAAGCTGGAAGAGGAGGAGATTATGTTACAGATCTGGCGGCACTTAGAGGCGGCGGCTGCGTATTGGTCCGGCTCCGGGCGACGTCAGGGACAGTAAGGTCTGAGTTCCCCGGTGTGTGTCACGTATGTAAGTTACACGTCTCGCTCACCACATGCAATCATTTCCACCACACGATCTAAGCTCCACGCCCGGCTGAGACGCCCAATAACCCCACCACGCTGTAAGTAACTCACGCGCAGAGAACATTGCCGGGCATCGCCCTATCATGGCATCCTGACGCTTCTTGGCAAACTCTGGAATTTTCCACACAAAGATTCCATCAAAGGTGGAAAGTTCTGCTTCCTGTAACCGCGTCTCCCAGTCTACCAGTTGCAGCTCCTTCTGGCCCAGCGTGCGCTCCAGCTGCCGCACCTAGAGACACGAAACATTGCAGGGGTTTTATTAACAAACCCACAGGTATAATGTTCTCCCCTGCGCCGGGTGCTGCCGGAGCACAAAACACAACTGCTCCCACTAACATCATTCTGCATCATTCCTCTGTGCTGCTGGGGACCCTGCTCCTCCCACTATATAACACTCAGTCTGTGGCTTCCTGTTGCCTCCATTCCCCTCCTCACATCATGTCACTGCCCCTGTCACATACAGCCCTATCCTCACTGACACATCCCTCATCTCCTGATATACTCTGTGCTGCTGGGGACCCTGCTCCTCCCACTATATAACGCTCAGTCTGTGGCTTCCTGCTGCCTCTATTCCCCTCCTCACATCATGTCACTGCCCCTGTCACATACAGCCCTGTCCTCACTGACACATCCCTCATCTCCTGATATACTCTGTGCTGCTGGGGACCCTGCTCCTCCCACTATATAACGCTCAGTCTGTGGCTTCCTGCTGCCTCTATTCCCCTCCTGTCATCATGTCACTGCCCCTGTCACATACAGCCCTGTCCTCACTGACACATCCCTCATCTCCTGATATACTCTGTGCTGCTGGGGACCCTGCTCCTCCCACTATATAACGCTCAGTCTGTGGCTTCCTGCTGCCTCTATTCCCCTCCTCACATCATGTCACTGCCCCTGTCACATACAGCCCTGTCCTCACTGACACATCCCTCATCTCCTGATATACTCTGTGCTGCTGGGGACCCTGTTCCTCCCACTATATAACGCTCAGTCTGTGGCTTCCTGCTGTCTCTATTCCCCTCCTCACATCATGTCACTGCCCCTGTCACATACAGCCCTGTCCTCACTGACACATCCCTCATCTCCTGATATACTCTGTGCTGCTGGGGACCCTGCTCCTCCCACTATATAATGCTCAGTCTGTGGCTTCCTGCTGCCCCCATTCCCCTCCTCACATCATGTTACTGCCCCTGTCACATGCAGCCCTGTCCTCACTGACACATCCCTCATCTCCTGATATACTCTGTGCTGCTGGGGACCCTGCTCCTCCCACTATATAACTCTCAGTCTGTGGCTTCCTGATGCCTCCATTTCCCTCCTCACATCATATCACTGCCCGTCACATGTAGCCCTGTCCTCACTGACGGATTCAGTATTAAATCCCGGCGGTCGGGATCCCGGCGTTCAGAATCCCGACGCTGGAATCCCGACAAGGGGGGGGGACGTGGATCGCCCCCCCTTGTGGGCTCGCTGCGCTCGCCACGCAGCGGGCCCGGTGCCTCGATACACTCGGCACACTAATTTTATTCTCCCCCCCGGGGGTGTCGTGGATTTCAGCGGTCGGGATTCCAGCGTCGGGATTCTGAATGCCGGGATTTACACTGCATCCCCTCACTGACACATCCCTCATCTCCTGATATACCCTGTGCTGCTGGGGACCCTGCTCCTCCCACTATATAACTCTCAGTCTGTGGCTTCCTGCTGCCTCCATTCCTCTCCTCACATCATGTCACTGCCCCTGTCCACACTGACACATCACTCATCTCCTGATATACTCTGTACTGCTGGGGACCCTTCTCCCACTATATAATGTGGCTTCCTGCTGCCTCCATTTCCCTCCTCACATAATGTCCCTTTCACATGCAGCCCTGTTCTCACCGACACATCCCTCATCTCCTGATATACTTTGTGCTGCTGTGGATGCAGTGCAGCACTCACCTTGTTGTGCAGGGTATCTATCTTCTCTTGGTCTGACCGCCGGTGCTTTGCTGCCTCCTCCGCGGCGATGCTGGAGCGCTCTAGCTCCCGGGTCAGGACGCAGACTATGTTTTCAAGGACTGTGCTCTTCTTGTCCAGCGTCTCAAACTGCCTCATGGCCTCCGAGAACTTGTCGGTAGCGGCTGCGATGGGCGACACTGGGTTGCCGTACGGAACCGAGCTGCCCTGCACGGACATGGCTCCCAGGCGGTGGGTGATGTCGCTGGCATCCTTCCTGTGTGACTGCGCAAACTCCCAAACCTTTGCCAAATGCTCAGGCAGGAACTTGTTCTCGTGTTCTAAGCACTTGTCATTCTCCACCTGCCATGGGGCACACGCCATTATACATCAGTTACATAGGAAGTAGTGATAGCAACGGAGCATAAGGCACACAGCGCCAGTGCCCGAATGATGTCATCAGGGGCACACAGCCTGCTTATGCCCGAATGATGTCATCACAGAGGCACACAGCGCGCTTATGCCCTTATGATGTCATCAAAGACACACAGCGCGCTTATGCCCATATGATGTCATCAGAGACACACAGCGCTTATGCCATTATGATGTCATCACAGAGACACACAGCGCTTATGCCATTATGATGTCATCAGAGACACACAGCGCCCTTATGATGTCATCACAGAGACACACAGCGCTTATGCCATTATGATGTCATCAGACACACAGCGTGCTTATGCCCTTATGATGTCATCAGAGACACACAGCGCTTATGCCATTATGAGGTCATCAGAGACACACAGCGTGCTTATGCCCTTATGATGTCATCACAGAGACACACAGCGCTTATGCCATTATGATGTCATCAGAGACACACAGCGTGCTTATGCCCTTATGATGTCATCACAGAGACACACAGCGCTTATGCCATTATGATGTCATCACAGAAACACAGCGTGCTTATGCCCTTATGATGTCATCACAGAGACACACGGTGCGCTTATGCCCTTATGATGTCATCACAGAGACACACGGCACTAGCACCTGAATTATGAGAATGGCAGGTGTTCCGGGCTAAGCCAGGTTACAGGATTACATACATATAGTAGCGGGAGCGGGTACTCACCATCTCCATACAGCCAGCCGCGAGGTAGCGGCACGGCACTCTGCAGCGGCCGCATGACTTCACGTGGTCCTGGAACTATGATGGAGAAGGTTAGTGTGTTAGTGGGTTCCATTCCCTCCATGGCCCTATCTGTGTAGAGTTTGTATAGTCTCCCCATGCTTGCGTGGGTTTCCTCCGGGTACTCCTGTTTCCTCCCACAGTCCAAAAATATACCGGTAGGCTAATTGGCTCCCAACAAAATTAACCCTAGAATGTCTGAATGAGCAGTAACGGCAAATATACAAGTGTGACACGGCCATTCTTGGGGTTGACGCCAGCTGGGAACATGCACGCAGTGAATTTGTGTCACTACCTCCGAGGGCAGTCATAGACCTATTGGTGCAGTGTTCCCGGTCACTGCGTATAGGCTGCGAATGTGTGCGCAATTGGTGAGTTTGCCATGACTCCGGTGGGTGTCTCCTTTCATTCCTGGCCGACATTAGCAGCTCCGTAGCCTGGTGAATCCCAATGGCATTAGTGTGCAACTCTGATCAGGCCCTATGTGTGCGCTGTAACTGACTGTTAATAATTGAAAATGTAAAAGATCTGCTAGAACATCCTCTAAGGAATGGTTACGACTTGGATGCGTCGGAGGCTCCTGCGTCACTGCCCAATGCGCAAATCATGGCAATGCTGCAATTTGCAGACTATTACACGTCCCCTAGGCACACATCCAGGTAAGTACCCAACCCCTCCTACATCCTATCCCTAACCTCCCCCGCAGCCTAACCGTAACTTCCCCCTGCCCCTGACCGTAAACCCCCTGACCCCACAGCCTATCCCTAACCTCGCCCCAACAGCCTAACCATAACCCCCCCCCCCCCCGCCCCCTAACCCCAATCTTATGGTACATTATATGTACATTTATCTATAGCGGTATTAAATGCAGAAATTACCTTTTCTCTGGGAATCTTCTTCTTCCCGCACCCTTCGCACGTCATTGGGAACTTGGGGCAAATCTCATCGTGGGCCTACAACCACCGAGAGATGCAATGATTAGACACGGGTGACAGAGTTATTCTGAAGACCAGAATCGTATAGGAGAACGATACAGAATCAGCACAAGTGACACACAGCTCGCGGCACGGCTGTCGTTGCTGCGATATTCCGAGGTGCGGGTGGATACTTGTGTAATGGCGGGTATGTTGTGTGAGGACAAGCTTGTGTCTGCGGTTTCTCACACAGCCTGGGAGATGACCCTGGTGTGTATACCACCGTATGGTGATGGCGAGGGAGACAGCAGGGGCGCGGAAAGCGAGGAAGGCTGGAGAGAGGCGCCGCATCTGCCCGGTATTTACTTCGGAAACCACCTGCATCAGCTACCAGACATTCCCGGCTTTCTGTGTGTGTGTTGTATACACAGTATAGTGTTTTGTATACAATGACACAATGGGTGGAATGCAGGATGGAAGGTTCTGGTCTGATGATACAGTAAATACCGGTCTGCAAGCTCCGACACGTCAGGTATACTCCCTGCATTATACTAGATGTGCACACGGCTCCATGGTAAGACTCTGTATAGTCACATATTGCACCCACTTCTTATACAGAGGTGTCCGCCCATACTAGTATAACACTCTGGTGTTACAGGCAGAGAGGTGTCTGGGGATCAGCTGTGCCCTCCAGTGTCTGTGCGTCAGGTCCTGGCCAGCCAGGTGTATCGTGTAAACTACAAATCTGTGTGCGGCATTTGTCTGTATGTGTACCACAAGTTCTGATGCGGGCAGTCACGATTTCTACCCGACAGGTTCCGTTGTGGTGAGTGCGAAGACCCAATTCCTGCGACCTAACAGACAGTGACCCAATAGTGGCTGCCATAGACCATGTGACCCAGAGTGGCATAATAGTGAGCACCCCAGGCCATGTGACGGACAGCAACCTAATACCCGGCACCGCATGCCATGTGACGGACAGCAACCCAATAGCAGCCATTCGAAGCCATGTGACTCATGGTGACCCAATAGGGAGCACCCAAGGCCAGGTGACGCACTGCGACTCAATCAAGACCACCCCAGGCCATGTGAAGTGACCCAAAGGTGGACATCCCAGGTCATGTGACCGAGAGCAACCAATTACCTTGATATCCGGGAAGTAGAACGATAGCTTGCAGTAGCGACAGTTCAGCTTCCTCTCGGGGCACTCCCGCTCGTTGTGCCAGTCCCTGTCGTGCACGCGGATTAGCGCTTTGCACGCCGTACACGGCACAAGCATGAATGGGCATTGTCCTTCATGGGTGGCCTGTAAGACAAAGAACGCATTCCGGTGAGCACAGAGGAACATTGGGGAACGTATAGGGTGCAGCTAATCAACCAACATTAAATACTGATGTTATTAAATACAATGGGGGGGGGGAGGGGGGCGCAAGCGGTTCTGAATCCACAGACATATTAGTGGAGCGGTCACTAAATTGAATGCAGCAATCCGGTGCATGGCTGGCGCGGCCTGAAATCAGTAGCAATGTTATGGACACCCCCTGAGCCCGGAACCGATCACATAATCCCCTCGGAGACACCGTGATGAACAATGAAGGTTTATGTATTCTCATCATGTATTTATCTTTGTGCTGCAAATACTGGCCGCAGCCTGGTGCGCTACTATTTGGCCGCAGTAGGGAAGTGCGCCCATCTATGCCAGGAGCCGGCATCCTGGCCCCGCTGTCTCGCCACAGCCTCCAGAGTTTTGCGTTCCCTTCTGTAACGTATGCAGCTTTCTCACAGAATGACCGTATACAGTATAGGCAAAGATCAACGCGATGTAATCACCGGCCCTTGGGGTGTTTTAGTGTTATTTTGGAACACGATTCCATGGAGGAAACTACACACTTGTGCCTCTACAATGGGACATTGTGTATATTCCAGTGTTGTCTTTGTGTGAAATAACGAGCGGGCATTTCCCAGACTCTCATTTATAACCGGTCACAGCTGGGAGCAGCTGAAACTTGTCTGGGGAGAACAACAGCCGCCTATCCTCTCCACACTCAGGACTGATCGTTGGGAATTACCAAACCGGAGCGACAGTAAATAGAAGAGTTATCCAAGAATTCTATAGTTGTCCAAAGGCCTCCATACAGATATCCCCCACTGAACCATACAGATATCCCCCCACTGAAATGCAATAATCTACATGTACAGGTTACGGGCAGCATCGTGGCACAGTGGTAAGTATTGCTCTTCCTCGTAGCACTGGGATCATGGGATGGAATCCAACCAATCAGTGTGGAGTTTATATGTCCCCCCCCCCCCCAAAAAAAGGGGGGGGGGGGGGGGGTCGACCTATTCATGCGTCAACTTTTTTCTGGCTTCAACTCTGTGCATGCTGATCTTTTGTGGTCGACCGAGACAATATTGACCCTATGATTCACATCCACCACAATATATGCACAGAAACCACCAGGTGACGAGAACTTTGTGGTCCCCCCGATATTTTATTAATGTGCATGAAGCCAATTCCTCCCCCGCTGGTTACAATAACGCGCTGACAGCACTGGGGAGTTTAGGGACTTTCCAGTCTGTGAATGAGCTTGGCTCACAGCCAGGTACTTCCCTGTGTCTATAATCCGCCTGGCGGCCGTCTGCAGCTGCTGTCACGCTGAACTCCCTGCCTCTAGATTCGGGCCACTCTGGGATTTGTAGTTCACCAGCAGCTGGTGATACAGGATTCCTACGTGTGCGCATTTACTCTCAAGTCTAGTAACTGCCCGGCTACAGGGAAAGGGTGCAATAATGTTACACTGCTCGATACAGCCCGACACCCTCAGTCATCCTCAGATCGTATAAAGATGGAACACTTGCAGTCCCCTCATGAACGTGCCTTCGGCCAGGGAAGAAATGACTGCACGCATGCTGCAAGACACATCGTAGGGTGTATGAGACGTTGTCAGATCGCAGTGTGCAGCATAATGTGCTATAACAAGTAACAAAAGCAAGTGGTTACCTGCAGCTCTTACTAGGGCTGGATACCAGCGCACCCACAGAGGGGTCACACCCACAGAGGGTGAGAGGGGTCACACCCACAAGGTGGGCTGGGCATGGGCAATGCAGGAAAACCAGATAAGCCACCTCCAATATACTGACAGCAATGAGATGGTGCAGAAAGCACCAAGAGACTAGAAGATGCTGTAACTCCCGACACAGAGTGACGCTATCCGGCGTCCCTATACCATGGGCCGACACAGAGTGACGCTATCCGGCGTCCCTATACCATGGGCCGACACAGAGTGACGCTATCCGGCGTCCCTATACCATGGGCCGACACAGAGTGACGCTATCCGGCATCCCTATACCATGGGCCGACACAGAGTGACGCTATCTGGTGTCCCTATACCATGGGCCGACACAGAGTGACGCTATCCGGCGTCCCTATACCATGGGCCGACACAGAGTGACGCTATCCGGCATCCCTATACCATAGGCCGACACAGAGTGACGCTATCCGGCGTCCCTATACCATGGGCCGACACAGAGTGAAGCTATCCGGCGTCCCTATACCATGGGCCGACACAGAGTGATGACGCAAAAAGGTAAACAAAACTCCAGTGACCTTGCGCCTATGTCGACCTATTGACTGTGAGCCTATCATACAGACCGCAATATAATACGGACCCCCTCCACCCCCTTCTCTGACATAAATGTAATCAGGGCATCCAATCTGGAAGAGGGGGCAGGGGGAGGGGTCACTGCATCCAGCCACCTAATCAGGACTGGAAGTGACTGGACCAATGAGCAGCAGGTTCATTAATTCCCAAACCAGGTAAGGGTTAAATACCCTTAGCTGGTTTAAAAATGAATGGTTAAATACAGTATTCAGGTACTCCCCAGTTATTGGTAAACACTACCATTAACCATTTCCCCGTCAGCTCATATCTCGTGTGACGTTATAATTACAGAGAGAATGTTATCGCCTGGTCCTAATCTCACACATATGGCGGCCATTACGTAACATCGGACGCAAAGTACTGATGCTGAAACAGTGATCACGCAGCCACACCTGTGAGCTTGCCAAGGGTCAAGGTCCTCAGGAAATCTGCAGTGCCAGCGCTACACAACAGGTGCCCGGTGCCAGCGCTACACAACAGGTGCCCGGTGCCAGCGCTACACAACAGGTGCCCGGTGCCAGCGCTACACAACAGGTGCCAGCGCTACACAACAGGTGCCCGGTGCCAGCACTACACAACAGATGCCCGGTGCCAGCGCTACACAACAGGTGCCCGGTGCCAGCGCTACACAACAGGTGCCCGGTGCCAGCGCTACACAACAGGTGCCAGCGCTACACAACAGGTGCCAGCGCTACACAACAGGTGCCCGGTGCCAGCGCTACACAACAGATGCCCGGTGCCAGCGCTACACAACAGATGCCCGGTGCCAGCGCTACACAACAGATGCCCGGTGCCAGCGCTACACAACAGGTGCCCGGTGCCAGCGCTACACAACAGGTGCCCGGTGCCAGCGCTACACAACAGGTGCCCGGTGCCAGCGCTACACAACAGGTGCCCGGTGCCAGCGCTACACAACAGGTGCCAGCGCTACACAACAGGTGCCCAGTGCCAGCGCTACACAACAGGTGCCCGGTGCCAGCGCTACACAACAGGTGCCCGGTGCCAGCGCTACACAACAGGTGCCAGCGCTACACAACAGGTGCCCGGTGCCAGCGCTACACAACAGATGCCCGGTGCCAGCGCTACACAACAGATGCCCGGTGCCAGCGCTACACAACAGGTGCCCATTGCCAGCGCTACACAACAGGTGCCCGGTGCCAGCGCTACACAACAGGTGCCCGGTGCCAGCGCTACACAACAGGTGCCCGGTGCCAGCGCTACACAACAGGTGCCCAGTGCCAGCGCTACACAACAGGTGCCCGCGCTACACAACAGGTGCCCAGTGCCCGCGCTACACAACAGGTGCCCAGTGCCCGCGCTACACAACAGGTGCCCAGTGCCAGCGCTACACAACAGGTGCCCAGTGCCAGCGCTACACAACAGGTGCCCAGTGCTACACAACAGGTGCCCGGTGGCAGCGCTACACAACAGGTGCCCGGTGGCAGCGCTACACAACAGGTGCCCGGTGGCAGCGCTACACAACAGGTGCCCGGTGGCAGCGCTACACAACAGGTGCCCGGTGGCAGCGCTACACAACAGGTGCCCGGTGGCAGCGCTACACAACAGGTGCCCGGTGGCAGCGCTACACAACAGGTGCCCGGTGCCAGCGCTACACAACAGGTGCCCGGTGCCAGCGCTACACAACAGGTGCCAGCGCTACACAACAGGTGCCCAGTGCCAGCGCTACACAACAGGTGCCCAGTGCCAGCGCTACACAACAGGTGCCCGGTGCCAGCGCTACACAACAGGTGCCAGCGCTACACAAGAGGTGCCCGGTGCCAGCGCTACACAACAGATGCCCGGTGCCAGCGCTACACAACAGATGCCCGGTGCCAGCGCTACACAACAGGTACCCATTGCCAGCGCTACACAACAGGTGCCCGGTGCCAGCGCTACACAACAGGTGCCCGGTGCCAGCGCTACACAACAGGTGCCCGGTGCCAGCGCTACACAACAGGTGCCCAGTGCCAGCGCTACACAACAGGTGCCCGCGCTACACAACAGGTGCCCAGTGCCCGCGCTACACAACAGGTGCCCAGTGCCAGCGCTACACAACAGGTGCCCAGTGCCAGCGCTACACAACAGGTGCCCAGTGCCAGCGCTACACAACAGGTGCCCAGTGCTACACAACAGGTGCCCGGTGCCAGCGCTACACAACAGGTGCCCGGTGCCAGCGCTACACAACAGGTGCCCGGTGGCAGCGCTACACAACAGGTGCCCGGTGGCAGCGCTACACAACAGGTGCCCGGTGGCAGCGCTACACAACAGGTGCCCGGTGGCAGCGCTACACAACAGGTGCCCGGTGGCAGCGCTACACAACAGGTCCCCGGTGGCAGCGCTACACAACAGGTGCCCGGTGGCAGCGCTACACAACAGGTGCCCAGTGGCAGCGCTACACAACAGGTGCCCAGTGGCAGCGCTACACAACAGGTGCCCTAGAAGTCTGGATAAGGTGCCCCATTTACACCAAGTCGCACCTTGTAACTCACAGGGCTAGACTCAGTGCTGACCACTTTATTTATTAACGGTTTCTTACATAGCGCAGCAGATTCCGTTGCGCTTTACAATAGGAGACAGTGATACAACAAACCTGGTATTCACAGACGGTCAAAGGTATGAGGGCCCTGCTCGCAAGCTTACAATCTATAGGGAACACTTTTCCTTTCCTTTATGACATTCTAATATCAGAAGTAATCACACATGTCCTATCAGGACAGCACAGAGACCACGGGAAGCAGGATATGACCTCACATCCCGCAGCACTATCGGACGCATGTGAGGCGCCAGCTCTACAGATGCCTGGCTTCACGTTTCCTGCTCACATGTCCTGTGTTCTAGGTGCAGATAACGCCATGTCCTGGCATTCAAATTCTGCACCAGTGACTCAGCTCTGACCCATTGGGGCGTGGACCCCACAAAACCTCTGCAGATGTCCTGTGGTGTCTGGCACCAAGGCATTATCAGTAGCTCCTGTATGTTGTACTATGCGGCCTCTGTGTCCCAGACTGCACATCCCACTTAGAATGGCCGAGAGGAAAGCAGATGCAACAATTCCTTAGCCAAACTGAAAGTTGCCACACTGCAGAACCGGGTAAGTTGTAGGAGTGCAATGCGGTTCTCACCTCGTACTCTAGGGGCGCAATGCGGTTCTCATCTTGTACTCTAGGGGCGCAATGCGGTTCTCACCTCGTACTCCTTGATGGTTCCTCTCCAGGTGCAGCCGCTGTTGTTGCAGACAGAGGGCAGACTCTCCACCTCCCGGCGCGCTGCATTATCTGGAAATGCCTGGGAACAATGAGCAAAATGAGCACACCATCATGACATCTCAGGAACCCCACTCCCTCCCGATTGTGTGATTTAGTGGTACGATTTAGTGGTACCAGGACAACATTATGTGGGCAGAGGATACCACCCCCCTCCTCCCCATGTATTAAAGTGGGGATGTGTGTGAAAGGACACGGTTATTATCGGTACTGCTCAACGTATGTACTGTCCTATGTATGGTTTCATGCTATCGATGATGAGCACAGATGGCGCATCAACGGAAATGGTCATGTTTTCAAAGGCCACTCCTATATTCTGCTACTGATTTCACTCTTCCCCACCTGCTTTCACTTTCGCTATGCCCCACCTACTTTCACTATCCCCCTCTTGCTTTCACTTTTACTCTGTCCCACCTGCTTTCACTTTCGCTATTCCCTACCGGCTTTCACTTTCACTATTTCCCACCTGCTTTCACTTTCACTATTTCCCACCTGCTTTCACTTTCACTATTTCCCACCTGCTTTCACTTTCACTATTTCCCACCTGCTTTCACTTTCACTATTTCCCACCTGCTTTCACTTTCACTATTTCCCACCTGCTTTCACTTTCACTATTTCCCACCTGCTTTCACTTTCACTATTTCCCACCTGCTTTCACTTTCACTTTTCCCCACCTGCTTTCACTTTCACTTTTCCCCACCTGCTTTCACTTTCACTTTTCCCCACCTGCTTTCACTTTCACTTTTCCCCACCTGCTTTCACTTTCACTATGTAAGTGGGGGATGCCATCCTCGGAGATGGCCCTAGACACGGGTGTGGATCAGTTGGTCATTAGCTAGTTGTTAGACAGTCATTAGGTCGACATGAGTTAATGTCGACATGCAGGAAGGTCGACATGACAGGGTCATTAGGTCGACATGGGTAAGGTTGACATTGAAAAAGTCAACATGTTTTGTTTTTTTTAACCGGAATGTCAATACAGTCAACATAAACACTAAAACGTAGCACCACGCTACACTCGGCACACTATTTTATTCTCCCACCACGCTCTAGTGGATGGTAGGGCATGAAATACCGCCTGTCGGCACATGTCGTGTCAACATGGAGACCGAAATGTAGCACTACGTCCCCTTGCATGGCTCGCTACACTCCCCTTGCTTTGGGCACGGTGCCTCGCTACACTCGGCAAACTATTTCATTCTCCCACCACGCCCTAGTGGATGGTAGGGCATGAAATACCGCCTGTCGGCACATTTTTGCTAAAAATAAATAAATAAAAAAAAACAGTAAAAAAATAAAAACCCTGTCAACCTTACCCATGTTGACCTAAAGACCCTGTCGACCGAAACCCATGTCTACCTTAAGTCATGTCTAACTAATGGTGTCGATCTAATGTCTACCATCATGCTGGTGTCCCAATGACCGTATCCCCTAGACACTTGGTGCAGGATTTAGAGGAGGACGCTGCAGAGCAAACCATATGTTGGACAAAAGCAGAACAATTTTCGGGGTGGGGGGGGGGGGGTCCTGTAACCCCGATAATGAACACAATGGTCCCTTAGCTTTAGAAATGTATCTGTAATCCACTTTCCCAAAAAGTTCTCTGACTGCCTGCTGAGAACGCTCCGTGTACGGCGGCTATTACCGGAGGATGAGCTCAGTGGGAACAAATGCCTTTTACAGGCCCGGTTCTGTATGGCATGTAGCTATGTATGGTGTGTCTGCATAACATACATGGGAGTAATAGCAGGCGTGTCACGTACTATACAGAATGAGAAGAATACACATTGGGGGTTATTCTGATTCACTCGGAAACGCACAAAACCATGTGCACTGCAGGTGAGGCTGATGTAACATGTGCAGAGAGAGTTAGATTTGGGTGCACAGAAACAATAAAACACCCAAATCTAACTCTCTGCACATGTTACATCAGCCCCACCTGCAGTACAGCATGGTTTTGTCCATTAGAGAGTGATTGTGCCTTTCAAAGTGAATCAGAATAACCCCCATTATCTATTTGTGATTTCACCAATCCAGCCTCAGCCGTAAGGCCGCCATTCAGTGCGCGATTATCCAGCAAGCCGACCAAGTCAGCGATTATCGCTCAGCGGGTCTCATTCAGAGATGGACGTCTTTGTACAACATGATCCCTCTTTCAACAACCGCCGCTGTGGTTGGCAACATCTCTGAATGTGGTCCAGTGTACATCATTGATCTATGAACAATCACAGCCTAAATGCAGATGAAACAGTCTAGATCGTTCGGTCTCGACTTTAACCCGGTCTGATCCCCTCGACCATAATTCTGCCGACTCCAGACAATGAGTGTCGCCGCGTGCCGACAAAGCATCACTGTGTAACTTACTGTGCTGCTTTCTAGAATGGATATTCCGTCCTCAAATAATCCTTCCTGTATGCAGGCGGCGCACTTCTGCGGTCCGGAGCTGAGAGAGGCAAAGAGGGAACGGTAAGGCGCAAAACCTCAACAGCGCTGTCCACATTACAGCCAGCCCAGGCAGCGGTCACCCGGACAGACTGATCACCCCCAATAATGGACAAGGGGTACTATACTTTCCCTTACCCTACATGTTCTAAAATAGAGGCCTGTACACACTGTAAAACAGGTTCTGTGACCTGGAGAGGGGTGGGAGTGTATCGGTCATAGGGTCTTTTTTGTTTTGTGTTTTTAAATGTTGACCCCTGAGCCCCCCCCCCCCCAATAGTGTACCGCTGTTCTCGACAGGATTTGGGCCAGGTTCCACCCTCTGCTGTGCTGGCGCACTGTGCCGTTCCCAGTCTTGCGACCAATGCTGACCCTTTGCTTGTGTTTTACCTATGCCGACCGTACAGTCTCAACCTATTGACTGACGACCTATTGTCTCACCTGGATCCCAAAACAGAGCCGTGTACTCATCTAGATCAGGGGTACACAACCCGCTACTGTCCAGCTGCTGTGGAACTACATATCCAAGCATGCCTTCCCACCGTTTAATATTCGCTATTAGGGCATGCTGATATTTGTAGTTACACAGCAGAGGGAGAGTCTGATCTAGCGCAAAATAAAAATGGACGGGTCTCTCCAGTGCCCTCTCCAAAGAGGAGGTGCATGAGGCCCCCCCCATTGTACGGCAGACGGTTTGCGCCGCTCACCTGATAATCTTCCTCAGGCAGTGCGCGCAGTACCTATGTCCGCACTGGGCCTGGAACGGTCTGCGCAGGATGTTCTTGCAGTCGGAGCAGAGGTATTTCCCTTCTAGCTTGGTCCCGAGAATTTCTTTCTTGAAGCCCGGCCGGTTCAAGTCTAACGAAGCAGGCGGGGAGGAAATGGATGCGGTAGCCATGCGCGAAGGACACTGCGTAGAGGGGAGAAGATCGTAGTCACAACAGTCCCTGTCTGTAACAGGCTGTGGAGCACCTGACGCGTTTCGCAAAGGCCAGATAACTGCGTAGGAGGCCAGGAAGACCCCGGCTGTACTGGAGCTACAAGGCTCATGTTAGACCAAGTCATGCTGAACTCTGATTAACCAGATGGTTTCATAGTTCTATAGGCCCTAGTAATCCTGACTCATTTCCTATACACAGTACAAAGGAAAATACATACAATGGCCTGTACTACTAGAGTACACTGACATGTGACAGCGCAGAATGCAGTAGTTCAACATGTCATCGACATTAGACACCAAAACCAATTGTACATATCGTCCCCCTCTAAAATACAGCCAAGAAAGGAAGTGATCTCATGTAACTACGGCGATAAGATAGTAGGGTGACTAATTACTGCTCTCGGCTAGTGACACATACAATATTAACCTTTGTATAGCGCCGGCGTGGTCTGTTGCGCAGTACACAGTAACAGACAGACAGAGGTAAGAGGGTGAATGAGGATCCTACTTACTCACAGCCAGGTGATTCCGGTGGCTCCCAGATGCAGAGAGATCCTCACACCTAGGAGCGGACAGAAGAGTCACATGAGGGGGACACGGGAATATATTATATATAAATACATACATCCATACAGATGCTCCTGTCACATCCATGCAATAGTGTAGGTATAAAACCACAGCATTACTCTAGTTAGCTGTACATTCAGTTTAGGGTGGGGTATAGCTCACAGACAAGGTCAATAAAAGGTTGACACAAAAAAAAAAAAAAAACGTCACATGAAACAAGGTGACACATGGAAAAAAAGGGCAACACCAGAAAAAAAAAAAAAAGGGTTGATGTGAGAGAAAACGGTCAACGCGCTAAAAATTACAACACAAGAAATAAGTGGCCATGAGGGGGGGGGGGGGAATTAGAAAAAAAAGGGTCAACATGAGAAAAAAGGTCTATATGTTTTTTTTGTATGTTTTGATGTCAATGTGGACACCTGAGCAGGTGAACCTATAAGGAACGTCCCGCTTCCCTCACCATACCCTGGGCCAGTTGTCGCACTGCGCTACCACAGGGATTGACTGTGCTGTTCCCATCCGAAGTCCACATGGATAACACATTATGAAAAAGTCCGAAAAATAGATCTAGAAAAACATTGCCATGTCGATTTATTGCTTGTGTCAACCTTTTGACCATGTCAACCTTTTGGGTGCTGACCTAGACATTGTCTGGCTGCCATCTGGATACTTATCACTTTAGCTCCAATTGGAAGGAGCTCCGGTTCATGTCAGTGTCTACGAATACCAGGATGGCAAATACAGTGCGGTAGCCAAAGGGCGTGATATGGCATATCCGAGTATAAGGGGTAGAACAGTCCCCCCAGGAGGTGTGACCCGGCACAGCAGTGTATAAGGGGTAGAACAGTCCCCCCAGGAGGTGTGACCCGGAACAGCAGCGTATAAGGGGTAGAACAGTCCCCCCAGGAGGTGTGACCCGGCACAGCAGTGTATAAGGGGTAGAACAGTCCCCCCAGGAGGTGTGACGCGGCACAGCAGCGTATAAGGGGTAGAACAGTCCCCCCAGGTGTGACACGGCACAGCAGCGTATAAGGGGCAGAACAGTCCCCCCAGGAGGTGTGACGCGGCACAGCAGGGTATAAGGGGTAGAACAGTCCCCCCAGGAGGTGTGACACGGCACAGCAGTGTATAAGGGGTAGAACAGTCCCCCAAGGAGGTGTGACCCGGCACAGCAGCGTATAAGGGGTAGAACAGTCCCCCCAGGAGGTGTGACGCGGCACAGCAGGGTATAAGGGGTAGAACAGTCCCCCAGGTGTGACACGGCACAGCAGCGTATAAGGGGTAGAACAGTCCCCCCAGGAGGTGTGACACGGCACAGCAGTGTATAAGGGGTAGAACAGTCCCCCCAGGAGGTGTGACCCGGCACAGCAGCGTATAAGGGGTAGAACAGTCCCCCCAGGAGGTGTGACGCGGCACAGCAGGGTATAAGGGGTAGAACAGTCCCCCCAGGAGGTGTGACACGGCACAGCAGTGTATAAGGGGTAGAACAGTCCCCCAAGGAGGTGTGACGCGGCACAGCAGGGTATAAGGGGTAGAACAGTCCCCCCAGGAGGTGTGACGCGGCACAGCAGGGTATAAGGGGTAGAACAGTCCCCCAAGGAGGTGTGACGCGGCACAGCAGGGTATAAGGGGTAGAACAGTCCCCCCAGGAGGTGTGACCCGGCACAGCAGCGTATAAGGGGTAGAACAGTCCCCCCAGGAGGTGTGACCCGGCACAGCAGGGTATAAGGGGTAGAACAGTCCCCCCAAGAGGTGTGACCCGGCACAGCAGCGTATAAGGGGTAGAACAGTCCCCCCAGGAGGTGTGACCCGGCACAGCAGCATATAAGGGGTAGAACAGTCCCCCCAGGAGGTGTGACCCGGCACAGCAGGGTATAAGGGGTAGAACAGTCCCCCCAAGAGGTGTGACCCGGCACAGCAGCGTATAAGGGGTAGAACAGTCCCCCCAGGAGGTGTGACCCGGCACAGCAGCGTATAAGGGGTAGAACAGTCGCCACAGGAGGTGTGACCCGGCACAGCAGCGTATAAGGGGTAGAACAGTCCCCCCAAGAGGTGTGACCCGGCACAGCAGCGTATAAGGGGTAGAACAGTCCCCCCAGGAGGTGTGACCCGGCACAGCAGCGTATAAGGGGTAGAACAGTCCCCCCAGGAGGTGTGACCCGGCACAGCAGCGTATAAGGGGCAGAACAGTCCCCCCAGGAGGTGTGACACGGCACAGCAGCGTATAAGGGATAGAACAGTCCCCCCAGGAGGTGTGACACGGCACAGCAGCGTATAAGGGGCAGAACAGTCCCCCCAGGAGGTGTGACGCGGCACAGCAGGGTATAAGGGGTAGAACAGTCCCCCAAGGTGGTGTGACCCGGAACAGCAGCGTATAAGGGGTAGAACAGTCCCCCCAGGAGGTGTGACCCGGCACAGCAGTGTATAAGGGGTAGAACAGTCCCCGCAGAAGGTGTGACGCGGCACAGCGGCGTATAAGGGGTAGAACAGTCCCCCAAGGTGGTGTGACCCGGCACAGCGGCGTATAAGGGGTAGTACAGTCCCCCAGGTGTGACCCGACACAGCGGCGTATAAGGAGTAGAACAGTCCCCCCAGGAGGTGTGACCTGGCACAGCAGGGTATAAGGGGTAGAACAGTCCCCCCAGGAGGTGTGACACGGCACAGCAGCGTATAAGGGGTAGAACAGTCCCCCAAGGTGGTGTGACCCGGAACAGCAGCGTATAAGGGGTAGAACAGTCCCCCCAGGAGGTGTGACCCGGCACAGCAGTGTATAAGGGGTAGAACAGTCCCCGCAGAAGGTGTGACGCGGCACAGCGGCGTATAAGGGGTAGAACAGTCCCCCCAGGTGGTGTGACCCGGCACAGCAGCGTATAAGGGGTAGAACAGTCCCCCCAGGTGGTGTGACCCGGCACAGCGGCATATAAGGGGTAGTACAGTCCCCCAGGTGTGACCCGGCACAGCAGCGTATAAGGGGTAGTACAGTCCCCCCAGGAGGTGTGACCCGGAACAGCAGCGTATAAGGGGTAGAACAGTCCCCCCAGGAGGTGTGACCCGGCACAGCGGCGTATAAGGGGTAGAACAGTCCCCCCAGGAGGTGTGACCCGGCACAGCAGCGTATAAGGGGTAGTACAGTCCCCCCAGGAGGTGTGACCCGGCACAGCAGCGTATAAGGGGTAGAACAGTCCCCCCAGGTGGTGTGACCCGGCACAGCGGCATATAAGGGGTAGTACAGTCCCCCAGGTGTGACCCGGCACAGCAGCGTATAAGGGGTAGTACAGTCCCCCCAGGAGGTGTGACCCGGAACAGCAGCGTATAAGGGGTAGAACAGTCCCCCCAGGAGGTGTGACCCGGCACAGCGGCGTATAAGGGGTAGAACAGTCCCCCCAGGAGGTGTGACCCGGCACAGCAGCGTATAAGGGGTAGTACAGTCCCCCCAGGAGGTGTGACCCGGCACAGCAGCGTATAAGGGGTAGAACAGTCGCCCCAGGAGGTGTGACCCGGCACAGCAGCGTATAAGGGGTAGTACAGTCCCCCCAGGAGGTGTGACCCGGCACAGCAGCGTATAAGGGGTAGAACAGTCCCCCCAGGAGGTGTGACCCGGCACAGCAGCGTATAAGGGGTAGAACAGTCCCCCCAGGAGGTGGGACACGGCACAGCAGCGTATAAGGGGTAGAACAGTCCCCCCAGGAGGTGTGACCCTGCACAGCAGCGTATAAGGGGTAGAACAGTCCCCCCAGGAGGTGGGACACGGCACAGCAGCGTATAAGGGGTAGAACAGTCCCCCCAGGAGGTGTGACCCGGCACAGCAGCGTATAAGGGGTAGAACAGTCGCCCCAGGAGGTGTGACCCGGCACAGCAGCGTATAAGGGGTAGTACAGTCCCCCCAGGAGGTGTGACCCGGCACAGCAGCGTATAAGGGGTAGAACAGTCCCCCCAGGAGGTGTGACCCGGCACAGCAGCGTATAAGGGGTAGAACAGTCCCCCCAGGAGGTGGGACACGGCACAGCAGCGTATAAGGGGTAGTACAGTCCCCCCAGGAGGTGTGACCCGGCACAGTAGCGTATAAGGGGTAGAACAGTCGCCACAGGAGGTGTGACCCGGCACAGCAGCGTATAAGGGGTAGTACAGTCCCCCCAGGAGGTGTGACCCGGCACAGCGGCGTATAAGGGGTAGAACAGTCCCCCCAGGAGGTGTGACACGGCACAGCGGTGTATAAGGGGTAGTACAGTCCCCCAGGTGTGACACGGCACAGCAGCGTATAAGGAGTAGAACAGTCCCCCCAGGAGGTGTGACCCGGCACAGCAGGGTATAAGGGGTAGAACAGTCCCCCCAAGAGGTGTGACCCGGCACAGCAGCGTATAAGGGGTAGAACAGTCCCCCCAGGAGGTGTGACCTGGCACAGCAGGGTATAAGGGGTAGAACAGTCCCCCCAAGAGGTGTGACCCGGCACAGCAGCGTATAAGGGGTAGAACAGTCCCCCCAGGAGGTGTGACCCGGCACAGCAGCGTATAAGGGGCAGAACAGTCCCCCCAGGAGGTGTGACACGGCACAGCAGCGTATAAGGGGCAGAACAGTCCCCCCAGGAGGTGTGACGCGGCACAGCAGGGTATAAGGGGTAGAACAGTCCCCCAAGGTGGTGTGACCCGGAACAGCAGCGTATAAGGGGTAGAACAGTCCCCCCAGGAGGTGTGACCCGGCACAGCAGTGTATAAGGGGTAGAACAGTCCCCGCAGAAGGTGTGACGCGGCACAGCGGCGTATAAGGGGTAGAACAGTCCCCCAAGGTGGTGTGACCCGGCACAGCGGCGTATAAGGGGTAGTACAGTCCCCCAGGTGTGACCCGACACAGCGGCGTATAAGGAGTAGAACAGTCCCCCCAGGAGGTGTGACCTGGCACAGCAGGGTATAAGGGGTAGAACAGTCCCCCCAGGAGGTGTGACACGGCACAGCAGCGTATAAGGGGTAGAACAGTCCCCCAAGGTGGTGTGACCCGGAACAGCAGCGTATAAGGGGTAGAACAGTCCCCCCAGGAGGTGTGACCCGGCACAGCAGTGTATAAGGGGTAGAACAGTCCCCGCAGAAGGTGTGACGCGGCACAGCGGCGTATAAGGGGTAGAACAGTCCCCCCAGGTGGTGTGACCCGGCACAGCAGCGTATAAGGGGTAGAACAGTCCCCCCAGGTGGTGTGACCCGGCACAGCGGCATATAAGGGGTAGTACAGTCCCCCAGGTGTGACCCGGCACAGCAGCGTATAAGGGGTAGTACAGTCCCCCCAGGAGGTGTGACCCGGCACAGCGGCGTATAAGGGGTAGAACAGTCCCCCCAGGAGGTGTGACCCGGCACAGCAGCGTATAAGGGGTAGTACAGTCCCCCCAGGAGGTGTGACCCGGCACAGCAGCGTATAAGGGGTAGAACAGTCCCCCCAGGAGGTGTGACCCGGCACAGCAGCGTATAAGGGGTAGAACAGTCCCCCCAGGAGGTGGGACACGGCACAGCAGCGTATAAGGGGTAGAACAGTCCCCCCAGGAGGTGTGACCCTGCACAGCAGCGTATAAGGGGTAGAACAGTCCCCCCAGGAGGTGGGACACGGCACAGCAGCGTATAAGGGGTAGAACAGTCCCCCCAGGAGGTGTGACCCGGCACAGCAGCGTATAAGGGGTAGAACAGTCGCCCCAGGAGGTGTGACCCGGCACAGCAGTGTATAAGGGGTAGTACAGTCCCCCCAGGAGGTGTGACCCGGCACAGCAGCGTATAAGGGGTAGAACAGTCCCCCCAGGAGGTGTGACCCGGCACAGCAGCGTATAAGGGGTAGAACAGTCCCCCCAGGAGGTGGGACACGGCACAGCAGCGTATAAGGGGTAGTACAGTCCCCCCAGGAGGTGTGACCCGGCACAGTAGCGTATAAGGGGTAGAACAGTCGCCACAGGAGGTGTGACCCGGCACAGCAGCGTATAAGGGGTAGTACAGTCCCCCCAGGAGGTGTGACCCGGCACAGCGGCGTATAAGGGGTAGAACAGTCCCCCCAGGAGGTGTGACCCGGCACAGCAGCGTATAAGGGGTAGAACAGTCCCCCCAGGAGGTGGGACACGGCACAGCAGCGTATAAGGGGTAGAACAGTCCCCCCAGGAGGTGTGACCCGGCACAGCAGCGTATAAGGGGTAGAACAGTCCCCCCAGGAGGTGTGACCCGGCACAGCAGCGTATAAGGGGTAGTACAGTCCCCCCAGGAGGTGTGACCCGGCACAGCGGCGTATAAGGGGTAGAACAGTCCCCCCAGGAGGTGTGACCCGGCACAGCAGCGTATAAGGGGTAGAACAGTCCCCCCAGGAGGTGTGACCCGGCACAGCAGCGTATAAGGGGTAGAACAGTCCCCCCAGGAGGTGTGACCCGGCACAGCAGCGTATAAGGGGTAGAACAGTCCCCCCAGGAGGTGGGACACGGCACAGCAGCGTATAAGGGGTAGAACAGTCGCCCCAGGAGGTGTGACCCGGCACAGCAGCGTATAAGGGGTAGAACAGTCCCCCCAGGAGGTGTGACCCGGAACAGCAGCGTATAAGGGGTAGAACAGTCCCCCCAGGAGGTGTGACCCGGCACAGCAGCGTATAAGGGGTAGAACAGTCCCCCCAGGAGGTGTGACCCGGCACAGCAGCGTATAAGGGGTAGAACAGTCCCCCCAGGAGGTGTGACCCGGCACAGCAGCGTATAAGGGGTAGAACAGTCCCCCCAGGAGGTGTGACCCGGCACAGCAGCGTATAAGGGGTAGAACATTCCCCCCAGGAGGTGTGACACGGCACAGCAGCGTATAAGGGGTAGTACAGTCCCCCCAGGAGGTGTGACCCGGCACAGTAGCGTATAAGGGGTAGAACAGTCGCCACAGGAGGTGTGACCCGGCACAGCAGCGTATAAGGGGTAGTACAGTCCCCCCAGGAGGTGTGACCCGGCACAGCGGCGTATAAGGGGTAGAACAGTCCCCCCAGGAGGTGTGACCCGGCACAGCAGCGTATAAGGGGTAGAACAGTCCCCCCAGGAGGTGGGACACGGCACAGCAGCGTATAAGGGGTAGAACAGTCCCCCCAGGAGGTGGGACACGGCACAGCAGCGTATAAGGGGTAGAACAGTCCCCCCAGGAGGTGTGACCCGGCACAGCAGCGTATAAGGGGTAGTACAGTCCCCCCAGGAGGTGTGACCCGGCACAGCGGCGTATAAGGGGTAGAACAGTCCCCCCAGGAGGTGTGACCCGGCACAGCAGCGTATAAGGGGTAGAACAGTCCCCCCAGGAGGTGGGACACGGCACAGCAGCGTATAAGGGGTAGAACAGTCCCCCCAGGAGGTGTGACCCGGCACAGCAGCGTATAAGGGGTAGAACAGTCCCCCCAGGAGGTGGGACACGGCACAGCAGCGTATAAGGGGTAGAACAGTCGCCCCAGGAGGTGTGACCCGGCACAGCAGCGTATAAGGGGTAGAACAGTCCCCCCAGGAGGTGTGACCCGGAACAGCAGCGTATAAGGGGTAGAACAGTCCCCCCAGGAGGTGTGACCCGGCACAGCAGCGTATAAGGGGTAGAACAGTCCCCCCAGGAGGTGTGACCCGGCACAGCAGCGTATAAGGGGTAGAACAGTCCCCCCAGGAGGTGTGACCCGGCACAGCAGCGTATAAGGGGTAGAACAGTCCCCCCAGGAGGTGTGACCCGGCACAGCAGCGTATAAGGGGTAGAACAGTCCCCCCAGGAGGTGGGACACGGCACAGCAGCGTATAAGGGGTAGAACAGTCCCCCCAGGAGGTGTGACCCGGCACAGCAGCGTATAAGGGGTAGAACAGTCCCCCCAGGAGGTGTGACCCGGAACAGCAGCGTATAAGGGGTAGAACAGTCCCCCCAGGAGGTGTGACCCGGCACAGCAGCGTATAAGGGGTAGAACAGTCCCCCCAGGAGGTGTGACCCGGCACAGCAGCGTATAAGGGGTAGAACAGTCCCCCCAGGAGGTGTGACCCGGCACAGCAGCGTATAAGGGGTAGAACAGTCCCCCCAGGAGGTGTGACCCGGCACAGCAGCGTATAAGGGGTAGAACAGTCCCCCCAGGAGGTGGGACACGGCACAGCAGCGTATAAGGGGTAGAACAGTCCCCCCAGGAGGTGTGACCCGGCACAGCAGCGTATAAGGGGTAGAACATTCCCCCCAGGAGGTGTGACACGGCACAGCAGCGTATAAGGGGTAGTAAACGTGAACCCTAAGCGTGGCGAGCGCAGCGGTACGCGTCCTACGACCTTTTCATACACCCACTATCCACGTCGGCGTGGAGTTGAGAATAGAATAGTGTGGCGAGCGCAGCGAGCCCCGCAAGGGGACGCGGATACCTTCACAGGTAATCGCGTCCCTTTGCGGGCTTCACATGTATCCGCTGCGCTCGCCACACTATTCTATTCTCAACTCTACGCCGACGTGGATAGTGGGGGTATGAAAAAGTTGTAGGACGCGTACCGCCGCCCCTCGTGGGCTCGCTGCGCTTCGGGTTCACGTTTACAGTGGGGGGGGTGCATTTAACATTGTAAGCACCCATTAGGGTGCTTATACAATGTTTAATCGCATCGCATCGCATGGCATTGTATGCCATGTACAATGGCATACAATTTGAAAATTGTATGCCATCGCACACTATCGAACGAAATCGCGTCGCATACCGTCGTATGCGTTATGGTATGCGATGCGATGGGTGCCGCCAAAATACACAAGTACCATTTTTACAATTGCATGTCATGTGTCGACCTTTCGATCATGTCAACTTTTGCCATCTACCTTTTCCATGTCAAAGCTTTGACCCTATTGACCCAATAGTGTAGATCTTTTAGGCCACGCCTCTTTTAGAGGGGCCTCAACATGTGACAATTACATAGGGGAACAGATTGCTAGTCAGATGGATGTCTGCGCACAGACACAAATGGTGAGTTTACGGAACAGCCTCGTCTTGTGGAAGGCACGTAGGTCACCCCACTGGTTGGGGAGTGTGATGGTTGTATATAAATAAAGCAGAAAGTAGGAAGTAAGAACGGAACATATTCACAAAGTGTCCGTTATACGCAGGAGGGAGGAGGAAGTGGTTATTCAAATTCATTATCAATGGAGTTTTCCATTTAAACTCCGAGGCCAGCGCAGACCTCCCAGCCCGGCTGCACAGGACCGCTCCTAGCTCTCGTACAATTCGTGAAATATTTTAGGTACTCGCGGCGATCGGCCTCATGTGACGATTGCCTGTATGACGCGTTTATAGTAAATAATGGCTGGTTTATACCAGTGGTAGCCAACTCCAGTCCTCGAGAGCTACCAACAGTTCACATTTTCCAGACAACCCAGCTGCTGCACAGGTGCACTCATTACTCACAGACACATTTTAAATGATCCACAGGTGGAACTTATTACTTCACTTGTGATTCTGTGAGGAGATCTGGAAAACATGCACCGTTGGTAGCTCTAAAGGACTGGAGTTGGCTACCCCAGGCTTATACAATATACAGTGTGTGTGTGTGTGTGTGTGTGTGTGTGTGTGTGTGTGTGTGTGTGTGTGTGTGTGTGTGTGTGTGTGTGTGTGTGTGTGTGTGTGTGTGTGTGTGTGTGCATCCCCCGTGTGTTTGCACGGGGGAGCAATGTTGTGCTTCTGCACAGGTTGTTTGCCAGGCGCACACACCCTCCCAACACTGTGGGCAGGGGCGGCGGTGGGTAGTCATGAAAATCACCCTGTAACGTAGGTGCCAGGGGCAGGCAGCCGACATCACCGGATGTCAGCTGGTTGCCCACTTCCGCTCAAATATGCACGCAAATCTAAGGTTACCTGACCGCAACCTTAGATTTGCGTGCAACTTCCACATCCTTCGATGGTCATGACCATCGAAGGATGTGGGTGTATCCAATAGCCTGTGAAAGGATGTTTATGTTAAACATCCATTCGCAGCCCGTGCGAACGTACACAGTGTGCGAGGGGGCACACCGGCATTTGGGGGGCTCGCAAATCTGCTAAATCAAACAGAATAACCCCCAGTATGTGGGAGATGCACTGTGGACACAACCGGATCAGGAACAACACTCCTGTGGTCTGCAGTGTATACACACACACACACAGATATTATACATACAGCGGATATAACGCAGGTCAGGGCAAGCGTAGACTCTCTGAGAATAAGTGGAATCAATATTATGAGACTCAGTCTTGATCGTGGTGTCCCAATAGTTAATATGATGATTGTACGTGCTCCCAGATAATCTTGGGGCACCCTATATTGCATTCCATTGTGTTTTTGTCTCCTAGAAGGATAGATAGGAGAGTGGGGGGCCAGCGGACTTCCCAACCGGTAGTGGAACGCAGGGATGTAGGTGATCTACAGAACACCCCGCGCTGCGTTCCACGTCACTGGCAGCCATTGGCCTGAAGTAGAGTGGTCGCTCCATCAGACCAAAGTGGTTGCTGAAAAGCGGATTTAGAGACGCAAATTAATTTGATGTCAATGCACATCCCCGAAGTTCTAAATATCTGCGCATTTGCGTCTCCGGGCCCAGCGGTGGATCACAGAAGCCGCCAGCAGTCTCTCGGTACTGAAGAATTCGGCACAGCCGCAGCGTGCAAACACTCTATATCAGCATCAAAATATCACTGCTGAATAAATAACACATTCATAGCGGTGAATAGGGAGCTGTGTCCGCTCGCTAGCATGCGATGGACGAGTCGGCATACACATCCCCGTGCATGCGGACAAACGCCATAGAAATCAATCAATGGGCACTCACCACTGAATGATAACTCTTCTGTTCGCTAATGACTTATTTTGGCAGGAGATTGCTGAATTCAGGGCAGGCGCTGACGTGATGTCAGCCCTCTGCCTCGACCAGGAATCGACCTGTAAAACTCACTGACATTCGAGCATACGCAAACCTCAGAACATCGGGATAGGGAGTAATTTCGACACTAAAGAACTGGTCTGAACCGGCCCCAGAATGTGTTATGCAAACCTTTACCCCTGGGTTGTAAAGATAATCCTGCAGATATTGCCACTGTGACAAAGTGCAGGTCATGTGAGCAGTCATAACCCGGCATTGCCAATCGGAACGGTGCGATAAGGAGACAGGTGCAAAATCAGGGCAAGTGGAAGCGAGTTCACATTCATCCATCTGTCCATCCAGGAACCAGGGGGGAGATATACAGAGTAAAACGTGGAGGGGATTTGTGAATGATTCCAGGATTTGTTTTTTCTCAAAAAAATTTAGGGCAAATTAGATTCACCACAATTCAAACAGTTCGTTTAAATTAATTGTTTTGTTTATTTTTATTAAAAAAATGGTCTACGTTGAATTTCGAAGGATGTTAATGTTGTTATTTTAAAGTGGCTCACCATTGGATCGGCTACTAGCGCTAGGGATGTGGAGAGCCTGACTAGACGTCGGATATAAAAGTGTTAAAGGCTATGGGGTCAAGTCTGCCATTGGCCATGCCCTCCTGCACCATGAGCATTACACATAAATAAAATGGACCAATACGGCATTTTTAGACAATCAATTGTTTTATTATCTTCTCCAGCGTAATAAAAGCCGCAACCGTTGATATAGCAGGATGGTGAAACAGCGGCACCTTGATAGGTAGACTGATGCGGCACACTTATCGAAACAGGATACAAGCAATCACCATAAAATGCTTGGCATACGCCAGGGGTGGCCAAACCGGCCCTCAAGATCTACCAACGGTCCACATTTTCCAAATAACCTAGCTGGTGCACAGGTGAAGTCATTACTAACTGTCACATTTCCCAGACTTCCCAGCTGCTGCACAGCTGTAGTCATTACTAATACCCCTTTTCCACTTGCAAAAATATCCCGGGTTTTTGCAAATGAACGCGCATCAACCCGGGATTTAGTGCAGTGTGAAAGGGTCTTTGAGGGATATCCCGTGTTCAGCATTCCGGGATCTCTACCCAGGTCCTGACCTGGGTAGGACCCGGAATCGACACGGGATGCGGCCAGTGTGAATGGTCCCGTACCCGGGATCGGGTACACGGGACTTTAAAAAAGCTGCTGATTGGAGCTTTGTTTGGGCTCACAATGCTGATGTCATCTTTAATCGCACTGGAAAGCGGAAGAGAATGCGCAGATCGGAGCAGACAGGCATCATGGCAAACTGGACGGACCAGGAAGTGAGAGAGCTCCTGAGCATAAGGGGTGAGGAGGAGATAAAGCACCAAATTACTGGCACAGTAAAAGATGCCGTGGTTTATAAAAACATATCAAAGCTGCTTGAAGCCAGAGGCATGATCCGGACACAACAGCAAGTTGTCAATAAACTGAAGACCCTGAGAAAGAAGTTCATGAAGGTGCATGACAACAACCGTAAAAAGAGTGGGGCTGGCCGCATCGAGTGGGAATATTATGACATCTGCGCAACCGTCTTCGGGCACACAGCTCTCTGCAATCCTGTGAGTCTGTCTTCAAGTTCAAAGTACATTGCTGCAGAAACCAGTCAAGGCCCTGAAGATACACAGACAAGTGAAGTCTGCCACTCATCACCCCTGCTAATTGAGGACACACCTGATTGTAGTGAGCATGAAACATCCACCCACCTGCCCAGCCCTGATGGCAGCATATCCGTCGCCGTTGAAGAGGTCGTGGAAGCTGCGACCAGTGACAGTGGGTTTCCACAAAGTGCCGTCTCCCCAACTTTGCAGAGAAACAGTAAGTTTATTTTTTAAAGACACATAGCACACTATAGGGTTAGGTTGGGGGTGGGGTGGAGGTGGAGCATAGGGTTATGCACAGCATGACCAAATAGTGGTCCTCCAGCAGTTGTGGAACTACATATCCCAGTATGCCTTGGCACAGTTTAAGCATTACCTAATAGCAAAACTGTGGCAAGGCATGATGGGACTTGTAGGCTGTGGGAAGGGGGTTTACAGGGTAAGGGGGGGTGACATAATGTACAGTTATCAAAGTATAACCTGCAGTGATGTCGCAGTGTTAAGCAGTGTGTACAAGGGCGTAACTACCATGGGTGCAGGGGGTGCAGCTGCTATGGGGCCCAGAGCTGAGAGGGGCCCATTTTGCCTGTCAAATTATTATATGCTTTATGCATTTTTCAGCATTAGGTGAGAAATAGGGGCCCTTACAAACTTTTGCTATGGGGCCCACATGTTTCTAGTTACGCCACTGTAATAGTTTCCAAAGCTGCTATTTTTATGTATGGTCATTTTCAATTTATATCTTATCTTTACAGTTTACAACGTTCCACCTAGAACGAAGAAAATGAACAAAGCGGGGCAAGCAGCTAGAGCCATGACAAGTGCCCTTGTTGAAGAACTCCGAGAAATGGACAATGCTATGTCCACACAGGAGAATGCAAGGATCGACAAATTTTTAGAGGCCGAGCGTGAAATGCAGGACTCATTTCTTTCTAAAATCCTGTCAATGCAGGAACGCATGAATAGAGAGGCTCTTGAGCGTCATAGGGAATTGCAGCAAATGAACATGGCGTTCCTGGAACGTTTGTTCAATAATCCAAAAGCTCCAAGCCAACACCACAGCTCACAATACCCTGAACCGGGTTATTCCACATATAATCATGGACCAAACTTTGGTTCAAGCAATTCTGCAAATGAGCAAACTTCAGAGTTTTCAGTTTTTCGCAATTTGTCTTAAAGCTATAGGCACATTTATTTAATTTTTTTTTGCACTTAAAGTGCCTCAGCACTAGTTTACCTCAGTGTTTATGTACCTGTAGTTCATTGTTTTGCACTTAAAGTGCCTCGGCACTAGTTTACCTCGTTGTTTATGCACTACTAGTACATTTTGTGTTGCACTTAAAGTGCTTAGGCACTAGGTTACCTCAGTGTTTATGTACCTGTAGTTCATAGTTTTGCACTTAAAGTGCCTCGGCACTAGTTTACCTCGTTGTTTATGCACTACTAGTACATTTTGTGTTGCACTTAAAGTGCTTAGGCACCAGTTTACCTCAGTGTTTACATACCCTCCAACATGACCCACTCCATTAGGTACAAAATGTTCTGCTCCTGGACTTCCCTGCCAGTGGCAGTTACAGAGGTTGGACTCCAGCATAGTCCACAATTCAAAGAGGGGGGTCACATCAACTGTCAGTGAGTCCAGGACAGTGATGTTTGGAGTGGCATTGTGTGGCTCCCCTTTTTGAACATTGGATTGTGCTGCAGCTCCAACTCTGCAACTGCCACTAGCAGGGAAGTCCAGAAACAGAGCATTTTGTACCTAATGGAATGGGCCATGTTGGAGGGCATGCGTTTATGTACCTGTAGTTCATTGTTTTGCACTTAAAGCAGGCATGTCCAACGTTGGCCCTCCAGACGCTCCGAAACCACACATCCCAGCATGCTCCGCCACAGTGTTGCTATTAGAGAATGCTAAAACTATTGCAAAGCATACTGGGATGTGCAGCCTCAAAACACCTGGAGGGCCAACGTCGGACATGCCTGACTAAAGTGTTAATGCACAACTGGTTGTGCATTCGGTTAGCTTGTAATGCTAAACTTCAAGCAATTCTTGTTTGGGATGGGGGGGTTGGGACGAGGGAGGTTGGGATGGGGGCGGTTTGGACGGGGGGTTGGGATGGGGGTGGTACGGGTGGAGGAGGGTTTCTTTATTGTTTTATTGTAGTGTCTATACAAAGGCAAAAGGAAAGGCAAAACAAAATTGCACCTACAATCCAAAGGTGCTAAACCAAATAAAAAAATTATAATTTTAAACACCCTTGTCATCACTTTTTTTTTTTAGTTAAAATGACCATTTCATATGGTATTTGCAGTGATTTCCCGGGATCAGTATGAATAGGGCTGTCCCGGGTCGATCCCGGGTCTGAATGCAGTGTGAAAGGGTACATTCCCGGGTAGTGTCCCGGGAAGCATCCTGGTACACATTCCCGGGTCTGACCCGGGACTGCAAGTGGAAAAGGGGTATAACTGTCACATTTTCAAACCCGCTGCATTCATTCCTACTATAGACCCACAGGTTGCCTGATATACATGAACTGTTGGTAGATCTTGAGGACAGGTCTGGCCACCCCTGGCATACGCAGTTTTGTCAAGCTGGGGAAAGTGTCTACAGACATTTACTCTGACCATTTATTATCTGTTGGTTCAAATGGATTTACCCTGAGCGCAAAATAAAATCTAGAAGCCTGGTTCTAAGGCAGGGGTGGGGAACCTCCGGCCCGCGGGCCGTAAATGGCCCCTTTGCAGGCTTGCAGGGGTCAGGATATCACTCTGGTGGGACAGCGTGTAGCTGATCGCAGGGCTCCGAGACGGCACTCCGTGGACTATATATATAGACTCTCCCCGACCTTGCAAAGCTTCAAACGGGCACTGAAAACTCACCTATTCATCAAAGCATACCCTTCCACTGCATAAACCAGCTGGTTCTCTGACCCCTTGCCTGTTTACATCCTGCTATCTAACCACCACCCACTTGCTTGCACCTCTTGTATTCTGTCTGTCTCCCCTTCCTACTAGATTGTAAGCTCCTCCGAGCAGGGCCCTCTTCCCTCCTGTTGTCAAAGCCCTCTTCTCTTCACATGTCACTCACAGCTCTCCTTTACTCCAACACTCAGTGACCATCTTCGTACTCATCTCCATCATTGGCCTCAAGCCTCTAGTTGTATGTTGATTGAGTCCTCACTACTTATATCCAAGCTGTAATGTGTATTGATCTGTGGTGCTCTTTATTTGTACTGTATTTTTGTTATTTATTCAATGTTATGCCAAGCTTTGTCTCCCTGTATTGTTCCTTTGTACGGCGCTGCGAAACACTTGTGGCGCCTTATAAATAAAATTATAATAATAATAATATATACCACTGACTTTGTTATTATTGTACCAAGGCTATACAGTACACTTTGGGTAATGAATGCCTTACACAACAGACTACTTCACTTATATCCAATCCACGACTATATACCATGCCCCGTCCAGGTATACCGTCCTTCCCACAGGAGAGCAGAGTATGTCAGGCCGGATTAGGCTCCCTTGATGCATCACCCCATGGACTGCACGTAAGAGTTATACAGTGTGACAGCCTGTAACCACCTGTGTCACTGCAGTGGCCCTACACAGAGCGCCGAGGACACCTACCTGAGAGACACCCCCCGCTAGGTGCGCGCTGGCTGTAGGGAGGCCATGGGTTAACGGTGACCTCGCTTTTCTTTGTATAAACTATAGAACCTGGAAGACAAAAGAACAACCAAAATGTCATAGAGATGGGAAGACACAGCTTATGTAACAGGGGTAGAATGGGAAGGGTATGGGTCATTAGGCCGACACATGAAATAGGTTGACATAGGCAAGGTCAACAGTCAAAAGGTCAACATGGGTATTCACCTTTTTCTGTCCCAAATGTCGACAGACACAGAAAAAATTTATCGTCCCCACTCGCCACACTATTATATAGTCTTCCTCCGCGCCGTAGCGGAGGGTAGGGCATGAAATACTGCCTGTCGGCACGTGTCGGCTCAGAAAAACATGAGGAAGTCATGTCAACCTAATAACCGTACACTGAAAGCGGGGGAAAAAAAAGGAAATAACAGACATGACAGAGCAGGATATGCTGAAATAGAGAATCTAATCCAGTCTCCAGGCCCGTCACATGACAACCGACATGCACCCCCGTACTGAACACCCTGACCCGTCACATGACAAACACCCCCCCTCCCCCGTACTGAACACCCTGACCCGTCACATGACAAACACTCCCCGTACAGAACACCCTGACCCAGTCACATGACAACCCCCCACCCCCATGTAGAGAACACCATGACCCGTCACATGACAAACCCCTGTACTCCGACCTTTCTACTGTCCCGCAGTCTCAGTGTAACTTTCGGGAACGTGTGCGCCAGGAAACCAGATGACATTATCAAGAGATTTAACTACAGCACCACAAAACGAAAATACAGATTGGAGGATATAACAGTATATACCATACTTACGGTCGCTAGTTTATTATCAGGAATAGGGATAATAAAGAAATACTCGGAGAATCTGTGTCTGGCCCAGTCATCAGTCACGTGACCCCTGGGATTTGCACGACCCCTGCTGCAGTTACGTCGGTATGGTTATCTGTTTTTGCCTGAGAATGATCTTTATTCTCATGGTCTGAGCCCAAAAATACTTTTGGAAGAGTTTCAATCACTCGCAGTAAAGGGGATCTGGATTTGTAGGTGTGGAGTCCTGACATCCCTATGTATAAACAACACGCCCATCATCCAGTGCGGCCATGTGTGACACCAGCCAGTACCAGTCTCCGCAGAGTGACACCAAGCCTGTAACCAGGCTGCATCAATGACTTCTGCAAACAAAGCCCTGTAGGCCAGCTACCGGCGAGAGCCGGAGGACACAGGGCCAGCTACCGGCGAGAGCCGGAAGACACAGGGCCAGCTACCGGCGAGAGCCGGAGGACACAGGGCCAGCTACCGGCGAGAGCCGGAGGACACAGGGCCAGCTACCGGCGAGAGCCGGAGGACACAGGGCCAGCTACCGGCGAGAGCCGGAGGACACAGGGCCAGCTACCGGCGAGAGCCGGAGGACAGAGGGCCAGCTACCGGCGAGAGCCGGAGGACACAGGGCCAGCTACCGGCGAGAGCCGGAGGACACAGGGCCAGCTACCGGTGAGAGCCGGAGGACACAGGGCCAGCTACCGGCGAGAGCTGAAGAACTATCACACATTGCCAGGTATCTGAGCAACCAAAACACCTGCTATACATCAGCCTGGGACCTAGTGCTGGGGCTTAGACGTGCAACCTGCTGAGGGGGGAATCAGTGCAGCTCAGCGGGAGCGCTGATCTGGGCGCATCAGAAGATCCACCCATCCACCTGCTCCTGAGCCTGGCTCCGCCCCATAGGTTTGCACCGGGAGGAGGCGTTCCAAGATATGGATCACATGGTAGACTGTGTCTAGGCGGACATGCAAGTCGACACAAAAAAATTTTGACATGGGAAAGGTCGACAATGAGTTTTTTACAAGTTTTTTGGTGTCAATGTCGACACCGGAGCATGTGGCCCCCCAGTTAGTGAGATAAGCTCATTAGACAGGGGGCGGTGGGGGTGGTCCGATGGGAGAAGCGCATTATTCAGCACCGCACTACTGCAGGTCACCAGGTTTTCATGTCCCCAACGCTGACATTGATCCAGAGAGACAACGAAACAGCAGCGCACAGCCGGGAACCAAGCGCACGCTAATGTGCTGCGCACAGGATGCACTGGTCTTACTGGAGTTATTATGGTCTGCCAGTAAGGAACAGATTGGGTGCACGCCCCATTGAGCCCGGCGTGATCTGATCGGTCTCCGCTCTACAGGGAAAGATCAGCACTATGGCCGCCTAGGGATGGGTAATCATATGATGTTTCATCGGTAACATCGGATTTTTGGTTCCAATGTTCGATGTTTAACCCTGCAATGTTGAGGATCCAATGTTTTCTAAACATCGCTGCATTTCTCCCCCGATGTTTTTCTCAATTTTCCAATGTTTTTTTATTTTGTGTGTCACTATGTGGGGGCTATCACTGTGTGGGGGCTATCACTGTGTGGGGGCTATCACTGTGTGGGGCTGCCACTGCTTTCGGCAGCCAGCTTACTCCTTGTTTTATATCCATTGACAACTTTAAAAAAAAAAAAGATACAAAACAGTAACACACACCGGGCCAGACGCACTAATCTTCAAAAGTGATAAAATGGAGAGTGATAAACCACCAGCCAATCAGCTCCTGCCTGACAAGTCACAGACTATGTTTAAAAAATGTTTGGCAGGAGCGGATTGGTTGGTGGTTTATCACTCTCCACTTTATCACTTTTGAAGCTTAGTGCATATGGCCCTGTGTGTGGTGATGATACAGACTTCAGTTGAGAGAGAAGAGAGAAATAAAGATTAACGAAAGAGGAAGTGATAACAATAAACGTACTGTTTAGTATACTCCTATATTGCAACAAAATAAGGCCAGTTTTTCAACATACAGAATGTTCTATGTTGCATTGTATGTACAGTTTTTTTGTTATTTTCTATGTTCAACTTAAGTTATTAGCCTGTTCTTACTGTTATAAATCAAGTTAAAGATTGTACTTCCTCATCTTTGCAGCCACCGCTTACGCTATGCAACTTATGTAGCATACGGCGAGCCGTGAGGGTTATTTTCAGGGTCCACGCCACCATCTATTACCTTTAGTAATGTTGTAGCGAGCGAAGCAGAGCGAGCCACCGAGCCTGAAGCGTGGTGAGCAATCGTGAGGGGACAATCGCGATTCACGCAGCGGCTAACGTAACTGGTGTAAGCGGTGGCCGCAAAGACGAGGAAGTACCTTAAAATATTTAAAGATAGCAGATTGTGAGCTGCTGTGAGTTGTTGCAGGCTGTGAGCTGCTGTAATAAAGTTTTGCTAGTTAATGTTTCATATTTTTCCCCTCACTAATTTTTTTTTTTTATTTCCCTCAAAACATGAATCATATTTCCAATGTGTGTGTAAACTGTAAGCCTCCAACAAGATAAACTTAACCCCTTCCCGACATTTGACGTACATTTACGTCATGGTCGGGAAGCACTTCCCGACACATGGCGTAAATGTACGTCATGGATTTAAACTGTCACCGCGTCTATAGACGCGGTGACAGTTTCAACATGTCTGCTGTCCCTGACAGCAGACATGTCCGTGCATGCCCCGGGGGGGCTGCGATGCCGCCCCCCCGTCGGCGATCGCTGTGATTGGCTGTTCAGTGTGAACAGCCATTCACAGCGTTTTCCTGTGTCACCGGCGAATAACGTTCGCCGGTGACACGGGATCAGAGGTGATTGGTGCTGTAAAGTACAGCACCAATCACCGCGGGGTGTAAGGGTGACACTGGTGTCACCCCACCTCACCCCGCCCGCCCCCAAAGGCCGTGATTGGTCCGTCGGACCGACGGACCAATCACAGCCAAGGAGGGAGATTTAAACTAACGGTGACTGCACTGCAGACGCCATTCCGGTCTGGAAAGCGTGCAGTGCGGTCACCGTACCCCCCTGCCGCCATACTGACCAGAAATACTTGCTGCAATACTTACCTGATCGCTGCTGATTGCTTCCTGGATCCTGTGCAATAATTGTGCCATACTGTGATATTGTGCTGCTGCACTGTATTAGTATTAGCTAGATAGATAGAGAGATAGATAGAGATAGATAGAGAGAGATAGAGAGAGATAGAGAGAGAGAGATAGAGAGAGATAGAGAGAGATAGAGAGAGATAGAGAGAGATAGAGAGATAGAGAGAGATAGAGAGAGAGATAGTGTCAGAGAGTGCTATATTTTGTGCTGCTGCAGTGTGATATAGTTATAGATAGAGAGAGAGAGATAGAGAGAGAGAGATAGAGAGAGAGGCCTACTGACAGAGTGCTATATTTTGTGCTGCTGCAGTGTGATAGTTATAGAGAGATAGAGAGAGATAGAGAGAGAGAGATAGAGAGAGATAGAGAGAGATAGTGACAGATTGTGCTATATATTTTTTATATAACTGACTGCTGCCCCCTCCTTTTGTGCTGATCAGTATAAATTAACTGATCAGTAACTTTTTGGGGGCGCAGGTTTTTTTTTATATATAGATATACCTGTGAGTGCTGCTGCTGCAGTGTCATAGAGTGTTAGATAGTGTTAGATAGTGAGAGATAGAGAGATAGAGAGAGATAGTGATAGAGAGTGCTAAATTTTGTGTCTGCTGTCCCCGCCTTTTGTGCTGATCACTATATCTGAGGTGATCAGCAACTTTTTTGGGGGTACAGAGGTTTTTTTTTTTTTATATATACCTGTCAGTTGCACCAAAGGTTGTGCACCTGCTGCACCTCACTGGTAATCAGTGTCGCATCACTGATCACCTTTTTTTTTTGTGTGTGTGCTGTGGGGTATTTTTTTAATTTTTTTTTTTACACACACTGTGATTTTGTGGGTGTCCTGTGGCCGCTGTGCGCTGATCAGTGACGTACATCACTGATCATCTCTTTCGGCACAGGGTTGATCTATTTTTTTTTTTTTTTTTGATCAAATTCCTGTTGCCTTTGAGCGCTGTTCAGTGACAGACGTTACTGACCAACATCTGTGCTCAATTTTTGGCGCAGGACCTTTTTTTTTTTTAACCCCTTCCTTTTTTTTTTTTTTAACCCCTTCATTTTTTTTTTTTTTTTATTGGTATAAAGTATTTTTTTTTTTTTCTGCACCACATACACACTACACACTACATACCCCCCGGATTGAAATAAAGTTTGTGCCCCCCCCCTACACTATACACGTGTTGAAACATTTCACTACCGGTAACACAAAAATAAAAATGGCATCCCAAATGTCCTCCCAAATGTCCTCCCAAATGTCCTCCCAATCATCCAGGAGAATGTATTCAGTGGAGGAGGCATATGCCATGCTTGCTTCTGACTCTGACACAGCCAGTGATGCAAGCGGGGAATTTGAAGGATTTGCCTTAAGCTCCTCTTCCTCCTCTGCTGATGAGGGACCCCCTCAAAGACGCCCCCGTAGATCAGCTGAGATTCCCCCCCCAATAATTGATCTAGTATGGACCCCACCACCAGACAATTTTGAGCCCCAGGTTCCTGAGTTTTTGGCCATGCCAGGAATCCAATTTGATTCCACAGGTCTCAGAGAAATTGACTTTTTCAAATTATTTTTCTCTGATGATTTTATAAATTTAATGGTGGACCAAACTAATTTATATGCCCAGCAGTTTATTGCTCAAAACCCCACGTCATCATTTGCTAGGTGGACCCCTGTAGATGCAGTAGAGATGATGACGTTTTGGGGTCTGGTGTTTCATATGGGCATAGTAAAAAAGCCAGAAATTAGGCAATATTGGAGTACAGATGTTCTGTACAGTACTCCATTTTACCGTATGGCCATGCCCCGGACTCGATTTGAGACAATTCTTAAATTCATACATTACACCGATAATGCACAGTGCCCACCCAGAGATGATCCCACCTTTGACCGGCTATTCAAAGTCAGGCCGGTCATTGATCATTTCAGTGCCAAATTTGAAGAGGTGTACATCCCTGAAAAATTTATTTGTATCGACGAGTCCCTTATACATTTTAAAGGAAGGGTTAAATTCCGCCAGTACCTTCCCAGTAAGAGGGCAAGGTATGGCATAAAAATGTATAAACTGTGTGAAAGCACCTCAGGGTACACCCACAGGTTTAGGGTTTATGAAGGGAAGGATTCAAGAATTCAACCGCCAGAATGCCCCCCCTCCCTCGTAGGTGTTAGTGGGAAAATTGTCTGGGATTTAGTGCACCCCTTCCTGGATAAAGGTTATCACCTCTATGTGGATAACTTTTACACTAGCATCCCCCTGTTTAAGGCCCTTGGTTCAAGAGGTACAGCAGCTTGCGGTACTGTGCGCAAGAACCAAAGAGGCCTCCCAAAAACGCACATTGCCCAAGTAATGAGAAGGGGTGAAAGCAGGGGAATATGCACCGAAAATATGTTGTTGGTCAAATATAAGGACAAGAGGGATGTCCTTATACTGACAACAATTCACGGAGACAGTACCACCTCCGTCCCTGTACGAGGTACCAGTACCCACACCTCAAAACCTAATTGTATCCTGGATTACAATAGGTACATGGGCGGAGTGGATCTTTCAGATCAGGTACTGAAGCCGTACAGTGCCCTGCGGAAAACAAAAATCTGGTACAAGAAGGTGGCCGTGTATATCATCCAGATGGCACTGTATAACGCTTACGTGCTATTCCGTTCTACCGGCCAGAGGGGGACATTTATGCACTTTCAAGAGGAAGTCATAAAGGGCCTAATATTTGGGAACCAGCAGGCAGAGGGCCCCAGTACTTCTAGTACTGGCCCCCGTATTGTACCAGGGCAGCATTTTCCTGATGAAATCCCCTCCACTGGAAAAAAGGGCAGGACACAAAAAAGGTGCAAAGTTTGCTATAAAAAGGGAATAAGAAAGCAAACTATTTTCCAGTGTGACACTTGCCCCGACAAACCCGGCCTATGTATAAAGGAGTGTTTTAAATTATACCACACATCTATGGAATATTAGGTTCATAATTTCACCGTGCTTCGGGGGTCTTGCTAATGCCACATAGCACCCACCATTCATTCCACCAGAATCTGAGCCGCAAAATCCAAAAATCACTCCTTCCCTTCTGAGTCCTGCCATGCACCCAACTGGTATTTTTTGGTCACATGTGAGGCATTGCCGTACTCGGGAGATATTGGGGCACAGATTTTGGGGTGCTTTTTCTCCTTCATACCTTCTGAAAATGAAAAATTTTGAGCCAGAACTGCATTTTTGTGTAAAAAATGTAATTTTTCTTTTTCACTGCCCACTTGTATCAAAATTGGTGAAACCCCTGGGGGTTTTAAATGTACACTATACCCCTAGATGAATTCCCTGAGGGGTGTAGTTTTCAAAATGGGGTGACTTGTGGGGGGGTTCCACTGTATTGGTGCTTGGGGGGTCTTGCTAATGCGACATAGCACCCACCAAAATTCCACCAGAATTTGTGCTGCAAACTCCAAATATCACTCCTTCCCTTCTGAGTCCTGCCACTTTTTGGTCACACATGAGGCATTGCCGTACTCGGGAGAAATTGGGGCACAGATTTTGGGGTGCTTTGTCTCCTTCATTCCTTGTGAAAATGAAATATTTTGAGCCAGAACTGCATTTTTGTGTAAAAAAATGTAATTTTTCATTTTCACTGCCCACTTGTATCAAAATTGGTGAAACCCCTGGGGGTTTGAAATGTACACTATACCCCTAGATGAATTCCCTGAGGGGTGTAGTTTGCAAAATGGGGTGACTTGTGGGGGGGTTCCACTGTATTGGTGCAACATAGCACCCACCATTCATTCCACCAGAATCTGTGCTGCAAAATCCAAAAATCACTCCTTCCCTTCTGAGTCCTGCCATGCACCCAACTGGTATTTTTTGGTCACATGTGAGGCATTGCCGTACTCGGGAGAAATTGGGGCACAGATTTTGGGGTGCTTTTTCTCCTTCATACCTTCTGAAAATGAAAAATTTTGAGCCAGAACTGCATTTTTGTGTAAAAAATGTAATTTTTCATGTTCACTGCCCACTTGTATCAAAATTGGTGAAACCCCTGGGGGTTTGAAATGTACACTATACCCCTAGATGAATTCCCTGAGGGGTGTAGTTTGCAAAATGGGGTGACTTGTGGGGGGGTTCCACTGTATTGGTGCTTGGGGGGTCTTGCTAATGCGACATAGCACCCACCAAAATTCCACCAGAATCTGAGCCACAAAATCCAAAAATCACTCCTTCCGTTCTGAGTCCTGCCATGCACCCAACTGGTATTTTTTGGTCACATGTGAGGCATTGCCGTACTCGGAAGAAATTGGGGCACATATTTTGGGGTGCTTTTTCTCCTTCATACCTTCTGAAAATGAAAAATTGTGAGCCAGAACTGCATTTTTGTGTAAAAAAATGTAATTTTTCATTTTCACTGCCCACTTGTATCAAAATTGGTGAAACCCCTGGGGGTTTGAAATGTACACTATACCCCTAGATGAATTCCCTGAGGGGTGTACTTTGCAAAATGGGGTGACTTGTGGGGGGGTTCCACTGTATTGGTGCTTGGGGGGTCTTGCTAATGCGACATAGCACCCACCAAAATTCCACCAGAATCTGAGCTGCAAAATCCAAAAATCACTCCTTCCCTTCTGAGTCCTGCCATGCACCCAACTGGTATTTTTTGGTCACATGTGAGGCATTGCCGTACTCGGGAGAAATTGGGGCACAGATTTTGGGGTGCTTTTTCTCCTTCATACCTTCTGAAAATGAAAAATTTTGAGCCAGAACTGCATTTTTGTGTAAAAAATGTAATTTTTCTTTTTCACTGCCCACTTGTATCAAAATTGGTGAAACCCCTGGGGGTTTTAAATGTACACTATACCCCTAGATGAATTCCCTGAGGGGTGTAGTTTTCAAAATGGGGTGACTTGTGGGGGGGTTCCACTGTATTGGTGCTTGGGGGGTCTTGCTAATGCGACATAGCACCCACCAAAATTCCACCAGAATCTGAGCCGCAAAATCCAAAAATCACTCCTTCCGTTCTGAGTCCTGCCATGCACCCAACTGGTATTTTTTGGTCACATGTGAGGCATTGCCGTACTCGGAAGAAATTGGGGCACATATTTTGGGGTGCTTTTTCTCCTTCATACCTTCTGAAAATGAAAAATTGTGAGCCAGAACTGCATTTTTGTGTAAAAAAATGTAATTTTTCATTTTCACTGCCCACTTGTATCAAAATTGGTGAAACCCCTGGGGGTTTGAAATGTACACTATACCCCTAGATGAATTCCCTGAGGGGTGTACTTTGCAAAATGGGGTGACTTGTGGGGGGGTTCCACTGTATTGGTGCAACATAGCACCCACCATTCATTCCACCAGAATCTGTGCTGCAAAATCCAAAAATCACTCCTTCCCTTCTGAGTCCTGCCATGCACCCAACTGGTATTTTTTGGTCACATGTGAGGCATTGCCGTACTCGGGAGAAATTGGGGCACAGATTTTGGGGTGCTTTTTCTCCTTCATACCTTCTGAAAATGAAAAATTTTGAGCCAGAACTGCATTTTTGTGTAAAAAAAATGTAATTTTTCATTTTCACTGCCCACTTGTATCAAAATTGGTGAAACCCCTGGGGGTTTGAAATGTACACTATACCCCTAGATGAATTCCCTGAGGGGTGTAGTTTGCAAAATGGGGTGACTTGTGGGGGGGTTCCACTGTATTGGTGCTTGGGGGGTCTTGCTAATGCGACATAGCACCCACCAAAATTCCACCAGAATCTGAGCTGCAAAATCCAAAAATCACTCCTTCCCTTTTGAGTCCTGCCATGCACCCAACTGGTATTTTTTGGTCACATGTGAGGCATTGCTGTACTCGGGAGAAATTGGGGCACAGATTTTGGGGTGCTTTGTCTCCTTCATACCTTCTGAAAATGACAAATTTGGAGCCAGAACTGCATTTTTGTGTAAAAAAAATAATTTTTCATTTTCACTGCCCAGTTGTACCACAATTGGTGAAACCCCTGCGGGTTTGAAATGTACACTATACCCCTAGCTGAATTCCCTGAGGGGTGTAGTTTGCAAAATGGGGTCACTTGTGGGGGGGTTCCTAACTTTTAGCATGTTATGGTGCCTAGAAACCTACATGGTGCCTAAAAAATAATCTCATAAAAAGGAGGCTCCAAAATCAAGTAGGTGCTCCTTCTATTATGAAGCCTGTGGTTTGGTCACCGTGCACACTAGGGCCACATATAGGATATTTATGAAAACAAAAGAATTGGGGGAATCAATTTTTAGTCACATTTTTCTAGTAAAATGTACTGTGTTCCTTAGAAAAATGTATTAAAATTGCAAATCTGCAAAAAAAAAGAAATTTTGAAATTTCACCTACACTTTGTTTTAATTCCTGTGAAACACCTAAAGGGTTAACAAACTTCCAAAATGCTGTTTTGAATACTGTGAGGGGTGCAGTTTTTGAAATGGCATCATTTATGGGGGTGTCTCACATACAAGTCCCTCAAAGTCACATCAGAACTGAACTGGTCCCTAAAAAAATCAGTGTTTGAAATTTTCTTGAAAATTTGAGAATTTGCTATTCATATTGTAAGCCTCCTAGTGTCCCAAAAAATTAAAAGGAAGTTGAAATAATGATGTCAACATAAAGTAGACATATGGTCTATGTTAGTTATTCACTATTTTGAGTGGTAAGATTATTTGTCTCACAAGCAGAAAATTTAACATTTTGCAAATCGCTAAATTTTCCATTTTTTCACGATATTTTGGTATTTTTCACAAAAAAACACAGACTGTATCGACGAAAATTTACCACTAACTTGAAGTACAATGTGTCACGAAAAAACAATCTCAAAATCACTGGGATAAGTAAAAGCAAAAAAAAGTTATCCCCACTTAAGTGAGACATGTCAGAATTGAAAAAAAGGGCTCTGTCAGGAAGGCAAAAACAGGCTCTGTCAGGAAGGGGTTAATAGAAGGATTATTTATCATTTCATAAGCATATTAGTGTATTATATTCTTAAGTAGACAGTTTATTGAAATATATATAGAAACATCGGTTTTAGAGTACCAATGTTTAGGTCTAAATGACGTTTTCTAACCAATGTTAGAAAACATCATTCAACTGATGTTTTCTTTCGATGTCCCATCCGGCGTGCCCAACCAGCATTTCTGTCCATGGATGTGCAGCGTCCTGCATGCACGCGTAATGTCCTGCACAAGTGCTTTCCGTGTCCGAGCTTTAGCACAGATCGTCAATTCAAACTGCAGACTGAAGACACCAGAAACCACAATCACCGCAGTTACGCCGTTATTTGATCTTCGCATTTACTCATATCCTCTTCCTCTAAAACAGGAAGAGGAGAAGCAAGAGCAGCTCAAATTATTTATGGCAACAAGAGTTCCTAGAACACGTCATCTACCATATATATGGCGTACACAGAATACACTGCGTATACTAGTACAGAGAATATGCTGATTATACTAGGACACCTAGACAGGTTTGATTTCATTAAACCCTCGTAATCCTCGCTCGCATCATTACTTTGGCCATTTGGGAAAACCCCTGCTCTAGAAAACGAAGCACAGTTGCGATTCAGGCCACAGAAGCGAATAAGATAGTGACATAGGCCATTAGTTCCCCTTTCCTGCCTGACAGACACGTGCTGGAAAGAGAACCTGATTCTGGTTCACTCACAAAAGCAAATTCTCTCTCTAATGGTTAAAACCATGCTGCACTGCAGGGGGGGGCAGATGTAACATGTGCAGGTTACATTTGGGTCGGCTTTGTACTGCAAACTGACATCTATATTGCAGCTTAAAATAAAAAATAAAGCAGCAAGTATTTACTCAGCACAGAAACACAATAACCCACCCAAATGTAACTCTCTGCACGTTACATCTGCCCCCCTGCAGTGCAGCATGGTTTTATTCGATTAGAGAGAGAATTTGCGAGTGAACCAGAATCAGGACCAGAGTTCCAAACCTATAATTGGACAGATCAGATTGCTGCAGATCAGATTGCTTCGGACCCTTCATAGTTTGTTGAATGAAATTGCCCAATGTAATTGGGTCCTCAGTCTCTGTAATATTGCTACCGGCCATTGTTCTGACTTGCATTTACTACACAGGAACAACAGGTATTTTGGGGCGATGTCCCAGTAGCATTACAATGGACAGAGTTAGTTGATGAAGGAGTGATGCTTACAAAACATACACATGGCCAATGTAAATGTTAGTACATACCGCATGGGAACAGGTCCCTTTACAGACGAAGGCCCTTATTCTGGTTCATTCAAAAAGGCATATTCCTTCTCAAATGGACAAAACCGTGTGCACTGCAGGTGGGGCAGATATAACATGTGCAGAGAGAGTTAGATTTGGGAGAGTTATTTTGTTTCTGTGCAGGGAAAATACTGACTGCTTTATTTTTACACTGCAATATAGATATCAGTTTGAAGTCCACCCCCCACCCAAATCGAATTCTCTCTGCACAAGTTACATCTGCCCCACCAGCAGTGCACATAGTTTTGTCCATTTGAGAAGGAATTTGCCTTTGTGAGTGAACCAGAATAATACCCACATATAGCTGGCAGTTGCAAGAGGGGGAATACCCTGGAATGTGCGTCACATACATCCCCATGGCTGCTTGTTTCCTGGAACGGATTCGTTATTCAGAGGAGATGCAGCACCGTCTTCTAAAGCCCACTGGGCCCAGCCAGAGCCGCTCTGGTTCCAAGACATCAGCTCCCGTGTCTGTGTGTTTCCAGGTAGTACATCTGGCGTACATCGTGCACCCAGTCAGCAAGGACTGTGAAACGCAGATTGGCGCAACTGTAGACGCAATATGGAAACTCGCATGAGCCATATGGCGGGTGTGGATGTTGCTCCATGGGAGAAGGGGGCGTGGGAGGGTTTAGAGTCACATCACGACCATCATCTGGAATAGAGTCTCCTCACTCGTCAGGTTATAAGAAGGTGGTCACAGTGATCCCTCTGATGTGGTCTAATATGTATACATGCATTTAAGTCTGGTTACCCACAATGCAACATTGAAAAATCACGCCAAGTTGGCCTAAATGGGATGTGTTCAGCACCCAGCGGACGGGATACCGACAGTCGCATTGATGAGGAGGACACCGCAATCCCGGTCTTAAGTACGCAGGGAGCAGTAGTGTTAAGGTGCCCATACACTGAGGCGATTTGGTCTGATTTCGGCCGATTGCGACCAATTGGCCCGTTAAATCGGACCAAATCGCCTCTCCCTGACATGTGCACGGGGCCGTGCATCGGACCCGACCAGGTGGTCGGACCGGCTGGTTGTCCGACCACCCATTCTGGGACCTCCCTCCAGGTGACGAGGACGGATGGCGTGCGTCCCTGTCGCTGGGAAGGTCCAGCGGGCTTGCGGAGCATTGGGTGTCCGAGACGTCGCAGCAGTGTATGGGCACCTTTAGGCACTTAGAAGGGGGGAGCATTAGGGTTAGAGGGTGCAGAAGGAAGGTAGGTAGGGCATGGATCATTGGATAGACACCAACTATGTCAACAAGCATTTGGTCGACACAAGCATTAGGTTGGCATGGGGTTCTTCACTTTTTTTTTTTACCCAAATGTCGACACTGAAACGTAGCACCGCGTCCCCTCGCATGGGTCGCTGCACTCGCCACGCTTTGGGCACGGTGCCGCAATGCGCTCGGCACACTATTTTATTCTCCCACCACGGTCCTAGTGGATGGTAGGGCATGAAATACCGCCTGTCGGCACAAAAAAAAAAAAAGTGAAAAACCCCATGTCGAACTTTTGACTGTCAACGTTCCCAATATCAACATAATGCTTGTGTCAACCGAATGACCCGGTCGACCCAATGCTTGTAGAACTAGTGACTGTATCCCGGTAGGTATAACTACCTGAGCCATCAGGATTCCATTTCCTCTGCTGGTCATCCGTATGTACCCCAGCCTAAACATAGTGTGTTTAACCCTTTGAGTGCCAAAATCTGTGAGATGGTCAAAATATCCATTAAAAATGCCAGCGGTGCTCACATTTGTTATATAAATTAAAAAAAAAAAAAAAATGTTGGGGAAAAAAAAGTAAGATTCTATTTCCTGTATAAGGTGACATTACAGGTCATTAGGATGAATACAAATGTTCGCTTGGCAATTTTCACACTCATTTTGACTAATTCACTTGGCACTCAAAGGGTTAACAGCGCTTCCCTGACCCGTACTCGCACGTTCCAGCCAAATGAGCCCTACAAAGAAGAACGCAAAGCCCCTGTACTATTTGTACACTGCTCCACGGGAGGTTTCTGTCCTCCCTGAGCTCGCCTTAGGACACCTGCGTTACGGTTTGACAGGTGTACCGCCCCAGTCAAACTCCGCACCTGCCACTGTCCCCGAAGCGTGGCTGCCAGTGGGGCCGTTGGGGCTACAGGCAATGACAGGGAAGGTGGGGGGGAGGGTTGGGTTTCACTTTCCAAGAAACGCCAACAGACGCCACAGAACAGGAAGGATGAGGAAACAGACACCATTGCAGGTAAGTCGGAATTCTTCAATAACGACATTCAAACCGTTGCAGCTGGATCTCTACAGAAGTAACCCAGAATTCAGGTTTATTTACATCTTAGTGCAGTAGTTCAAATCCTGCGGCGCAAACTGTCCGATCCTGTGATCTTACATCAAGCGGTTCTCCTGACGACAGCATTAACATTGCCCCTAGCCAGTCTCAGCAGGGGATGTGGTTATTATTGGGAAGGGAGGAGGCAGCTTGCACAGCACCTTTAGGAAATACAGAGGGTCCCTGGGCATCCAATGCCTCCAAATATCATCATAGCAACAGTCTATGAGGAATACCTGTGTGGAACATGTGCGCTGTGTGCTCTGCACAATTTGCAGGATGCAGGAAGTCTGCCAATTACATCAGTGACTCTAGTTACCTCTGGATCGCTACCTGAGGGTTACGCAAGCCCACAGAACATAGCCCGCAGCGATTCTGGTGTTTAACCAACGTTGCTGTGAGATATCCTCAAAATATCTGCCAAAAATGTCAGCGTCGCTTAGTATATATAGTAGATACAAATACCGACAAGTCAATTCATTGAAGTTTAGGCAAATATTGCACCCCGAAAAAAAGAACATGGTCCCTGTGAGCGGCGCTGGCATTTTTAGCGAATACTTTGAGGATCTTTCACAGCGGTGGCACTGAAAGGGTTAACATTACATTGTTGTGGAATACTGCAACACAGACAGGGAGCCGAAGTAGCAGACTGCCATATCCCTCGGCAGGTACAGGGATGGGTGCTTCTGTCACCCCTGTCTGTGTGGGGTCACACCTGTACCGTCACCCAGCAGTACTGTGTGCAGCCGCTGCAAGGAAAAGGAGACAGGTATGAACGTAGTCACACAGGAGGCAGCGGCACAGAGACCTTTAAATGCCACGAGAGCAGCCATCCAGTGATATAAGAACACGTTTACAGGACAAGCACCAGGCACACCCACAAAGCAGAGGTTTATTGCTGACTCCATACAGGTGACACCTGCTCAGGAGTCAAAGGGCGAGATTTAATAAGCCTTTAAAACATAGTTACCTCCCCTCCTGCATTCTGCAGGAGACTCCCTGACATAGCAGCAATCTCCCTCATGTCACCTAGCCCACATTACACTGTTATATTTTTTTGGGAAAAAAGGAATGAGAGATAGATACATTTACACTGTATCACGAGAACCATTTCCCAGCACTTTACCAGGTATAGTATCGCTTACTAACTGCTTTGGGGCTCATCTACATTTGAATATAAAGGCCCGCATACACTGCGCGATTTGGGCACGATTGCACCAGATTCGTATGAATCGGGCCATGAAATTTTTATTCTTTTCTATGGGCATTTTTTTTCTTTTGAAGTGCTCCTCTGATGCTGCTCCTCCCCACCCCCCACCCCCCCTGCTCCCACTCACGGCAGTGGCTTCCTGTCTGGCTCCTCGCGTCGCCCCCCATGCCCAGCTCACTGATCGCGGGCATACCCCCGCTGCCATTGTCCCTGCAGCTCCCCAGGAGTTGCATGTGATAAATCGCATGCAAAACTTGGCACATGAAGTGCCTAATCGCATGTGATCCCTCCCAGTGAGCTGCTGGGACAATCAGGTCCGACTTGTCCTTAGGACAAGTCGGACTAATGTATGGGGGCCTTAAGTCATTTTACAAGGTTCCTCTCAGATGCAGCAGTACACAGCCACGCATCTAGGTGCTACTTTCATAATCGCTTTTCACAATCTCTCCATATATGTAACTAGACACGCCCTTTGGGTGGAGCATGAAACGCCCCCTCAATGCGGCGCTTTGCAAAATTCTACTACCGTACCAACAATACTCTCCCTGAATCTAGTTTTCAAAAGTAGCCAAGCATGCTTTAAAAGTGATAAAATGGAGAGTGATAAGCCACCAACCAATCAGCTTCTACATGTTATTTTTCAAACACAGGCTGTGACATGGCAGTAAGGAGCTGATTGGCTGGTGGTTTAGCACTCCAGTTTATCACTTTTCAAGCTTCGTACAACTGGAGAGAGAGAGAGAACACAATACCTAGAAGAATAAAACTTTATAGCCGAGCATCTGGACACCACCCAACATACTACTACACAGAAACAGAAAAAAAGAAACTATAGCAGCTATGCACAGCACACACAGCACATCACCCACTGCAGTAAAACACTGACTGCACCTCACAGAGTGCTGCACACAGGCTGCATGTTTAATGAAGTTGACAGGTACAAAGTAAAAGCAAATACATTCCCCACTTCCTGTATTAAACGTACACATTCTGCAATATAAATAACAAGTCACACTCCAAATGCAGGGTATTCCCACACATGCTACATAGCCCACTCCTGTATACTACATCTCCAGCCTGTGTATATATCAGTGGGGTCCCACAGGTTATCCCCCCCCCCCCCCCCCCCCCCCCCCCCCCCCCCCCCCCCCCTGTATATAACATCTCCCCCCAGCCAGTGTCCTGTGTATATCATAGACAGCATATGATATACTGTATCAGTGCTGTTTCAGGGGGTCCCACAGATTATGCCCCCCCCCCCCCCCCTGTATATAACATCTCCCCCCAGCCAGTGTCCTGTGTACATCACATACAGCATATGATATACTGTATCAGTGCTGGTTCAGGGGGTCCCACAGATTATAGCCTATATAGAACATCTCTCCCCCTCTCCCAGGGTCATGAGGGGCAAAATACACCACAGGCCGCAAAAGCCTGCGCCCTCTCCTGTGGCAGTCTCCCCCTCACTGCCACGCCGGGGGATCTTCGGGCCTACCCTCGTACGCGGGTCCCAGAGCTGCGCACTCACCTCCTGCCTGTGCCTCCCCTCAGCCGGATGTTCTGTGCCTCATCTCCATGACTGTGAGTGTGTGTACGTACAACTGACACTCACTGAGTATACAGAACAGAAAGCTAACTCGGCAGCGAGGAGGAGGTGGGGCCTGTACTACACCACAGTTAGAAGGGAGGCAGCCTCAGAAGCAGCCTGGCAGGGAACGGCACAGTAACAGTTGCACAGACAGTCTAGGCACAGAGCATTGTCTCCCTCATGGAGAGGGTCAGGTAGTATGTGTGCAATATACTTACAGAAGAGAAGCTGTGGATCGAAGACACATTCACCAATCAGCCACTGCATATACCAGGGTGAGGTACAGAAGATCTACATAACATAAATAGATAGCTGGTCGACAGGGTCAAAAGGTACATGGTGGAAATGACCGACGCATGTATTGTTTTTTTTTTCATTACTATTGTATAATATGGAATGTTACGTAACGCCATATGTGACCCCAGTTGGTGGAGACGTCTCGCCTTGCTCGCCATGCTTCGGGCAAGGTGGACCGCTGCGCTCGCCGCAGGTTGCATGTCAACCATATGCTGTGGCATTTAGTAGGAAAGCGGGATGGGGCTTGGGGGTGTGATGATGTCATTGCACTGTAAAGAAGGGGGGGGGGACGCACAAAATGTAATATTCATAAATGATCCATATTACTGTGCAATGAGGTCTGTCTCAGTAAAGAGACATCGAGGCGATTTGGTCCGATTGCGACCAATCGGCCTGTTGAATCGGACTAAATCGCCTCTCCCTGACATGCCGTCGGGTCCGATGCGTGGTCCCGTGTGCATCGGACGTGTCCAGGTGGTCGGACTGGCAGGCCGTCCGACCACCCGTTCCTCCAGGCGGCGAGGTGGGCGGGAAGCAGGGACACATGTGATCCATCACAACGGGTCGCCTGCGTCCCTGCTGCCGGGAAGGTCCCGACGGCTCGCAGGGTATAGGGTGTCCGTACAGTGCTGCGAGACATCGTAGGCAGTGTATGGGCACCTTAAAAAGGTTACCTGAAGTGGTTGGGAAGGACCGACAACGGAATACCAGCGGACGGAATCCCGACAGATCCTGCTTATTTTAATCCTCACCCAACCCTTCCGTAGCCTAACCCTAAACCCCTCCCCCTTTACTCCCAACCCTCCCTCTCTCTCTCGCTCCCTTGTCTTCAGCTTAACCCTAGCCCCACTCCTTAAGGCCTGCATGCACTAGTGCCATTGGGCCTTTTTTTTTTACACAATTTCGATCCATCAGAGCGATAAATCATGTGAAAAATGTAGAATCGTATGTCATTTAATTCGGATCGCACATCAGATCCGCAGATTGTTACTGTTGCACATGTGATACATCGTATGAAAAATTACCACATACGATGAATCTCAGCAACTTCCCAGCAGCTGGATCGCATGCAATAACTGGCACTAGTGTATGGGGCCTTTACTGTTGGGATTCTGCCCATTAGGATGCCGCTGTCTTGCATCTGACTGTTGGGATCCTGACTGTCTGGATTGTTAGAGGGTTAAGGTGCATACACACTGGGCATTTTTGCAGCCGCTGCCCGCGATGCCGCCCCCCTCCGCTGCCTCAGCTGCTGGTCCCCGCCAACGGTCCCCGCTGCTGCTGCCCCCACTGGTCCCCGCCGCAGTTGTGGGACCAGTGCATGCGCAGTATCGGCTTCTGGATAGCTGCAGCCTACAGAGGCATCCTGGAGGGAGGGAACACCTCCCAATGGAACTGCCTTGGGTGACTGGCAGGTCGGACTTCCAAAAAGAAGTCACTGGCAGTCACAGTGATGCCAGTGCAGACTGCATCTGCCACTTATTCAGGTCACAGTGGCGGATTTTACTATATGATTGGTGTCACCAGTCATAGTAAGAGGGAAGTCCTGGTAAGAGCATTGTGTTCCTCCTGGAATGGGTCATGTTTGGGGAGATGCACAATATACACTTCCAATTCCCCCAGTGCCCCCACCCCAAGGCTTAACCCAGGCCTGACCAGTACCCAAACAAGAGACGGACATACCAGTGCAGCTACTGGGCTGCTCAGGTTTATTATTATAAAGCAATATTGGCAGAACTGCAACCTATTGGGGGGTTCCAAAACTTCAATTGCATAGGAAATAAATAAAAATGGACAAACACACAGATATAATGGATTCAGTATGAAATCCCAGCGGTCGGGATCCCGGCGTTCAAAATCCCGACGCCGGAATCCCGACAAGGGGGGGACGTGTATCGCCCCCCCTTGCGGGCTCGCTACGCTCGGCACGCTAATTTATTCTCCCTCCAGGGGTGTTGTGGACACCCACGGAGGGAGAAAGTGTCGGGATTCCGGCGTCGGGATTCTGAACGCCGGGATCCCGACCGCCGGGATTTTAACTGCATCCCGATATAATAGTGCCGGTGTGAGGCAGATCACAATTTTATGACACCTTTTTATGGCAGAAAAATTCATAAGCTACAGAACACAAGACATAAAGAGTTAATTCCCCTCTTACTGTGGTTGGCCAGGAAAGATATTCCGCAGCAGCACGTACAGCGTTCCGAGACCACTTTCACTTTCAGTGGTATTGTCCTGTGTGCTGGTACATGGCTGCTCTCCAATTTTTGTTTTTAAATATCCAGACACGACAGAGGACCAGAACCCAGATGCCCCAGTCTGTACATGCAGCTCACTCCTGTCTATACTGTGACAGCTGTACTCCTGGATGTGGTCGCTGACGCTATCTTTTGTGAAATCTTTCAGTTTTGTTTGGCTCCTGAGAGTTCGAAGGGAAATTTTTAACAATATCGTTCAAGGAGCATATCGTCTAATGTGCGCCCAGCTGTAGAAATGTGAAACAGGACTCCAGCATGCAGCTTGCTGTGTGCTCGCAATAATGGTGTTATACTATTCAATGGATGACCATCAATGTTTTTACATATCGATGGTCATCCATTTTCTTTGATTGATTGGCATGTGGGCCAATCAAAATACAGGGCGGGGCTTCATGTGTGTCGGGGGCAGAGCTATGCTCAGTGTCACGGCTCCTTGGGGAAAAAGCAAAAATGAAACTATTCGTTTAAGCTTGACATCGATGGTGGGAAACCATCCGGTTCTCCCCCATCGATGGCAAAACTATTCAACATCAGCCATAAACCATTCATGATTTCTAATCATCGATGGTTGATGGCCATCCCTACTATGGGGGCATTTCAGCACTCTGTGAGCTGCTGGCCAGGCACTAGGCCCGTAGGTGATTAAATCAGACGCTGGCCCGTAGGTGATTAGATAAGGCTCTAGGCCCGTAGGTGATTAGATCAGATGCTAGGCCCACAGGCGATTATATATATGATTACGATGCTGCTTTCAGGTTCTTGGTAATATCTAATATCTTACTTTATTACAGTCATTCCCCCCACATCCTGTGTCCTCCAGGCCATGTGTTAGGAATAGGATTACCTGTACGGCTTGCATATGAATGGGCAAATATATTGTCATTAATAAAAGAAAGATGTAAATCATAAAATGGCGTCCCAGTCACCATGGCGATCCAGGCCCCGGTGGCAGACATTTTATCACTGCTCCAGCTGATGTTATTTGGAAGTTGTGAGATGCTGTGACAGCCACCCATCCGTGGTGGACAACCGGAGGGGACCACAGACGGGGACCCTGAGACGCTTTCTAGCAGGTAGTCACAGGACCGAATTCCCTGCTGCAGAGCCAGGGTAGACGGGGGATAAGTTCTGCACCCCTCACTCTGGCACTGGGCAGAAATCCCCTATCCACCGTCTGTAGTGAGCATTACAGATAAAACCATGTGTATACCTAATATGAATGATTCACATAAGAGATATTTGGACAAACCCCCCTCCGTGTGTGTGGTGGTTGGGGGGTGTAATGTGTGTACATTGCGGTATTGCACACCGGTGAGTCATCTCTGCCTCAGAGCTGTGTAACGGTCGTTACAGATATGCTATTGATCCATAGATACCACAACGCATAACTGAATTCCTGTGGCCTACAGATAAGGCTCTGATCTGCCCTCACATGTCCTTCCTGAAGCCAGCACCCTGGGGGTTATTCTAGTCCATTCTTTCTGACAAAATCCTTCTTAGATGGACAAAACCATGTGCACTGCGGGTGGGGCAGATGTAACTTGTGCAGAGAGAATTAGATTTGGGTGGGGTTTTTCTTCAAAGTGAGATCTATATTGAAGAGTAAAATCATGCAGTCAGTATTTTCCCTGCACAGAAACAAAATAACTCACCCAAATCTAATTCTCTCTGCACATGTTACATCTGCCCCCCTGCAGTGCACATGGTTTTGTCCATCTAAGAAGGATTTTGTCAGAAAGAATGAACTAGAATAAACCCCCATGAGTCAATGCTCTGCCATCCCAAGTACGCTGTCAGGAAGACCTTGCAACTGTCACCAAAGAGGTGCTGCAGCAGCTGCACACAGAAGTATGCGGTTCCAGATGCCTGTCATAGCGGTGAACTACTTGCCTACAATTAGTAGGCAGTCACTTACCAGTGGGTGAGTATCGAGCCACAGCAGAAGGTATGGTAGTGATTGAGCCTGGGCCCTGTTTAGCAGGTCAAAGATGCCAGGGAGGTGCTGCCACCTCCCCAAGATGGCAGCTCTTTCAGCATCGCAAATTACTCTGGTATTTACAACATGGCTTGGACACGCCTTCACACATTTGGCCACACCCCATAGTACACAATGGCCTCCTATGCCTGTGGCTGGGAAACATGGCCGCTAGCACTGACTTTGTGCCAGGCCTCCGGGAACATGGTAACCACACCTTGTTAGGATTTGAATGGAGACCTCTCTACTGACGTGCACAAAATCACTGGGGAAGTGGTCGCCACACCATTTTATCCCAGTGACTTCAGTCTGTAGTGCTGGCTGCCACAGGATTCTGGAGGGTTATGTGTATTTATATGGGTGCTGGGACCATAAAGAAATTAAGTATAATGTTGCACAGAATGAACTGAGGGCACTGCATTGTGACATAATAAGAACTGGTGGCCCTACAATGTGGCATAATATGAACTGGGGGCACTACAATGTGGCATAATATGAACTCGGGGCAATACAATGTGGCTTAATATGAACTGTGGGCACTACAATGTGGCATACTAGGGACTGAAGCCAATACAATGTCACGTAATGTTAGCTGGAGGAACTACAGTACATTGTGGCATAATATGAACTGGGGGCACTACAATGTGGCATAATATGAACTGGGGGCACTACAATGTGGCATAATATGAACTGGGGGCACTACAATGTGGCATAATATGAACTGGGGGCACTACATTGTGGCATAATATGAACTGGGGGCACTACAATGTAGCATAATATGAACTGGGGGCACTACAATGTGGCATACTAGGTACTGAAGGCACTACAATGTGACGTAATGTTAGCTGGAGGAACTACAGTACATTGTGGCATAATATGAACTGGAGGCACTACAATGTGCAGTAATTTGAACTGGATGCACTACAATGTGGCATATTTATTTATTACCAGTTGTATATATAGCGCACACATATTCCGCAGTGCTATGAAGTGGGGCACTACAATGTGGCATAATATTAGAAAAGGGGGTGGTGGAGCGCTAGATGGTACAATTAAACAAGTTATGACCATTTAGGGTAATACAATATGTTTATTCTATAAAGTAAAAGATAAGGTATTTAAAAAGCAATTGCACATCTATTAATAACAATATCTTCGGTGTACAGCCTGATTGGGTCTCATAATATACAGACAGAAAATAAAAAGTTTCTCACTTGTTCCTATGGAAACTCTCACGGGTGGGTATTCCACAGTCTCCCAGATGTTATTGGGGAATACTGGAATGGCGGGTGTCCATAAACCTGACCGGATAACCTGGACCTAATCCTGAGGCAGGAAAGTTTGGTCTGGGTCCTTGGTGGAAAAGTCCGGTGAGTAGCAGGTGGTGGTGTCCCTGTGAATGTCCAGTTAAGAGTTGTCCCAGGTAGATAGGCTTGGGGAGTAGAGAGTTGGTTCAAGATGAGAAGATGGATTTTTGTAGTCCACTCGGATGGATATCTGATAGAGTCCCAATTTCAGACTGTAGCACCTGGCCTGACGCGTTTCGTTGTCCACAGACAACTTTTTCAAAGGTATAAGCATGTGAGTTAGGTGAGGGTTTTTATACCTCTATACAGGAAGTAGAACATATGACCTTACATCCTGTTACCCATTGGTCAGTACAAATAATAATAAAACATTTATAAAAGAGTCCTATCTTCTGATGGACTTATAGTAATCAATAGGAGGCAGTAATTGGTTGGCAAATAATTTCATAAACAATATATATATAACATAAAAACCATTAAAAAGGGGAAATGTATTGCACTTCCGGTCGTTGGAACGCACGCCGCGTCCAACTTCCGGTTTCTGTGGAACGCACGGGACGATTAGGTCCCAATTTGATAGAGAATATGTGGACAGTAACAATGGGAACATTTCAGTGCCTGTGCCCAAATGAGCATAGTGGTTGGATAACTTATTGTGTGGAGCGCAGTGATCGAGTGTGTGTCGATCGCGTCTGCACTAAAAGACCCCGGACTTCCGGCTTCCGGCCGCGAGCACGTCACTTCCGGTACACGGAGTTGTACCTCGGAGCTCCGTGCGCTTCCTGTATTTGGAACGCAAAGGGAAGTTGTGGGACTTCCTGCTTTATATTGTGAGCACATGCACTGAAATACATCGGGGATGCTAAACAGATTTTCCTTAGAGTTAGGGTCCAGGTATAAGGATCGGTATGATAGTATTAATAGGCATATCAATAAGAGGAAATAAATAGAAAAGAGAGAAAAAACTAAAAGGCAATATTGGGTATCCGCAGGTTGTCATGGATACCTGATGTCGTCATTACAGTGAGAGCTAACCACATGTATAAACAGCACGGTGGGCGGGGAGGAGGACATAGCAATCATTTCGTACAGACTTAAACTTATTTGTGTGTATTTAAATTCCACACATTAACAGAGAGAACGATATATTAGAGTTGATTGGCTTTTATATAATGAGCCAGAAGAACAGTAATAAATGTCACAATTAGACATAACAATAATTAAAGTATACATATAATTAGAGAAAACGGATTTAATGTATTCATCCAAATCTAAGATAATCCTATAAACAGCTGAGAGGGTCCCAATAGATATATGAATATTAATATTTAAAATAATTTTTTAAAAAATTTTTAAAAGATTTTTTCTTTTTTCATTTTTTCATTTTTGGAAAACTGGACTGCAGTATCCTCTAAAGGCACAAGGTAATGGTGGCCATAATAATGGAATTAAAGATGAAAAAAATAAAAATAAATATATAAATCAGTGGTAGTAAAGGTGTGTATATATATATATATATATATATATATATATATATATACACACTAACAGAAAATAATAAATAATAATAATAATGAGAATCAAAATGAAATAAAAAGATAACGGTATTTTGGGTAATATCTTAAAGTTATTAATTATACAGCATCATGATCTATAGACACTCATTAAGCTCTACTTGGTCGTTAAGACCTTCTGGGTGTATGGAATTCATTATGTGCATCCAATACACTTCTTGCCGTGAGAGAGTGGTGAAGCGGTCTCCCCCTCTTTTGGTGCTTTTTATATGTTCCAACCCTGTGATTCTGCAGTCATAACATGTTGTTTTTTATTTTCGATAAATGTTATGACTGCAGACAATAAACTATACAAAATAAAATCGTTTATCAACTGCGAAACGACTTACGTCATCTATATGCTAACTTGTTCCTGCAATATAAACTATATAGGACGCACTACAAGAGCCCTAAAGATCCGCTTTTTAGAACATAGGCGAAATATTATTAACAAAATAACGAACCATAGTGTCTCCAAACATTATCTGATACATCATGACAGCGATCCAAAATGCCTAAGAATCACAGGGTTGGAACATATAAAAAGCACCAAAAGAGGGGGAGACCGCTTCACCACTCTCTCACGGCAAGAAGTGTATTGGATGCACATAATGAATTCCATACACCCAGAAGGTCTTAACGACCAAGTAGAGCTTAATGAGTGTCTATAGATCATGATGCTGTATAATTAATAACTTTAAGATATTACCCAAAATACCGTTATCTTTTTATTTCATTTTGATTCTCATTATTATTATTATTTATTATTTTCTGTTAGTGTGTGTGTATATATATATATATATATATATATATATATATATACAGTGGTCGAAGTGGAAATTTTGAAGTGGGGGTATGGAAATTTTGAAGTGGGGGTATGGAAAAGTAAAGAGTGAATATAGTGCGCACCTTCGGACACCCCCCTGTCCATCAACGTCCCCTGCCAGACTGCCCCGTTGTACAGGGGTATTACAAAAGCACAATATGCGCTGCTGAGTGATCAGAGAGCATCCTGAGGGGGAAAAAAAAGTTGTTTTTTTTATCTTCAGATTAAAGTGGCGGTATGGCATACCCCCGTATACCGCCCCACTTCGACCACTGTATATATATATATATATATATATATATATATATATATACACACCTTTACTACCACTGATTTATATTTATATATTTATTTTTATTTTTTTCATCTTTAATTCCATTATTATGGCCACCATTACCTTGTGCCTTTAGAGGATACTGCAGTCCAGTTTTCCAAAAATGAAAAAATGAAAAAAGAAAAAATCTTTTAAAAATTTTTAAAAAAATTATTTTAAATATTAATATTCATATATCTATTGGGACCCTCTCAGCTGTTTATAGGATTATCTTAGATTTGGATGAATACATTAAATCCGTTTTCTCTAATTATATGTATACTTTAATTATTGTTATGTCTAATTGTGACATTTATTACTGTTCTTCTGGCTCATTATATAAAAGCCAATCAACTCTGATATATCGTTCTCTCTGTTAATGTGTGGAATTTAAATACACACAAATAAGTTTAAGTCTGTACGAAATGATTGCTATGTCCTCCTCCCCGCCCACCGTGCTGTTTATACATGTGGTTAGCTCTCACTGTAATGACGACATCAGGTATCCATGACAACCTGCGGATACCCAATATTGCCTTTTAGTTTTTTCTCTCTTTTCTATTTATTTCCTCTTATTGATATGCCTATTAATACTATCATACCGATCCTTATACCTGGACCCTAACTCTAAGGAAAATCTGTTTAGCATCCCCGATGTATTTCAGTGCATGTGCTCACAATATAAAGCAGGAAGTCCCACAACTTCCCTTTGCGTTCCAAATACAGGAAGCGCACGGAGCTCCGAGGTACAACTCCGTGTACCGGAAGTGACGTGCTCGCGGCCGGAAGTCCGGGGTCTTTTAGTGCAGACGCGATCGACACACACTCGATCACTGCGCTCCACACAATAAGTTATCCAACCACTATGCTCATTTGGGCACAGGCACTGAAATGTTCCCATTGTTACTGTCCACATATCATTCTCTATCAAATTGGGACCTAATCGTCCCGTGCGTTCCACAGAAACCGGAAGTTGGACGCGGCGTGCGTTCCAACGACCGGAAGTGCAATACATTTCCCCTTTTTAATGGTTTTTATGTTATATATATATTGTTTATGAAATTATTTGCCAACCAATTACTGCCTCCTATTGATTACTATAAGTCCATCAGAAGATAGGACTCTTTTATAAATGTTTTATTATTATTTGTACTGACCAATGGGTAACAGGATGTAAGGTCATATGTTCTACTTCCTGTATAGAGGTATAAAAACCCTCGCCTAACTCACATGCTTATACCTTTGAAAAAGTTGTCTGTGGACAACGAAACGCGTCAGGCCAGGTGCTACAGTCTGAAATTGGGACTCTATCAGATATCCATCCGAGTGGACTACAAAAATCCATCTTCTCATCTTGAACCAACTCTCTACTCCCCAAGCCTATCTACCTGGGACAACTCTTAACTGGACATTCACAGGGACACCACCACCTGCTACTCACCGGACTTTTCCACCAAGGACCCAGACCAAACTTTCCTGCCTCAGGATTAGGTCCAGGTTATCCGGTCAGGTTTATGGACACCCGCCATTCCAGTATTCCCCAATAACATCTGGGAGACTGTGGAATACCCACCCGTGAGAGTTTCCATAGGAACAAGTGAGAAACTTTTTATTTTCTGTCTGTATATTATGAGACCCAATCAGGCTGTACACCGAAGATATTGTTATTAATAGATGTGCAATTGCTTTTTAAATACCTTATCTTTTACTTTATAGAATAAACATATTGTATTACCCTAAATGGTCATAACTTGTTTAATTGTACCATCTAGCGCTCCACCACCCCCTTTTCTTGTGTTTTTCCCCTTGGTATTTGGGGGTTGACCTCCCCATGGTGTGAGCAGCTAAGCTTTAACACCTCACCCAGAAGCGCCTGAATTATACTTTTCCACTTAGGTGGTTCAGTATAAGTAATTCTTCCTAATGTGGCATAATATTAGCTGGTGGCACTACAATGTGGCATAATATGAACGGAGAGGACTAAAATATGACATAATATGCACTGGGGCCACTAAAATTTGGCATATGAACTGGGGGTACTGCAACGATGTATGATATGAACTGAGAGGATTATAATATAGTGCCATATGAACTGGGGCCACTACAATGTGGCATAATGTAAACTGGAGACACTGTGTGGTATAATGGTAACTATGACACTACTTTGGGGAGTAAAATGCAGACTAGATGGGAATACGCCGCACAGGTAATAAACACAAGACAGATCTGATATAATCTTTTTATTAATAAATGACAGTGGGCGTCACACGGCGCCGCACTGCCGCCAATAAATCCACACCGGCAGTTTTACACTTGAAAGGTTAAAAAATACAAATTTTAAAAGTCTCGTCACATTGTACAGAAAATCGGAATTGTCGTATTACAGACCTACAGGCGTGAGATCACACGGGATTACGCTATTGGTACAGCTATCACATACTGGGTATTTCCGACGGCGGCGGTTATGCCAGGACGTGGAGCTCGTCCACCGTGAGGTGCCAGTGAGCAGTGTGTTGTGGTTCTCATAAAGACAACGTCTATATAAAACTGGGATAAAAGATGTGGTTTGTATTCTGTGAGGGTCTCTGCACTGATGACCAGCGAGGGGCACACATCTATTCGTAGTATAAATGGCCGCCAATAACATAAAAGTACCTCTCACTGGCATTTTTCTAGATGTCTTTTTTTTTTTTTACACGCGAATGATGAAAAGCAGATTACGGATCAGAATTTGACACAGTCCACGGAAGGTGTGGAACAAGCCCAAACGTGGCCGATATAATGAAACCAACCATCAGATCCCTGGTATCCAGACAGTAATTAGGTCGACACTCAATTGGTCGACATGCATCAGGATGATATGATAATGGTTGACATAGTCGGCATGAGTTTTTTTGTGTCAATCATTTTCATGTTGACCTATTAGTGTGTGTCAACCATCTTCAGCTGACAATTTGGCTTGAGTCAACATCTTTTAATGTAGACCTTGTGCATGTCGACATTTTGGGTTAGCCCTAGACCCTTGATGGCTAACCTTGACACTCCAGCTGTTGTTGAACTACACATCCCAGCATGCTCTGCTTCAGTTTTTCTGTTTGCCCATGCTAAATTTGAAGCAGAGCATGCTGGGATGTGTAGTCCAACAACAGCTGGAGTGTCAAGGCCCTAGACACTGTTGCCCTTTTTTTTTTTTTTTACTGAACTACACCCCAGATCCCCAATGCAGTCCCTACTGAGATTACAGTGTGTTGCAGAGTTTCTAGAGCCTATAATTTAACGACGGATCATGCAACTAAAAATCATAGTAATCACCGCCTCCTATTTCTCTGTACTAACAGCGCCTTCCAGTGGCAAGGAAGAGAAATGCAGGCCTAAGTATTATCGCACTAATTCTAACACCACGTAGTGCTGAAATGGGCATCATCGGAAAAAAGTAATTGAAAGATACAAAATAAAGGCACTGATTCTGTGTCGCGGTGATGGAATTGTATATAATGTTGCCTAATCGGACAATGCGTTTATGGAATCATGCACTTTGGTCAGACTCAGCCGTGAGTTGCAAATATGACTCGGTTGGGGCGTCTATCCCCTGTGCACAGAGCTGAGAGCGGCCAAGTTATAAACCCGTCGGCAGAAATTATTGCCACTTAGCGGAAGCTCCCAGTGTCTCCACGCAGTTGCGCCGTTACACAACCCAGCTTTGTATAGTTATGCGGTACCTGTGCAGCAATTGTGCTTGTGTTACCAACATTGCTTTGTGACCCAGCAGATTTGGTGTTTGCGCTAAATGCACGTCCGCAAACAAATTTGTGAAATGTGCGGATTTGCATTTCTTTAAATGCAAAAATAAATAATTATGGCCAATGTCATTATCACATCCCAAATTGATGACTTGTTTTTTTTTTTTCATTTCATCTATTTTACAATGGGATTTCCCCACGCAATCAGCAACTGGCAAATACTGGAAGCAAACATTTTTTATTTTCCTAAAATGACAGCCGATAAATGAAGGTTGCGGCTTCCCGGCGAATCGATAAGCTGCATTTGCGTCACACGGATTTGGCTGACAATACGGGGAGATGTATCAGGTCTCGGAGAGAGGGGAAAAAGTGAAGAAGTTGCCATGGCGACAATCAGCCTAACTGCCATCACACAGGCTGTACTACATAAATGAGTTGCTATGGGCAACGTTAAACTGTAAACCGCTGACATACCTAAATCTCCACTCTGAGACCTGCAAGCTGAAGCTCACACAGGATTTTGGACACACACATTTGCATATTAATATTTCATCATTAATATTTAGCATTGATACCAGGCCGGTTGTGTCTATACGGAGCAGTCCGGTATATTATTCTTGTGTCCTAACAGTCATTCACCTCTAAGCCGCGGACCAATATTAATGCTAAATATCGCAATTCAATACAGGCAGCAAGTACACAATAATAACCCTATACAATTCCTCAGTTACTAATATCTCTATACACAATCTCACACTTCTGTACAATAGTGTTCCTGGTACATGTAGTGCACCGAGAACATTCCTATTCTAGAACATTATTTATATCCGTTTGCTTCTCTAGTGTTACATCGGTTCCTATATTGGTTACACATCTGTTACAATGCATATATACATGATATAACCAGTATCTAATCAGTACACTGATAATGGTTATACAAAGCTTTGCTTATACTGTACATTCAATATTTCACTCAACGCAGCCATTCCGTTTACATTACAATAACTGGTGCCCACTGTATTCCCATAGGGTGTGAATACTTTGTAACAATTAATATTGTCGCCCATATCAGCAAGCCTGTACTTTATGGCATTGAATAAGGGACACCGGGCCAGATGCACTAAGCTTCAAAAGTGATAAAATGGAGAGTGATAAACAACCAACCAATCAGCTCCAGCCTGACATTTTTCAAACAGTCTGTGACATGGCAGGTAGGAGCTGATTGGCTGGCTGTTTATCACTCTCCATTTTATCACTTTTGAAACTGGCCCATTGTCCGTCATCATTACATCGTGTAGTGCACAAGACAAAGGGTGGAAACATGCAAGCTCCACCCCTAAACTGACTCCACCTATAGCGTACGGGATGCATCATGAGTGGGCGACAATGGATTACGTCAGTGCCCCGCTCTTGCGTATGATTTAGTCAATTGGGGCTTGCGATGCCCCCAAAAGGAAATAATAGTTCTTTCTTAGAACACTTTGCTCGATGGCTGCAAAGAAATGCGAAGCAGCCGCGGATAGCGAGAAAGCTCCCCGGAATTACGAGCAATATGCTATATGGTAATCGGCTATGGAGGGCATGGGAAGGATTGCTTTCCCTTATTACACAGCACTGGATGCTCACACCCAGCCGCCAAACTTGTGTTTTGCACGTAGATAAAGGACGGAGGCGGATGACCTTGTGTAAGGTTGAATGTTTACAAATAAAATAATGGCACCGCAGTGATTTATTGATCCCCTGAGGTAATACAGCAGTCAGTAAATCAATGAGCTCCCAGGAATATCTGACAGGGTTTTACCAGAACTGAAGCACATACAGAGCCTTGTGTCATGTAAGAGACCGTTACTTATTACCTCTCCTACGCTTGTCAGGAATAATAGGATTACAAAGGCGCTGAGTTGATTTACATAAATAGTGGCACAATAGGACCATCCCTAGGGCTGGGGAGCCTGTTATACACATTCTGAGGTGTGGGGATAGGTCACGGTGGCCGGGGATGTAGTCACTCAACAATCAGAGCACCGGAACATGATCACCACCAGAGGGAACAGAATCAGCTCTTATGAAAGCAAAGACACAATGCACGAAACGCGCATCTGGGCAAATAACATTTCCTATTTGTGATGAAAATGTCTGCCCTGGTGCCTTGTCTACTATGGGAAACAATATTTGCCCACAATAATTCCAGAAACAGGGAAATATTTGTAGTTACTGCGAATACTGTAACATTTTGCGCCATGCGGTTAATTGCGTCCGTTCATTTGTGTATCGCAACGGCCATTACCCAGCTTCAGGTGGGTTTGAGGTCTAGAGGACGTCTTTTGTGAAATTATTACTATTTCTCCTGATTTTCCTGCCTATAATTATGGGAGCTGAATTAATTAACCGGAGTTAAAAGGCATTTTTTACACTTATATTGATTGACAAATTCAGCCGGGTTATTGCACGCAAAAATAAGCCGGAAAAGCAGAGAACTACCGCAACCACCCTTTGTAAAGAACTAGAATTTACGAACACCATACTGTCACCTGAAACAAATTAGATTGCAAGCTCTTCAGAACAGGGGCTAGTCTACAATTATTTTAGGTTTACACTTGCTGCTCCCTCACATTCGTGCTGTAAAGGTGCTGCGCAAGTTTTATTTCGCGATGGGATAAAAACCGTGTATGTACAAATGGAATTCAATGCAAGTGTCACATTTATATTATGCTCCCCCCAGTGGTGATTACTGGAAGAACAAGAGTCTTGGTGCTAAAATGCATGATTTATATGTATATTACAACGCCCCCTATAGGAGGGGACTGGTAGGACAAGACACTGGCTTCTGGAACCGGCTTAGCCAATTTTTATAGGATTCAACTTTACAGTCAATGTCAATGTTCTCTTTAGTATTTACTATAATAAAGAATGCAGGCCCAATACAGTATTTAATTATGAATTGACTAATTATGGACTGCAAATGACAGGTTGACGATATACAAGCACCAGTGGGTGTGCATTATTCTGACATTGCAACTGCATATTGCATGATTTATAATTGCAACTCAGTATTGCCTTCTATATGTATATATTCCATATTAGCTGTGCATGCTGCTTAAGGTTCTAAGTAAATCATATTAAATAACATGGCGTATTTAGCAATAACGTGATATATAGGAGTCAATCAGACATGATCTGTGGTCAGACAAAGGTCGATTTAACCCCTGGGGTCTGTACACACTCTAATGACCATAACGTACCGTGTTCTGTATGTAGAATACAACAGACGTATGTACGCCTGATCTCTCATGTGAAATGATTATTAGAAATTTATTTCGGACCCAAAATCAAGCTAAAAACCTGGGTCCAAAACACCAAAGTGATCGAAGTTTGTGATGAGATCATATAAAGCTTAACGTAGAAAAGGCAGCAATGTGGCCGCTGATAACTTATTTCACTGGCCCAGAACAATGAGCGGTATTACATAATGACTGACAGCTCCCCGGGGGGGTCCTGTGCTGCAGCTTGGTGGCCGAGCGCAAGTACCAGACCTGGCACCTCCTGCTGCAGACTACAGCCCACCCCCCTGACAACCAGGTTGCCAAAAACCTCCATTGGACCGGAGGCCGAGAAAATTCAGACGCTCTTCCGCGATGGTCCGCGCCAAAGACTATATTAAATATATGATTTACAATTTTGTACAATGTACAATCTACTTCTATCAAAGCCTCACATAACGTTAATATCAATATATTGCAACAGGGTAGTAAGTGTGCGTCTAGAAACAAGCTTGGCCACTATAAAAGTAACTGGACCTGTGACCAGCGCGTCCGGTTACAGCACACCCGCGTGATAAGCCGCGAGGCTGGTAGGAAATAACACGTCTGCTGGTGATCTATATGTCTACAAAGATGTACTACTGTGCCCAGCATAGTCTACACGACGCACACGGTGCTGCAGGGCGGCTGAAGACCCCTCGCACTTCCAACAATTATATATGCTAAATATAAATACAAAATTGCACTTAAATCCTAAATGACCCCACGTAAAATACCTAGAACCCCCCATAGAAGGACATGTAGATCTCCGTATACCTCCAGTGTTACTACTTGCGGAACGGGCGATGCCGCGTCCCAAGCGTCCAGTCTTCGCGTACTCGTTCTCCGTGTGAAATGGGAAAAAATCTAAAAAGTCACCTGGATTTGCTACAATAAGTTCACTGTGGTTTGAAGGCTAATTGGGGTCCTCTGCTCGCTAGTGCATGAATTGTTAATATTGTTTTTCCTAATAAAACCTGAGCTTAAGTCTTGGTGGGACCTTTAGGACCCAGCGGTTACTTGGTGAGTTTATATTATTTGCCCTGAATTGTTACCGCTCAGTAAAACGACTTCTTGTTCTCTAAGGTCTACGCTGTTTCTCCTGGCTCAGACTTGTCCAGCCTCGCGCCAGCTACGTCCCAAAGGTAGACCGCACAGGCGCGGAATCGCCAGCGGACTCCGCCTCTTCATCTAGCTCCTTCGATCCCCGGTCCTAGGCTCGCTCCGTACCGGGAGATCCTGGTAGACTCTTATGGTCCCGTGGAAATCGACTCAAAAAAAGTACTCCTGACTTGGGTCACTGCGGTTTCATAAAATGTCGTCGTAATCCAGCAGCTTGGAGTGTTGGCGGGTCTTCCAGAGGCGGTACAGCCGGAAATCAAAATAGGTTTCGATCAATTGCTTTCCTGAAAGTAGAGAAGATAAGAGGGGGCTTAGTACCGGAGGCTGGTGGTCAATGGCTCTACGGCAGTTGTGAAACTACAAATCCCAGCATGCACTGACACCGTTTTGCGGTTATGGAATGCATAAACTGTGGCAGTGCATGCTGGGTTGTGTAGTTTCCCAACTGGCCGGCTATAGGTATTACTCTGAGAGCAGGCTTTTGGACAGTTATCGCTATTTTTAAAAGTGTATACCTTGGAAATAGGACATTGTCCACAGCAACCAATCATATATATCATGTTATAGAATATACTAGATATAGTGGCGTAACACCACCACCGCAGCCAGGGTCTCTGTCTGCAGATTCCATACTGTCTGGCTGTCTGCATGGAATCCGCTGAAAACGGCCCTCCAAATATGGCCGCCGTCTAGGGTTTCTACTAGTTCCGTCAGGGAAGTGCAGTACATATTGTACATATCTACCAGGAAGTGCCGGACTCCATAAGCATGGGTGCACTGTTGGCACCTACTCCCTGGCAACGAGCAACAAAACCCCTGGCGACAAGCAGGAATCCCCTGGCAACAAGCAAGAAACCCCTGGCAACCAACCGGAAACCCCTGGCAACCAACCGGAAACCCCTGGCAATTAGCATGTAACCTCTACTTACAAGCAAGAAACCCATGGCAATGAGAAGGAATCCCATGGCAATGAGCAGGAAACCCCTGGCAATGAGCATGTAGGTAAAAAAAACTAATAAATGATAGCCAATGTAGAAGCTGATTGGTTGCTAGAGGCGACGTCTCCAGTTTGATACATCTCTCCCTTCTCCGTCTGAGAACACTGTTTCCCAGTCCAAGAAGACATGTCTGTTTCCGTCAGTCTACACGTCTGTTGTGTGCATAAGCCCAATGACGGAGCTCAGGGTGGAAAGGGTCAGTGATTGTCAGCATATGCTCATGTTGTTACAATTAGGAATCATTCCGCGTGACATTAAATCTGCCAACAGAGTGACAAGTGCGGACAGCGTGACTGATCCCCAATTACTCATGGGACGTCTTATCAAGCCGCACAAATGGGACCAGCGAGCAGATGCTCTCTCCGACCTCCACGACGTGTCATTGGGTATGAGGTTTGGCTGACTCTCCCAGTGAGGTGTGAGGCATGGAGTAGCTGTCAGTCACTGAGGCATGGGATGTACCTGGTATTTGTGAACCCTAACCAGACTACTGGACCTGGGTATTACCTTGTGCCGACAGCTCCAGAGGAGACTTAAACTCCATCCGGTACGGACTCATTAGGTTCTTCAGGTTCTGGAAAAGCTACGAAAAGAGAACATCCCGGTCAGTGGGTGTTAGAGTCACATACAGCACCCGTATACAGCACCGCGCCTCCCATCCCGTATACAGCACCGCTCCTCCCATCCCGTATACAGCACCGCGCCTCCCATCCCGTATACAGCACCACGCCTCCCATCCCGTATACAGCACCGCGCCTCCCATCCCGTATACAGCACCGCTCCTCCCATCCCGTATACAGCACCGCTCCTCCCATCCCGTATACAGCACCGCACCTCCCATCCCGTATACAGCACCGCGCCTCCCATCCCGTATACAGCACCGCGCCTCCCATCCCGTATACAGCACCGCTCCGCCCATCCCGTATACAGCACCGCGCCTCTCATCCCGTATACAGCACCGCGCCTCCCATCCCGTATACAGCACCGCGCCTCCCATCCCGTATACAGCACCGCGCCTCCCATCCCGTATACAGCACCGCGCCTCCCATCCCGTATACAGCACCGCTCCTCCCATCCCGTATACAGCACCACACCTCCCATCCTGTATACAGCACCGCGCCTACCACTCCGCAGACATCCCGTATACAGCACCATGCCTACCACCCCGCAGACATCCCGTATACAGCACCACGCCTCCCATCCCGTATACAGCACCGCGCCTCCCATCCCATATACAGCACCATGTCTACCACCCAGCAGACATCCGGTATACAGCACCGTGCCTCCCCATCCCATATACAGCACCGTGCCTACCACCCCGCAGACATCCCGTATACAGCACCGTGCCTCCCATCCCGTATAAAGCACTGTGCCTACCACCCCGCCGACATCCCGTATACAGCACCCTGCCTCCCATCCCGCATAAAACACCATGCCTACCACCCCGCAGACATCCTGTATAAAGCACCGTGCCTCCCATCCCGTATACAGCACCGTGCCTCCCATCCCGTATACAGCACCGCGCCTCCCATCCTGCATACAGCACCCGTATACAGCACCGCGCCTCCCATCCCATATACAGCACCACGCCAACAACCCTGCACACATCCCGTATACAGCACCGTGCCTACCACCCCGCAGACATCCTGTATACAACACTCTGCCTACCACCCCGCAGACATCCCGTATACAACACCGTGCCTACCATCCCGTATACAGCACCATGCGGGTGCCGGACGGGGTCCCGACAGTCATTTACCCTACGTCGGGATCCCGACAGTCAAAACTCCGACACAAGGGGTCCCGATGGCCACCGGCTATTTTCCCTCTTGGGGGTCTTGGTGAGCATAGCGAGCCACCGTACCTGCAGCATGGCGAGCACAGCGAGCCCGCAAGGGGCTTTGTTGCGCTCACCATGCTGTCAGGGTCCGGCCAATTGGGATCCCGACGTCGAGCTAATGACTGTCGGAACCCTGTACCACACCCCACCATGCCTACCACCCCACAGCACTGTGCCTCCCATCCCGTATACAGCACCTTGCCTACCACCCCGCAGACATCCCGTATACAGCACCGTGCCTACCATCCCGCAGACATCCCGTATACAGCACCGTGCCTACCATCCCGCAGACATCCCATATACAGCACCGTGCCTCCCATCCCGTATACAGAACCATGTCTACCACCCTGCAGACATCCCGTATACAGCACCATGCCTCACCCTGCAGATATTCTATACACAGTAACATGCCTCCCTTTATCACCGAATATATCCTGTATACAGCACTGTACCTCCCTCTCCCATCACAGTGCCTCCCATATACAGCACCGTGCCTCCCTCTCCCCACAGATCTTCGATCCTCCCACATACTGTACCTTCTCTCCATTGGGGTTTCCCAGTACGTAGCACCCCATAATGTGGATCATATTGGGCTCTGGGTTAATTTTGCTCATAAGCTTGCTCAGCCTCCGCCAGAACCTAGAGAAGCAGATATACATTATTCCTATGGTTCCCGCACAGGATAAATACGTTGTGCACATCCTGCCTAGTAGGGATAATAGGGGGCGCTGTACAATCACCGGGCCACACCTCTGTACTACCTCTGCCATCCTGCCTAGTAGTGATAATAGGGGACACTGTACAATCACCGTGCCACACCTCTGTACTACCTCTGCCACCCTGCCTAGTAGGGATAATAGAGGGGCACTGTAAAATCACCGGGCCGCACCTCTGTACTACCTCTGCCGTCCTGCCTAGTAGTGATAATAGGGGGCACCGCACAATCACTGGGCCGCACCTCTGTACTACCTCTGCCATCCTGCCTAGTAGTGATAATAGGGGCACTGTAAAATCACCGGGCCGCACCTCTGTGCTACCTCTGCCGTCCTGCCTAGTAGTGATAATGGGAGCACTGTACAATCACCGGGCCGCACCTCTGTGCTACCTCTGCCATCCTGCTTAGTAGGGATAATAGAGGGCACTGCACAATTACCGGGCCGCACCTCTGTACTACCTCTGCCGTCCTGCCTAGTAGTGATAATAGGGGGCGCTGTACAATCACCGGGCCGCACCTCTTTACTACCTCTGCCATCCTGCTTAGTAGGGATAATAGAGGGCACTGCACAATCACCGGGCCGCACCTCTGTACTACCTCTGCCGTCCTACCTAGTAGTGATAATAGGTGCACTGTACAATCACTGGGCCGCACCTCTGTACTACCTCTGCCGTCCTGCCTAGTAGGGATAATAGAGGGCACTGCACAATCACCGGGCCGCACCTCTGTACTACCTCTGCCATCCTGCCTAGTAGGGATAATAGGGGGCACTGTACAATCACCGGGCCACACCTCTGTACTACCTCTGCCATCCTGCCTAGTAGTGATAATAGGGGCACTGTACACTCACCGCGCCGCACCTCTGTACTACCTCTGCCTTCCTGCCTAGTAGTGATAATAGGGGGCACCGCACAATCACCGGGCCGCACCTCTGTACTACCTCTGCCATCCTGCCTAGTAGGGATAATAGGGGCACTGCACAATCACCGGGCCGCACCTCTGTACTACCTCTGCCGTCCTGCCTAGTAGGGATAATAGTGGCACTGCACAATCACCGGGCCGCACCTCTGTACTACCTCTGCCGTCCTGCCTAGTAGTGATAATAGGGGCACTGCACAATCACCGGGCCGCACCTCTGTACTACCTCTGCCGTCCTGCCTAGTAGTGATAATAGGGGGCGCTGTACAATCACCGGGCCGCACCTCTGTACTACCTCTGCCATCCTGCTTAGTAGGGATAATAGAGGGCACTGCACAATCACCGGGCCGCACCTCTGTACTACCTCTGCCGTCCTGCCTAGTAGTGATAATAGGGGCACTGTACAATCACCGGGCCGCACCTCTGTACTACCTCTGCTGTCCTGCCTAGTAGGGATAATAGGGGGCACTGTACAATCACCGGGCCGCACCTCTGTACTACCTCTGCCGTCCTGCCTAGTAGTGATAATAGGGGCACTGTACAATCATCGGGCCGCACCTCTGTACTACCTCTGCCGTCCTGCCTAGTAGGGATAATAGGGGGCGCTGTACAGTCACCGGGCCGCACCTCTGTACTACCTCTGCCATCCTGCCTAGTAGGGATAATAGGGGGCGCTGTACAATCACCGGGCCGCAGCTCTGTACTACCTCTGCCATCCTGCCTAGTAGGGATAATAGGGGCACTGTACAATCACCGGGCCGCACCTCTGTACTACCTCTGCCATCCTGCCTAGTAGGGATAATAGGGGGCGCTGTACAGTCACCGGGCCGCACCTCTGTACTACCTCTGCCATCCTGCCTAGTAGGGATAATAGGGGGCGCTGTACAATCACCGGGCCGCAGCTCTGTACTACCTCTGCCGTCCTGCCTAGTAGTGATAATAGGGGCACTGTACAATCACCGGGCCGCACCTCTGTACTACCTCTGCCGTCCTGCCTAGTAGGGATAATAGGGGGCACTGTACAATCACCGGGCCGCACCTCTGTACTACCTCTGCCATCCTGCCTAGTAGTGATAATAGGGGGCGCTGTACAATCACCGGGCCGCAGCTCAGTACTACCTCTGCCATCCTGCCTAGTAGTGATAATAGGGGGCGCTGTAAGTCACCGGGCCGCACCTCTGTACTACCTCTGCCATCCTACCTAGTAGGGATAATAGGGGGCACTGCACAATCACCGGGCCGCACCTCTGTACTACCTCTGCCATCCTGCCTAGTAGGGATAATAGGGGGCACTGTACAATCACCGTGCCACACCTCTGTACTACCTCTGCCGTCCTGCCTAGTAGGGATAATAGGGGGCACTGTACAATCACTGGGCCGCACCCCTGTACTACCTCTGCCATCCTACCTAGTAGTGATAATAGGGGGCACTGTACAATCACCGGGCCGCACCCCTGTACTACCTCTGCCATCCTGCCTAGTAGTGATAATAGGGGGCGCTGTACAATCACCGGGCCGCACCTCTGTACTACCTCTGCCATCCTGCTTAGTAGGGATAATAGGGGGGACTGTACAATCACCGTGCCGCACCTCTGTACTACCTCTGCCATCCTGCCTAGTAGTGATAATAGGGGGCGCTGTACAATCACCGGGCCGCACCTCTGTACTACCTCTGCCATCCTGCTTAGTAGGGATAATAGAGGGCACTGCACAATCACCGGGCCGCACCTCTGTACTACCTCTGCCGTCCTGCCTAGTAGTGATAATAGGGGGCGCTGTACAATCACCGGGCCGCACCTCTGTACTACCTCTGCCATCCTGCTTAGTAGGGATAATAGAGGGCACTGCACAATCACCGGGCTGCCCCTCTGTACTACCTCTGCCGTCCTACCTAGTAGTGATAATAGGGGCACTGTACAATCACTGGGCCGCACCTCTGTACTACCTCTGCCGTCCTGCCTAGTAGGGATAATAGAGGGCACTGCACAATCACTGGGCCGCACCTCTGTACTACCTCTGCCATCCTGCCTAGTAGGGATAATAGGGGGCACTGTACAATCACCGGGCCGCACCTCTGTACTACCTCTGCCTTCCTGCCTAGTAGTGATAATAGGGGGCACCGCACAATCACTGGGCCGCATCTCTGTACTACCTCTGCCATCCTGCCTAGTAGTGATAATAGGGGCACTGTAAAATCACCGGGCCGCACCTCTGTGCTACCTCTGCCGTCCTGCCTAGTAGTGATAATGGGAGCACTGTACAATCACTGGGCCGCACCTCTGTACTACCTCTGCCGTCCTGCCTAGTAGGGATAATAGGGGCACTGCACAATCACCGGGCCGCACCTCTGTACTACCTCTGCCGTCCTGCCTAGTAGGGATAATAGTGGCACTGCACAATCACCGGGCCGCACCTCTGTACTACCTCTGCCGTCCTGCCTAGTAGTGATAATAGGGGCACTGCACAATCACCGGGCCGCACCTCTGTACTACCTCTGCCGTCCTGCCTAGTAGTGATAATAGGGGGCGCTGTACAATCACCGGGCCGCACCTCTGTACTACCTCTGCCATCCTGCTTAGTAGGGATAATAGAGGGCACTGCACAATCACCGGGCCGCACCTCTGTACTACCTCTGCCGTCCTGCCTAGTAGTGATAATAGGGGCACTGTACAATCACCAGGCCGCACCTTTGTACTACCTCTGCCGTCCTGCCTAGTAGGGATAATAGAGGGCACTGCACAATCACCGGGCCGCACCTCTGCACTACCTCTGCCATCCTGCCTAGTAGGGATAATAGGGGGCACTGTACAATCACCGGGCCGCACCTCTGTACTACCTCTGCCGTCCTGCCTAGTAGGGATAATAGGGGGCACTGTACAATCACCGGGCCGCACCGCTGTACTACCTCTGCCGTCCTGCCTAGTAGTGATAATAGAGGACACCGTACAATCACCGGACCGCACCTCTGTACTACCTCTGCCGTCCTGCCTAGTAGGGATAATAGGGGGCACTGTACAATCACCGGGCCGCACCTCTGTGCTACGTCTCCCATCCTGCAGGGATAATTGTAATGCAGGCGATTTTATTGAAACTCAATAGTTTCACATTTATTTAAGTAGGCAGTGTTATTTCAGCACAAAGCACATTGAAATGCATTGCCCATCAAAATAAATGGCTGCTAAGCAAGGAAACAGAGATGGCCTAGTGGTTAGCGTTACTGAAATCACCAGTTCAATTACTGCAAAAAAAACCCATAAATTTAGAGTTTGTATGTTCTCTGTATTTCTGTGGGGTTCCTGCGGGTTAGAGACTTAGATTTGGGTGGGGTTTTACTTCAAAGTGAGATCTATATTGCAGTGTAGAAATAAAGCAGTCCGTATTTTTCCTGCACAGAAACAAAATAACTCGCTCAAATCTAATTCTCTCTGCACATTTTACATCTGCCCCCCTGCAGTGCACATGGTTGTGTCCATCTAAGAAGGAATTTGTCAGAAAGAGTGAACCAAAATAACCCCCATAGTGAGGCAGGGAAATCGCTTAAGACAAGAAAATGCGACTTACTGAATGAGGTCCTCTTCTTTCTCCACTTTGGCAAATGTAGCAACTTTATTTTTTAGTAGGTAGAGGTACCCCGGCCCCCCCTGGAAAGAAAAAAATGTCTGACTTAGTAACAACGCTGCAACTGCTTCTAGATGGGTTCAATAATGAATTATATATATTAATACATAAAACAGACTAATAATACCCCCCTCCTAATAGAATACCCACCAACACTGTAAAAAAAAACAACCTTTTATCACATGACCCGCCCACACCAAGCCCCACCCACTTCTGGTCATGCCCCACCCTCTTCTGGGCAAGCCCCGACCAGTTCCAACTAAACTCCACCCTCATTATCCTAAGTCCACATCCTCATATGGTCAGATATTACTAACTATCCATATATAAATATGATTGAAGTGTCAGCTCAGAGGACACAGAAAACCAATTGTTCCTAAACCTCTTAAATCAGGCATGTCCAAACTGTGGCCCTCCAGATGTTGTGAAACAGTTTTAACATTCCCTAATAGCAAAACTGTGGCAAGGCATGCTGGGACTTGTAGTTTCACAACAGCCGGGAGGCCATAGTTTGGACATGCCGGTCTTAAATATTTATATTCCAAAATGTGTTTTTTTGTCACCCACCTGGCAGAAGATGAGCATCTCCCAGATCTTGCAGCCCTTCCAGTACACGTTCAGCTTCTTCTCTATCTCCTCTGTGGAGAGAAAGGTGCAACGTATGATACATAGGTGACAGCAGGAGATGGGTGACATGCACGTGACACTACGTCTGACAGTCACGTTCCCTGCGAGCGTCACGCAGAATAACCCGTTCTCCACGGGGCCCGACCCCTCTCGCTGCCATAAATAGATGGTTCCTTTTCATAATGACATTAAATAAATTAAATGTCACATTTACTTCCCATCAAATTACTGGGACGCTGCCGAGTTCGGCTACGACGGAGCCTAAATAATCTCCGGCCTCACAGATGTCGTGGCTCATTAATATGCTGCAACATGCAAATGAGCTCGTTAGCAGAAGCCGCACAACAGACGAGATAGAAGTCCACTATGTGGGGACCCACCGCAGAGAATGAAGGATTTCTTATCTGTGTTATAGTCTGAGGCAGGAGCCGAATATATAGGGCACTCAGGTCACATGTTGACCTTTGCTTGCTTCTTTAAGGGGGTATTCAATGTAGGGTCAATACAATTCAATGTAGGGTCGCGACTGTCGGGCTGGCCTGACATCCGTGATCCTGTCCCGTTCTCGGCTGGCTCGACAGGGATTTTGCAGGCGGGATTCAATGTCCCGCCTGTCGAGCGCTGAGAAGGGGGCGTGGCCGGGAGCTCGCCAATTCCTGTCCATGCCCGACTGCCGAGATCCCTGTTCAATGCTGTTTAGGAAGACAGCATTGAATAGGGCCCCGCTGCCATTTGCCCCGTCGGGACTGGTGGCGGGAGATTGAATACCCCCCCCCCCCATATTCTGCGAGCCATCTGGATACTGCAGGAGACATGCACATGCCAATAATCTAAAGTCACCGCGACTAAAAACTCCAATTAGCGACAAAAACGGTACAAACAAGACACCTACCCAGGATGTCATCAAAGGTGGCATGTTCATGATCCTAGACGACAGAAGAGAATAATAGGTATGAACAATGTATAATATTAACAGTAGGATCATAGACCGGCCACTATGCCCCCAGATGTGCTGTGTAACCAGTGGATGAGCCCCCAGCCCGCTCCACACCTAATAACCAGCCTCAGGGCTATAGCGGCAGGCTGGACTCTGGGGCAGCTAGGATATGCTGGAGCTTGTAGAACTACAAGAACCAGCCGGCTCAGGCAGCCAGTAACTACGTATACATAGAACTCCGCTATAGTGTTCAATCTTCTACTATTACCGTGGTATTCAGCGCACCGGTACTAGGGATTTTCCGGTAACGGCTGGCTCATGTTATGGGGTTGGGACTGTTTGGTCTACAGTATGTTGGGCGGCAAGCATTTGGTCGACATGGGGAAAGGTCGACAGGACATTAGGTCAACACAATCATTAGGTCGACGGTCAAAAGGTCGACATGGACATTTTTCCTGAATGTCAACACAGTCGACATGGACCCAGTTTGAAGTGCACCACATCTCCTCCGCTCACGATGCTTCGTGCACAGTGCCTCGCTGTGCTCGGCACACTATTTTATTCTCCCACCACGCCCTAGTGGATGGTAAGGCATGAAATACCCCCTGTCGGCACATGTCGGCTCAAAAAACTGTGAAAAGCCCCATGTCGACCTTTTGACTGTCAACTTAGACACTGTCGACCTTGATCCATGTCGACCTAATGGTGGCGACCAACATACTTAGAAGACCAAATGACCGTATCCCATATTATGACGGGCAGAACGCCACGTTGTGACCCGCTAAGCCTGACGAAAACTGGCACCGGTTATTGCATTTGCAGGAGGACCCCATGCTGACCGCGCCCAGGATACCTGAACAACTGAGAGACCACCCATCGCGCTAGAAGAGCACAGTACAGCGCAGGGGCCCGGCAACCAGCGCCACTCCAGCTGCTGTGGAACATCTGCCCGCTGCCTGGCGTATGATGCCTGGGGACAAATGACTCTTTCCACTGACTTCCTCCCATTCTACTTCCAACTCTGCACCCGCCCCCACAGAGATGAAGGGGGTAAGTGGTACAGAAATACGATGACTCTAGGGGGCGTCCGTATGTGCAGGTTGCTAAGACGCCCTTTCCCTGTAGACCACGATGGTGCTCCCATATCTGGGAGACTCTGCTATGTTGTAGTTTGGGATAATCGCTGTGGCCACTGGGGGGCGCTGTCACAGCGGAGTATAATGAACAACATGTAGGGCACACGCAGTACTTACATAGAGGATAGGGATGATGGAGGGGTCGTCTCTCCGGATTATGGTCGGGATATATTCTGCTTTGGGAACTTTGGATGAAATCAGCTGCAGGTGACAAGAGGATAATTAGTGATTTGTCCTGTGTTGAATACTCAATATATATCTTGTTGGCTGCTCTACAAAGTGGGAGGGGCATGACGGCTCCATATAATGAGAGGCGCTATCCTGCTGAGACTTGTAGTTACACACATCATCTGCCGAGTGGCACATAGGTGAGAGGTAATGTTACTACTGTACCTCTCATCGCACAGCGGCTGCTTCTTACTAATGTAACACTCACACCGGTCATTATCGTGATGCCTTGGGGCAGTGGGCATGTGCCAGCCTGGGTCACCCGGCGAGGGGGCACTAACACACCACGGCTGGCGTGGCACTACTTACCATTATCTTGGGAGGAATAAAATCTTCCCCTTCGCAGGACAAGATCTCCATCTCTCTCTCCGCCTCCCAGTTCAGCTCCTCACATTCTTCATCCAGAGCTGAGCAGGACGTCTGCAAATCCTGGCCTGTGGGATAAGTAAAGCTGGTTAGGTTGGGGGCCGGTCCATGACACCCCCCGTAGCTGCTTCTTACACCTATAGCAGATGTTATGTATCCCATACATGGGCTGCGGCATAGGAGAGTATTACTGCGAGTATATACAGTGACCCCTGCAGTACTCGGGGCAGGTCCCCAGTAAGGGTATAATGGGAAACACCCGAATTCTTACTTTCTCTGGAGTCGTGGATGGAATCGGCTTTGACTGGGGTGGGATCGCTCCAGGACCGACTGAAGCTGCGTTCTCTGCGGTCAGCAAATGCTACGGATGTGAAGACAAGACACTGGTTGGTCCCCTTGGTGGTATTCTGCCAGACAGGTATACAGTATATACTACTATAGTGTTCCCCGGGCCTGCACACAGCGCTGCACCAGTGTGTGATTAGTGTGGTACCCTAAGGGGCATCCCACCAGAACCCTATAGATGTGCCCCTTATGCATCACTGCTGCCCCTCAGACATCACTGCCGCCCCCTCATCCATCCCTGCTGCCCCTTAGGCATCACTGTTGCCCCTTAGGCATCACTGCCGCCCCCTCATCCATCCCTGCTGCCCCTTATGCATCACTGCCGCTCCCTCAGACATCACTGCCGCCCCCTCATCCATCCCTGCTGCCCCTTATGCATCACTGCCGCTCCCTTAGACATCCCTGCTGCCCCCTCATCCATCCCTGCTGCCCCAAATACATCACTGCTGCCCCTCATACATCACTGCCGCCCCTCATACATCCCTGCCGCTCCCTCCTCCATCCCTGCCGCCCCTCATCCATCCCTGCTGCCCCTTAGGCATCACTGCCGCCCCTCAGACATCACTGCCGCCCCCTCATCAATCCCTGCTGCCCCTTATGCATCACTGCCGCTCCCTCAGACATCACTGCCGCCCCCTCATCCATCCCTGCTGCCCCTTATGCATCACTGCCGCTCCCTCAGACATCCCTGCTGCCCCCTCATCCATCCCTGCTGCCCCAAATACATCACTGCTGCCCCTCATACATCACTGCCGCCCCTCATACATCCCTGCCGCTCCCTCCTCCATCCCTGCCGCCCCTCATACATCCCTGCTGCCCCTCAGGCATCACTGCCGCCCCCTCATACATCACTGCCACCCCCTCATAGATCACTGCTGCCCCTCATACATCACTGCTGCCCCTCATACATCACTGCCGCTCCCTCATCCATCCCTGCCGCCCCCTCATCCATCACTGCCGCCCCCTCATCCATCCCTGCCGCCCCCTCATCCATCCCTGCCGCCCCCTCATCCATCCCTGCCGCCCCTCAGGCATCACTGCCACCCCCACATACATCACGAGCTGTCGGCAGACTCGCGCTAGGTATCTCGCACTGTGTGGCGTATGTATGAGGACACATTTGTACATAGCAGTATGCCATGTGACTCCATATATACAGATAATACACATCGGTACAGCGATAATCAGCGTCAGACACGGTTCTTACTCTGAGCTTTCATCCTCCGGCTGCCGACCATCCGTAAGTGTTTGCGGAAATTCCTGGGGGCAAAGAGCAGAGCGAGAGGTGAGCGAGAACCGTACGGTTCTGTGGAAACTCCCTGTAAGACGCCTCCAGGATATGATGAAAGGCTGACATTAAACTGGGCAGCTCAGTAACTACCAGCGCGCGCCATAAAGCATCCATCCCGCTCTGTAAAGGTTCATCCCGCTGTGTCATGCCAGCCAATGTATTAATGTGTCCCAGAGGCTGGCATCCATGTCTCCCAGTGCCCATACCGCCCCCGATTGCTGTGTGCTTGGAGCTTGGCCACTGCTCCCTGGCATCGGAGGATATAGGTGGTTAAGTAGCGGTTGAATAAAACAACCTGGGTGTAATCTACTGAGCTGCCGAGTTTAGGTTTGTGTGCAGCACAAACAGTTATACCCCTCATTGCCATGCAGCCCACAAGCCACAAAACAGCGTTGCTCGCACCACAAAGTCTAGATGGCTCTGACTGCTAACACATTCATTCAAGCATCTGCTAAACCGGTCACCAGCATATTGGTCAACACCATTAGGTCGACATGCAGGAAGATCAACATGAGTAAAGGTCGACATGGTGGTAGGTCGACAGGCGAAAGGTTGACATGGGGCTTTTCACTTTTTTTTTTGAGCCAACATGTGCCGACAGCCGGTATTTCATGCCCTACCATCTGTGTGCCCAAAGCATGGCGAGCGCATCGAGACATGCGAGGGGATGCAGTGTTATGTTTCAGTGTCCATGTCGACTGTGTCGACATTCGAGGACAAAAAAAAAAAGTGTAAAACCCAAGTAGACCTTTTGACTGTCGACCTACCCCCATGTCGACCTAATGACCCTGTCGACCTAACCCATGTCAACCTTCCGGCATGTCGACCTAAATGCATATCGACCTAATGGTGTTGACCTAATGACTGTCGACCAATATGCTGGTGGATAATGATCCATACCCGCTAAACCAGTGTAGGCAATGTCAGGCTCTCCAGATGCCCTGCCACAGTTTTACCATGCCCTAACAGCAAATCAATGGCGGGGCATGCTGGGATGTGTAGTTCCACAGCGGTTGGAGCTCCACGGGTACCCTACCCCTGTGAGGAGCGATCAGTAAAGTTCTAATCACATCTCAAGCCCCTGTTACATTTTGGTCTGGTTGTGCCCTGCTCGGTCAGGGATGAGAACAAGAGTCGTTATCCCCCCCCTCCCCCCCCATACATTGTTACTGTGGCCGCAGCTTGTCGGGAATTCGGATAAGGGCAGAATGTTGTCATCATGTGGTTCTTCCGCTTTTGTAGAACTACAAGCCTCAGTGCACCCCGCCCACCATCTGTGCTGCATAGGGGAGCGGAACAGCCACAAATTGTTCCTTCCAGCACAACAGGGGTTAATATACCTATTGTGTAAGTAAGTGTCAATTTGTTGGCCCTTTGCGGAGGATGTGGCGCCCTGTGGAAGCCACCGATATGTTGACACGTTTCCGCTCTGTGATTAAGGCCGACGTGGGTGTCGGCAACGGTTAACTTGCCGTTTTATTATCCCCCAGATAGCAGCGGGGAGATTTTCCACCTCAGCTCCCCCTTTGTGCCAGTCACATGGGCACGGCTTCTGTTCTGGAGCCGATAAGGCGGAATTATACGGAGACTATTAATAAGACCCACTGTTTCATTATGTAGCATTAAATGACATGTAACTAAACTAAACTTTATGATGTTTCTAAATAAAAGGCGCATTATTATATACTAATGTATTGTTGTGTATTGATGGTTATATACAATATACCAGAACTAAATGGGCAATTAAAGTGATTATCGCCAATTATTATACATAACCTGTTATATAACAGAAGCAGAAATTGACACTTTTGTCGCTAGGACAGGGATTCTTAAACACAATCCTCAAGACATCTTAACAGTCCAGTTTTAAGAATATCCCTGCAGAAGTCACTTCTGTGTAACTGACTGAAATTTCATCTTTTTTTCCTGGATCCATTAGGGACGTGGTTGCCAAACGTGGCCCTCGAGGTTCCGCAATAGTTCAGTTTTAAGGATATCCGTGCTAAGGCACAGGTGACTTAATTAGTACCTCAGTTAGTTATATTATACCATCTGTGCACAAGCACGCATATCCCCAAAAAGTCAGACAATTAGGGTGCCGTAAGGACTGTATTTGGGAACTCTTGCATTAACATGGGATGTGGTACGGATGCCTGTAATAATGTGAGGGGGTACTACTACTCCTTAGTAAATCTGGAGGGGGGGGGGGGATGACAGAAAACCCCACTTATCTGTAACCTGCACCCACAATGCATTGGTGCATTATCCAGGCGCTGTTTTGCACGGAACATCATGTACATTCCCATAAGGTGTTACCCCTTATTATACCTAATGCATTGTGTCTCAATTCCAGGCTTCATGTGCCCACACAGCTCATGTTTTCAGGATCTTTACTTGTGGATACATGTGGGATAAACACTAACACCCCTTTCACACCAGAAAATGCAGGGACTTTCCTGGGAAAATTGTCCCTGGATCAAGCAGGGACATTCCCTGGTTGGCCCCTTTCACACCACCCTTGTCCCTGCATTTTCTGGTGTGAGGGGGCAGCGGGGTCCGGGAAGCGGGGTCCAGACTGTGGGGATCCGGGCAGCGGCGGGAAACGCTGGATCTGAAAACATTGAAAAGACTGGCTGGACACTGATTGGCTGAGAGCGTCCGGCCGGTCTTTTCAAAAATTTTCAAATTCAGCGGCACTTCCCGCCCTGCTCCACATATAGTGCTACACGCGCCCAGCCGGCCGCTGACCTGGGTAAGTACCTTTTACACTAGCCAGTAATCCGGGCTGGTCCTGGGAGCAACCCTGCTAGCTAGCACGGTTGAAATCAGGGCAAATTTTCCCAGGAACCTTGCACACCAGCGCTAGTCATGGGTTGTTCCCGGGGCCAACCCAGGAAATTTGGCTGGTGTGAAAGGGGTATGAGTCAGCCAAGTAGATTAAGCCACCTGTTCATGATTAAGATATTCTGAACACCTGAGCTGCGGTGCAAACTGGAGTCATGGTTTAGCGACTCTACATAAATCCCAGTAAGAGGGGAAGCCACAATCCCCGTCAGACATTCCCGCTACAGTACGTTCCCCGCGGTCCCCTATCCTTGCCCATGCACCAGAGAAGCAGCTGTCTGCACAGACCTCCGGTGTTTCCGCATGCAAACCAGGAGACCACCCTACCTCTGTATGACCGCCGCAGAGTCATTCTCCCGCTTCCGTCTCTTCCTCTCGGCATAGCCTCGGAAGGCCCTGAGAAACCAGCGGGGATGTCATTAACTGCCCCATCAAACCGAGAGACAGGCATAAACAGCAGGAACAGCCCAACCCAGCGAGAGGACACACCATGGACAGACATGACAGGCCGATGAGTACAACACAGACCAGGAATCACAGCCAGACCAAAATCTGAGGGGGGGTGGTGAGCAGCCAACACTGAGGTGAAAGAACAACATCCAACGTGACCGTTCCTTGTGTCTTAGAGCCGCGGTAATCTCCGCGCCTGCCGGTATACCGCCACAGTGGGAAACGTGCAATATGTTTCGCTGGAGAAACCTGTTTGGCTTTGACTTTATTTCATCTTTAAAGCATTGTCACCTTCAGATCACTTTGTATCGGCTTCTGTACACCCACCTGCAACTTATCCAAGGCCAGGATTCCTGAACAATGCTGGCCGATGATACAAATACAAGGCTGAAAGCACAGGAGAGATCTAATCCCCAAATATAATAATACAGGATGGTGCGTGTACGCCAATACAATGTTATCTGAAGGTCGCTGTTCAATTTTGGTGCCCGTCACTGTTGAATAACCATTTCGGGGCTTTGTGTAAGAGGGTCAGAAGTGAATAAGGCCCCAAAACGCATGAAAATGCCACTAAACGCGCCGAAAAAGCACAAACGCACATCTATAGTCACAAAGAAAGATTCATGCAATTACAACGTGAGCATGCGTATACAATATGTTACATAGCAAAGTTACCCATCCAATGGGTACGGGCCCAAAAGACTATGGAGAAGGAGTCAAATGTTCCTTATCGTATGAAGCAGAAGATAATTGTTAATTATAAGGGTGCAGCATGGAGGCCGAGCTGTGCCTCGTGCCTAGGGTGGCCAATCCCGGGATCGGCGGGATCCCGGGATTTGGCCCCCAAAACGCCGGGATTTCAATCCCGGGATTGGAATTTCCAATCCCGGGATTTCGGGATTAAACTGCGCATGCGCAGTTTAATGCCGGGCAGCGTCTGAGCACTCAGACGCTGCCCGGCTTCTCCCATACCCCGAGGTCACGCTGCGAAGTCACGCTGCGCAGGGCACAGCCGCACATCCGCCTCGGCCACCCGCCCGCCCAGCGCTCTCGGTCGGCCACCCGCCCGCCCACCCAGCGCTCGCGGCCGGCCACCCGCCCGCCCACCCAGCGCTCGCGGCCGGCCACCCAGCGCTCACGGCCGGCCACCCGCCCACCCAGCGCTCACGGCCACCCGCCCGCCCACCCAGCGCTCCCTGCCACCGAGCCCGCCCACCCAGCGCTCCCTGCCACCAAGCCCGCCCACCCAGCGCTCCCTGCCACCAAGCCCTCCCACCCAGCACTCCCTGCCACCAAGCCCTCCCACCCAGCACTCCCTGCCACCCCGCCTTATGAGACTTCCTACCCGCCCATTCAGCAACCCAGCTCCCGGCTGCACCAGGGACCAGGCTACCAGGGTGTTTTTTATTATTAGGGAAGCCAATCCCGGGAATCCCGGGATTGAGCATTTTTCAATCCCGAATCCCGGGATTGAAAAAATGCCCCGGGATTGGCATCCCTACTCGTGCCTCCCCGTGGCAGAGGCACCGTACCCCCCCTTTAGTCCCTGCACCAGATAACCAAAGTCCTAGAGTGACAGGAGGCCAACGTACACCAGAATGAGGAATGTTTATTCCATCACTCGTAACTGACTTTATTATATTTTTCAAAATGCCCCAAGAAACGCGCCATCCCGCAAAATGCGCTGTTCAGTTAACTAAGGAGTACATCTGTAAAATGTTTTCTCCCCGACCGAGCAATAATTGACATACTCTTGTTGTACATGATGAATTATCAATTATTCACTTACAGGAAATCTAGATGCATTAACATGTGCTTATAAATGAGGAAAACCCCAATCTTCCATCCCCCCTCTACACCAGACCTCCCCCTCCACAGATACTGCCATGTTGGCCCTCAAATCCACCCTCTTGTCTGTAAACCTGACGCATTTGTTTCAAAGTTGCCACATAAGGCCGTTTCCAAACATTGGCTGCAAGACCCTGGGTGAAACATAAAAACGCCATCTTGGCTATCAAATCCATCTTCTTCCCCATAAAACTGACGCGTTTGTTTAAAAGTTGGCAAATGATGACATAAAACTGCACTCGACGCGTTTCACTCAGAGAAATGTTCCTTAGCGTATCGCTCCAGTAACAGATTTCTAACACCAGCTGCCAATACATGCAAAGCTTTAACTTAATTAATGTTGTTTGTTTGTGGTTGTTAATTTAATTAATCAAGATCCTGTTTATAACCCATCAAAGACATGTTCTGTCCTCCCCCTCCCTCCTGTATACCGTGAGGTATATGACCACTGAGTTATAGCACAAAACAGCTGTAGGACATGGATCTACATAAACACATCATGCAGTTCCATGCAAACCAGATGTACATGCAGAGACTGCAAGCAACGCATTAAATATATATATTTAAATACTTACGAGATACTGTACAGGGATAGAATGGGGAGAAAGAGGGGACATTTAATGACCTTGTTCATATAACATTAGCATATGACTTATACAGTAAATGACATTCATGTTTTAGATTGTAACGCTAATCCTGCAACCTGGTGTCACTGGTTACCGACGCACTAGTTACACCAGCGTCCAATGTAAGGCACGCCGCATAGTGGTGTCTCATGACTGCGCTGTCATACAATCAAGCAGTATGGCAGGTAACTGTAGAGATGACGCAATTTATGTAGCAATGGCTGCTGCGGGGCAGCAATAAATCAATGTCACCTCAAGGCGACGCGTTTCGCCATGCTTAATCTGAATGTTTATACACACTACAAGAAAACGCAGTAAGCCATCATTCCCGTTACAGTGGCCTATTTATGTCCTACTTATTGGTACGACTCACTACCCAGGACCGAGCCTCAAACGCACAACATATGGGGAATAGACGTTGGGTGGATGAGGTCGCCTTAATAGTAAGCCCCACATCCGCAGAAGTTGGAAGTGTCGGGGTAATTATCCACCAGTGGACAGGGATGGGGAACCTTCGGCCCCCCAGCTGTTGCTGAACTACACATCCCAGCATGCACTGTTACAATTTTGCTATTTGGCCATGCTAAAACTGTAGCAAAGCATGCTGGGATATGTGTCAGGCCCCGGAGAGACGCCCGCTCGGCAGAGAGGTCTGCCGCGGTCTCTCTCTCCCCGGGCACCTGTCATCAGGTCCCGACGTCAGGGTCTCCGGCGCTGCGGCTGCAGCAGCCGGTGACGTCGGGACACATTCCGGCGGCGAAGGGATGCCGCCGTCACTTTAGGGCAGCGTCACGCACGGTTGCTTAGCAACCGAGGACGCTGCGCTGGCTCCCCGGCGGAAGTGCTGGGGTTGCCCAGCAACAGGAGACGCTGGGGAGAAGCGTGTGCGTCTCCCTGTCATCAGAGCAGCGGCCGGCGTTATCACGCTGCCCCAGCTGCTCTCATCTACACCATGCAGCCCATTGGTCCAGGCTCCTTCTTAAGGGGGCTGGGCCAGTCCTTGATGCCGGTCATAGCTTATACTACAAGCTGCCTGCCGGTCCCGTGTCTTGGCCTGTCTGGTCTCCTGCCAGTGCTTCCCTTGTCCGGCTGCTGGTTCCAGGACCCTCATTCGGCTCCCTTGTAAGTACCCCTTTCTGGGGTCTTTTTCTTGTCAGTTTTATTTGCCGCCCGGTTGGGGCTTATTCCTCTGTTTGTCATCCTTTCATTGGTCTTTGTGTCTCCCTGGCTTGATCTCTTTTGTTTGGTATTACCTTGCCCTTCTTTGTATTCAGTTCGGTATTGGTGCGACGGAGTCGCAGTGGTTGGCGACCAGGTCGCTGGCGCTTACTTGCGTTAGGCAGGGTTGGCTAGTCGCCATTTATTGTTTTTCTGTAGTTAGGAAGTTAGCCAGTTTCACCTCTTGACTGTACCTTGGGGGGGTCCCGACTCTTTGTCCCACGTAACACCTGGCTGTACCGGAGTCTGAGCCGGCTTAACCAGCTCACCCAAACGTTGCGGCTACAGGCGAAGCCTAGTTCTCCGCAAGAGTCGGTTACCCAACCCAGGGGGTCAATAGAGAGAGTATAGGACCGCCCTGGCTGTTCTAAACAGCAGTCACGGCTGCGGGTTAACACCCAAAACCTAACATTATGACCGGCCATTAAAAAAAAAAAAAAAAAAAAAAAAAAAAAAATAGGGGGGAATTTTTTTTTGTTTTTCTCTCTCTTCCCCTTCCTCTTTAGTACATTTGTTATCGGGCAGTCTGGGTGTTACCTTTGAATTGTTCTAGTGTTCATTGGCTTTCGCGGATATGAATCCCACGTTGCCAACTTCCTCACAGGCCTTTGCCAACCAGGTGCAGGGATTAACTCAGATGGTGCAGGAGCTATCCTTACGTGTTAAATCACAGGAGGATGCTTCCCGAGGGGTATCGGCTCCGATCTCTGAACCCAAGATGAATCTTCCCGACAGATTTAGCGGGAATCGTAAAGATTTTTTTAATTTTCAGGAGAGCTGTAAGCTGTATTTCCGGCTGAAGCCACATTCTTCAGGGTCCGAAAGACAGCAAGTGGGACTTATTATTTCCCTACTTCAGGGGGATCCTCAAACGTGGGCATTCGGTCTAAGGCCTGAGGACCCGGTTCTCCGCTCTGTAGACGCCTTCTTTAAATCCCTAGGTCTACTTTACGACGATCCTGACAGGGAGGCATCCGCAGAGAGTCATTTACGAGCCCTGAAGCAAGGGAGAAATCCCGCAGAGACATATTGTACGGAATTTCGTCGCTGGTCAAACGACTGCGGTTGGAATGATCCCGCTCTTCGGAGTCAGTTTCGTCAAGGGCTTTCAGAGGCAATAAAGGATAGTCTTATCCAGTATCCGGTGCCGGAGACCCTGGATAAGTTAATGGAACTTTCCATTAGGATCGATAGGCGTCTCAGAGAGCGGCGATCTGAAAGGGGAGCAATCCTCCGGCCAACAACGGTCGGGTACGTTCCTTCCGAAGACGAGGACGAACCCATGCAGATGGGGGCCTTCCGCATCTCTCCTGATGAGAGACTCCGGAGACTGAATTCTGGACTTTGTCTGTATTGCGGTACCAAGGGCCATGTATTGCGCAATTGCCCCAATAAGTCGGGAAATGCGCGGACCAAGAGAAGTTAGAGGAGGTTCATCTTGGTCTTCAGCTTATCTCCTCTCAGAATGCGTTATTAGTACCAGCCGATATTCATTTTCATGGGAGTAATACTTCCGTTTCGGCCTTCGTCGATAGCGGGGCCGCTGGAAATTTTCTCGATATCTCTTTTGCTAAAGATTTGGGGATACCCCTAATCAACCTAGATCAGATCCTCATTACGCGGGGTTTAGACGGGAGCCCGCTTACTAATGGTACCATTATGTATCAGACTCCTCCTCTGCGCTTGACAGTCGGGATCTTCCATGAAGAAAATATTTCCTTTCTCCTCACTTCCTGCGCCACAGTGCCACTAGTTTTAGGCCATCCGTGGTTAAAAGCTCATAATCCCCATATTGATTGGCAACTTGGGGAGATCATTCGTTGGGGAACCCAGTGTCCAGGTCGCTGTATGACTAATCCCGTACTGTTGGCAACAGCGGCTCTTGATGGTATTCCGGCTTGGTGCTCGGATTTTGTTGACGTGTTTTCCAAGGGAAAGGCGGAGGCATTACCGCCCCATCGCCCTTATGACTGCGCCATTGAACTACTCCCTGGGGCGCAGCTTCCTAAAGCTCGCATGTACTCCTTGTCCGGTCCTGAGACTCACGCGATGGATGAGTACATTAAAGAAAACCTGGCTAAAGGTTTTATTAGACCTTCTAAATCCCCACTAAGTGCTGGATTCTTTTTCGTTTCGAAAAAGGACGGGTCGCTCCGACCATGTATTGATTACAGGGCACTGAATAAGATTTCAGTTAAAAACACCTATCCTTTGCCCTTGATCTCGGTTTTGTTTGACCAACTTCGCACAGCTAAGATTTTCACCAAGATAGATTTGCGCGGAGCATACAATCTGGTGCGCATTCGGGCCGGGGATGAGTGGAAGACTGCCTTTAGTACCCTTACAGGGCATTATGAATACCTAGTCATGCCCTTTGGCCTATCAAATGCGCCCGCAGTCTTCCAGGACCTAATAAATGACGTGCTTCGAGACTTCTTGGGCAGATTTGTCGTCGTGTATTTAGACGATATTCTGATTTATTCCGGTTCCACAGACGAGCACAGAACTCAAGTTCGTCAAGTACTCCAGAAACTTCGGGAAAATTCGCTTTTTGCTAAAATCGAGAAGTGCGAATTTGAAGTGCCTGAAGTATCCTTTTTAGGCTATATTATTTCTGCTAATGGATTCCGCATGGATCCTAAAAAGGTACAAGCAGTCATGGATTGGGTCCGGCCAACCAACTTAAGGGCCATTCAAAGATTCCTGGGGTTCGCTAACTATTATAGACGTTTCATCGATTCCTTCTCCGTTCTGGTGGCGCCCATTGTCGCTCTCACTAAGAAAGGGGAGGATCCGTCTAAGTGGACAGAGGCTGCTGAGCATGCGTTCCGCACTCTTAAACTGGCGTTTGCCTCAGCTCCAATCTTGAGACATCCCGACCCGGAACGACCTTTTGTCGTTGAAGTTGACGCCTCAGAGGTGGGGGCAGGAGCAGTATTGTCTCAACAAGACCCAGGCTCCTCGTCTTTATTTCCTTGTGCCTTCATGTCACGAAAATTCTCGTCGGCTGAAGCCAACTACGACGTTGGCAATCGAGAACTTTTAGCAATAAAATGGGCCTTGGAAGAATGGAGGCATTGGCTGGAGGGGGCCCGCCATCAGATTTCGATAATCACGGACCATAAAAACTTACAGTATCTAGAATCGGCTAAGCGCCTTAATGCTCGACAGGCCCGATGGGCCTTGTTTTTCACTCGTTTTAATTTTATCATTTCTTTTAGACCAGGCTCAAAAAATATCTGCGCGGACGCCCTCTCCCGCAACTTTCTTCCTACTCAGGAGGCTAAGGAACTCCCCTTACCCATCCTGTCGGAAACTCAAATCCATGCCGGATTAACACAGACCATTTTGGAACAGCTCCAGCAGTCCCAGGAGCAGGCTCCCCGTGTCACTCCTAAGGGGCGTTTATACGTTCCTGCGAGATTTCGCAAGGAGATTTTGGCCGAGTTCCATGACAGTGGTATTGCAGGACATCCAGGTATCAAAAAAACGATTAAACTCCTCAATCGGAGTGTGTGGTGGCCAGACATGGCTACTGATACCAGAGAATTTGTCCTCTCTTGCCCGGACTGTGCTCGGCACAAGACCGCTAGAGAGAGGCCTATTGGACAACTCATGCCCTTGGTTATTCCGTCCAAACCTTGGACGCACATTGCCATGGATTTTGTGGTAGATTTACCCGAATCCTCGGGTTTTCGAGCTATCTGGGTTGTAATTGATAGGTTCAGTAAAATGGCCCATTTTGTTCCTGTGCCCCAGTTACCTTCAGCGGAAGAGTTGGCGAAACTGTTTTTACGCCATATTTTCAGATTGCATGGTTTACCTCGCGACATCGTGTCAGATCGCGGTCCTCAATTTGTGGCCCGATTCTGGAGGAAGTTCTGTGCCGCGTTAAGGATCAAATGCAGTCTTACGTCCGCTTATCACCCTGAGTCAAATGGACAGACTGAAAGACTGAACCAGTCCCTTAAACAATACTTACGCTGTTATGTGTCCAAGACACACCATGATTGGTCCGAATGTTTGCCCATAGCGGAATTTGCGTATAACAACGCACATCACTCCTCCTCTAAAGTATCTCCGTTTTTTACGGTGTATGGTTTTCATCCCAAAGCAAATGCCTTGGGTCCAGAGGAGCCAGAGAGTCATTCTGGTATTACTTCGCGTTTAAGGAAGATCTGGAGAGGAGTACGCTCGGCGCTTCAGTCAGTGGCTCAACAGGAGAAGAGACTTGCCGACCGTTCAAGACGGCCTTGTAATTTCAGGGTAGGTGAGAGGGTTTGGCTTTCCACACGTAATATTAGGATTCGTCAACCTTCACACAAGTTTGGCCCTAGATTTATTGGGCCATTTCTTATCACAAAAAGGGTCAACCCAGTGGCCTTCCGCTTGCAGATTCCTAAATCTCTTAAAATCTCTAATACCTTTCATGCCTCTCTTTTAAAACCTGTCTTTTTGTCTAAAAGATTTCCTAGGAGGTTAACTCAAAAGAAAGCGGCAGTGAGGGTTCGTGATCAGCAGGAATTTGTGGTAGAAAACATCCTTGATTCCAGGGTAGCACGGGGATCTCTTCAATTTCTCGTGCACTGGAAAGGGTATGGACCGGAGGAAAGATCCTGGGTCTGGGAAAAGGATTTACATGCTCCCAGACTTAAAATAGAGTTTTTCCAGAAATTTCCTCATAAACCCGGTAGTAAGAGATCGTTAACCTCTCCTCAAGGGGGGGGTAATGTCAGGCCCCGGAGAGACGCCCGCTCGGCAGAGAGGTCTGCCGCGGTCTCTCTCTCCCCGGGCACCTGTCATCAGGTCCCGACGTCAGGGTCTCCGGCGCTGCGGCTGCAGCAGCCGGTGACGTCGGGACACATTCCGGCGGCGAAGGGATGCCGCCGTCACTTTAGGGCAGCGTCACGCACGGTTGCTTAGCAACCGAGGACGCTGCGCTGGCTCCCCGGCGGAAGTGCTGGGGTTGCCCAGCAACAGGAGACGCTGGGGAGAAGCGTGTGCGTCTCCCTGTCATCAGAGCAGCGGCCGGCGTTATCACGCTGCCCCAGCTGCTCTCATCTACACCATGCAGCCCATTGGTCCAGGCTCCTTCTTAAGGGGGCTGGGCCAGTCCTTGATGCCGGTCATAGCTTATACTACAAGCTGCCTGCCGGTCCCGTGTCTTGGCCTGTCTGGTCTCCTGCCAGTGCTTCCCTTGTCCGGCTGCTGGTTCCAGGACCCTCATTCGGCTCCCTTGTAAGTACCCCTTTCTGGGGTCTTTTTCTTGTCAGTTTTATTTGCCGCCCGGTTGGGGCTTATTCCTCTGTTTGTCATCCTTTCATTGGTCTTTGTGTCTCCCTGGCTTGATCTCTTTTGTTTGGTATTACCTTGCCCTTCTTTGTATTCAGTTCGGTATTGGTGCGACGGAGTCGCAGTGGTTGGCGACCAGGTCGCTGGCGCTTACTTGCGTTAGGCAGGGTTGGCTAGTCGCCATTTATTGTTTTTCTGTAGTTAGGAAGTTAGCCAGTTTCACCTCTTGACTGTACCTTGGGGGGGTCCCGACTCTTTGTCCCACGTAACACCTGGCTGTACCGGAGTCTGAGCCGGCTTAACCAGCTCACCCAAACGTTGCGGCTACAGGCGAAGCCTAGTTCTCCGCAAGAGTCGGTTACCCAACCCAGGGGGTCAATAGAGAGAGTATAGGACCGCCCTGGCTGTTCTAAACAGCAGTCACGGCTGCGGGTTAACACCCAAAACCTAACAGATATGTAGTTCAACAACAGCTGGAGGGCTGAAGGTTCCCCCATCCCTGGCTTAGCGTATGGACTAACAAGTTAATAAAGTGTTCAAAATGAATATTGAAAGAGTTGGAGGGGTTTAATAGGTCATGTCACACACACACACACACACACACACATAAATATATATTGTATCCCATTGCTTTTATGGGCAACAGATTTTTATTATTAATATAATTAGCGTCATTATCTTTTGCTTTGCATATTGTTCTTTGTGTGCAAACTAAATAGGATTTTTCCTCTATCTCCCAAAAATCACCCGAGACCGCCGGAACCGTATTTAATTTCCACGGTAATAATCTGGAGCAGCGCTCCCTCCCAGAAACTCGTTCGCTAGCGTCATGGAAAACTCCTTCTGCAAGACTATTGTTGGCATTAGCCGATGCAGCGCCAGACGATGAACGCCTGTCATAGCACCGCGTGAGATCGGGCTGCGAGATGCTGACGGGGGCAGGTTGGTCTTGTGTGCGGGGGCTGGTCTCATTCTGTCAAAAGCCATACATCACTCCATGATTAAAATCACTGTGTCAGCTCACTGGTCCACACACACAGGTGCGTCGCAACGTTCCGGCTGACACTGACCAAGGGCAACTTTCCCCGACTACGTCAAGACTATTTTTAGGGCTTTTTGCAAAGGCCTCCTTTCTGCGCACAAAGCCCCCGGCGAAGCCTGCGAAGCGCTCTCCTGTACCTGCTCAGGAGGCTACACAACAATACATCTGTTCTTAAGTATTAAAAGCCGCTTCATCCTCTAGATTTAAAGCAGCGGGGTTGTTATAAGGCAACCGCAACTTGGTCTCGCCTTAGAACTGATTGCCGCTTTAAATCTAACAGCCCTGTTGCCACCATCGCAGGCTGTTCAATTTGGGCCAAAAGATATCGCTCATTTTGGCTCTTTTATTGTTTAAAATGTCGATTAGTTTGTACACATAATATCATTAACGCCCCCCGACGCCTGTACATGCAGCTCAATTTGACTATATCGCCAATGACTGCATTTTAGGCGGAGCGCAGGCTGACATCACTGAATGATATTGTTCAGTGCGCATGCGCTATATCGTTTGCCCAGGAGTTTAAGGTAAATCGTTAACGATATCTTTCACGAAGCACATCGTCTAGTGTGTCCCTGGCTTTGCACCATTTACTATGTTGGACCTGGTGATATCACCTGACCGCAGTGGGTCCGGTGGCAGTGAGATTTTGGGGGGGGGGGGTGGATGTGTGTGGTGGAGTAACCGGAGAGGGTGGGCGGGATTACTTACGCTTGCATAGTTGTGGTAGCCGTCTGGAAGGTGAAAAGGTTTTCCTTGGGGAACCAAGTCCGGACGGGGACATCATCTGCCCAAAATGGAGAGTAGAAAAATCAATGATCACATTCACAGGTGAAGCCACTTGCAAGCTTCCACCCGCCGCTACAGCTTAATGCCGGGACTATTTGGCGGCCATAGGTTGTTTTCTCCTGAAAAAAATGGCTGCCCCCGATGATGTTATGAGGTAGACGAGGGCTACAAGCCTTCAATACAGCAACGTCAACCAAAATCAAACCTAACTAGAAGGGATTATGGGAGTTCTCCTCAGTACACCCCTCAGTTTACAGCGCTGGCCCGGAAATCACTCACCAGACACTCTGTCGATGCTGTACATCCGCTCCAGCTTCTTCCTGCGCCAGCCAGATTCGTTGGCTTGATGCTGCTCTAGGTCAAACGAGTGCTGGGTTGGTACGCTGAGCTTGGCACAATTCGGGCACTCCTTGGAGTTCTGACGGCTGCCCGACCAGCTTTTAGAGGGCCTGGTGATGTTGTGAACGCTGCCTGAGTTCTGCAGGGGCTGGTGGTGGTGATGATGATGATGTCTCTCATCCTGGCCAGCCTTCATCACCACCAGCTCCATGCTGTCGCTCTCCTGGTCAGACAGCATCGGCCTCTCCCCGGAGATTGTGTACACGCGTGGTTTCGGCCCTTCGCTGGGCAACGTCTCCCCGCGCTCCTCAGAGAAGCTTCTTTCCAGCTTGCTGTCCGAGATGGCCGAGAGACGCCGTTTGTTCTGGGAAGCCTGGAGCATTTCCGGCGAGTCCTCCTGGACAAGTAGATGATCTGTGTGGGGAATGCAGGAGGAGAGTTACTCTCTTAGAAAACAATATTTTAATCATTTTTGTATGTTGTAATATTCCTTAAGAAAGGGTTCTCTGCATTATGCGCAGAAAATGCAGGCTTCTCTACAGTGCAAGCAGTAAATGCAGGATTTTTTATAGTGCAAGCAAGTAAATGTAGGATTCTCTACAGTGCAAGCAAGTAAATGCAGGGTTCTCTATGGTACAATCAAGTAAATGCAGGGTTCTCTACAGTGTGAGTAGTAAATGCAAGGACCTCTACTGTACAAGCAGAAAACGAGGGATCTCTACAATACCAGCAGTGAATGCAAGGTTCTCTACAGTACGAGCAAGTAAATGCAGGGTTCTCTACGGTACAAACAAGTAAATGCAGGGTTCTCTACAATGTGAGTAGTAAATGCAAGGACCTCTACTGTACAAGCAAATAAATGCAGGGTTCTCTACAGTACAAGCAAGTAAATGCAGGGTTCTCTACAGTACAAGCAAGTAAATGCTGGGTTCTTTTCAGTACAAGCAAGTAAATGGAGGGTTCTCTACAGTACAAGCAAGTAAATGCAGGATTCTCTACAGTACAAGCAAGTAAATGCAGGGTTCTCTACAGTGTGAGTAGTAAATGCAAGGACCTCTACAGTACAAGCAGAAAACACGGGATCACTACAATACAAGTAGTGAATTCGGGGTTCTCTACAGTACGAGCAGTCATGCAGAGTTATCTACTATACTAGAAGGAAATGCAGGGGTTTCTACAGTTCATGCAGCAAATGCAGGGTTCTCTACAGTACGAGCAGTAAATGCAGGGCCTTCTACTGTACAAGCAGCAAATGCCAGGTTTTCTACAGTACGAGTAGTAACTGCAGAGTTTTCTACAGTTCAAAAAGCAAATGTAGGGATCTCTACAGTCCAAGCATTAAAACTAACTAACTTTCTTTGCAGGTGCTGTAGACGAACTGAGGGGAGACCTTCCTAGATAATCTGTGCACACAGCACTAGTAGAATCATGATAACATGCTGATCTGATGAATGTTCTGATTCGCAGTAAGGAATTGGGAAGGAATCCCCCCACATCCCCAAGTGGTCAGGAATTGGGCCTTACTTTGGTTCATTCTTTCTGACAAAATCCTTCTTAGATGGACAAAACCATGTGCACTGCAGGGGGGGCAGATGTAACATGTGCAGAGAGAATTAGATTTGGGTGAGTAATTTTGTTTCTGTGCAGGGTTTCTGTACTGACTGCTTTATTTTTACACTGCAATATAGATCTCACTTTGAAGTAAAACCCCACCCAAATCTAATTCTCTCTGCACAAGTAACACCTGCCCCACCTGCAGTGCACATGGTTTTGCCCATCTAAGAAGGATTTTGTCAGAAAGAATGAACCAAAATAAGGCCCTATGTTCACTGCACTGTTTTGTCTACTGGATCAATGATAATTAATCAGTGTCAGGGAAAACAATCAAAGTAACAGACTGTACATGTATTGTAATCTGAATATTACTTCCAATCCCCAGTAAGCTCATTTATACACTGTATACTTCCAGGTGACAAACTCTCCAGCAAAGAACCAGGAAGATGGCGTCCGCCGGGGGGAAATGGTCCGAAGGTTCTGACGTTTCATTTATTTTATTTTTAACCTGTTTTGCAAACTGAGAGGATGAGGCGGAGCGATGTACGGCTACCAGGCAATGCTCTGCTCATAGCTGCCAACATACACGTGTTCCATTCCTGCCTGCGGCGTGCTGATCCCCTGTCTCCGCCGCGAGAAGGTCAGCTGTTCTGGGCAATGCAATTCCAATCCCTCAAGTGCCAGCGACGCTGGGAAGCTGAATAAGCGGGAGCCGCCGAGTGGCATTTACGGCTCCAGCTCCATTAATTAAAATCTCGGCTACTGGTAATTAAAAACAGCTTAGGCACAATCTCCGCTCACGGACTCCACCGCTGCATAGGTGGCAACGCAGCTGGGGGACGGAACGCTCTGCAGTCACAGCAGAACTCCTGGACATATCTCATTTCCCTCCTTGTCTAAATAAAGGACACATTGGGGGTTATTCTGGTTATTCTAGTCCACCATATCTAAGTGACTCTCAGATCACTTAAATTTGCATGCACCCTCGGGAGGAAGTGGGCGGGCAGCTGTCATCCGGTAATGTCAGCTGCTTGCCCCCGGCACCGACGTCACCGCCCAATCACCATGGGAACGCCCAGCGCGACTATCTGCCGCCGACCAACGCCCCCCCCCCCCGGCCGCAGCCTTGGGTGTATCTGGTTCACAGTCTGTTCGCTGTGACCGCACGCATAAATGACCCTGCGCATGTATATATGACCGCCATCGGCCCCCAAGGTCCTTGCAACAGTGCACCAACATAAACCGGATCATGCAATAACGTTTATCCGTTATAAAGCGTCCGTGTAAGAGGGACCGAGGATGTGAAAAATGAAATAATTTCCTAAAACCCCAGTCCAATACAAGGACCAGGCTTACTGTATATAAGGCTTAATACGGCTCTTTCCGGCTGTTCCGTAAACTTGGAAACCCTGACGTTTCCCTTTGAAGTCCGCCGGAGCAGCAAATGTTTTTCCGTGAGCGCCTCCCACCCAGTCCTCGCTGCCCACAAAACACTCTGTGGGACGGAAAATTACAATTCTGTATCCCGGGAGGAACGCAAGCTCTTTTCTGTCATCCATACAGAAGGAGTTTGGGCCAGGAGCAAATTAACTTTTCTGAGACCTAATTACTCGTTTCAATCACTGATGTCAGCCATGTTGCCGGGATGGGACCCTGCTGGGTAGTTGGGTAATGAGATAAGCAGATCAATGTAATTAGTTTCAATAAATGTTGTTGTTTTTAATGTACAGCTGCTCCCTGCTGGCAAATCAAGTGCCCGGGCAAAGGGTTCGCCAGACGCGGTCTTCTCGGAGTGGAAATTGCCAACTGCTCTACCGTTTTATATAGATGTTAGACTGAATGTCGGGTCCTTGACTACAACCTTGAAGCTTCCCGTACTGCTTCATGATCCGGGTGGGGGTAGAGGAGAAAGAACTGAAGAACCCCGTCGCTACGGGCAACGGCAAGTTTTTTTTGTAAATGACCCCATTCCATCGTGCTGCATTGGTTTCTGGTGGAAGGCACATACTTTTTGATTTAACCATTTGTGCTCAAGCATGGATACAGTGGCGGAACTACCACTGGTGCACTGGGCCCCTGAACACCACAATGCCCACTGATGTCACCCACTGCTATCTGGCACATTGTGAACTAGGGTTGTGGTGGAGGAGGGGGGGCCCAAATTATGTTTGCACCTGGGCCAACCACTCACAAGTTCCACCACTGCATGGATATCCTATAAAACCTGGACTATTAATGCACCTTGAGGAGTGAGCTGGATTGGATGTCAGCGGCCTGTCAACTTAGTAGGTGCTTTGTGATGGACTGATTATCAGATGCCGACTCAGTGTCTACACGCCAGGCTTACAGTAGAGAAGTATCACAAGGTCTGTCCCGTGTACGGTGCATTTTGACGTATCATTTCAGCATTAGGACCAACTAGACATTAAAGGATCTGTTACGCAGGAAGAATCTGCTGAGAATCAACTCTGATCCCACCATATGCTGAGTGTACGCTGTATAATACCAGCCCCAAAGTCTGATTCTCACTGTGCATTGGCCGGAACCTGCCTACTAGGTACGGGGGCTTACCTGAGCCGTTCAGGCTGTCCGGATGGGTCTGTGACAGGTATTCCCCGAAAGCCCTCGCTGCTCTGTACTCCAGCGACATAGGAGACAAAGGAATCAGGTGTTAGTGACAGTCGTCTCAGACATACACAATGACATCACACGCATACTTATATGGACACCGGGGATATATATTGTGACACCGAGGGGTATATATTGTGACACCAGGCTTATCAGAGAATTCGGGGGACATGTGCCAAGTCTACATTGTTTTCTTGGCTTCCGCAGGACCCCCAGCCCACACCTGCTGTTGTGGTAACAAGGTTGTTGAACTCTGCAAAACTTTATTCCCCACATAAAACTGACAAGTTATTTCTTAGGCCTAAAATAGTCAAACAGATACACAAACCTCCCCGTAACGCACCTTTCTATGTGCGCATCCCACACTCGGCTGAGCGGAAGGCCGCCTGTAGGTTCTGAGATGGGTCTATATCACCGATACCCTGCGCACATCTTGTAATAATATGATCTAGCATTTCATCCCCCACAGCCCTCCGCCGCGCATCGTCTCTCTGAATAATAGGGAGACAGCTGATATACAATGTATCAGTACTAAAATAAAAGCAGAAGTCTGGTTGCTATTGACAACCCCACCCTTTCTGCCACTCCCTGAGGTAAAAGTTTTCACAAATGTCTCCAGAAAAGTTGCATTTAATGGTCAGCTCTTCTTGTGGCAAAATGGGTCCGGCATAGGGTGTTGAATTGACCATGTCAACATCCGCGCGTCGTACACTGTCTTTTTCATGTAAGCCTAACCCTAACCCGAATAGTACATCAATGTTCTATCCGTGTCAACAATTGCCAAACGCTGACATGCTAGTTGTTGACATTTTAACCATGTAAACTTTGTAGTGAATGTCGACGATATACAGAAGTCGTCAGGTAGCAGCACCTACTGGTAAATTGTACCAGTGGGAAATATATATCAGATGTTTACCATCAACTACATTTATTGTATATAGGTCCCGTAAAGTATCCTGAATATAGCAGCAGACTGGCTCCGTATTTCCCAGGGACTAATATATTCAGAACCAGGGCTCAACCAATCAGCTTCTAGATGTCATACCTAGCCCAGTCTTTGAACTGACTGATTGGTTGATTTGGACAACTGCCCCACTCTACTGTTGTCCAAGGCTGGATACAACTCCCCACACAATAAGCGGCTGAGGGGTGTAATCAAAAGAATAATGACCGCGTTGGACGCTGATTACTCGTACTTGAGCCAAGTAACACTGAATAAATGCAATCTCCATTCCGCTGGCAGCCTCAGAATTGGGCCACTTGGCTCGTCTCTGCCTTCCCGTCTCTGTTCCCCGACACCCGTAATCATCTCGTTACCCGCCCACGCCGTAGCTACAAAAATAACCCTTGTCGAACAGCCTCCACCTACGGTGACAGCCACCTTGATCTGCCCCCGGTGACATGTCACTTCCATGGCCCCCCCACCCAGGGTTGTACATTCCTAGGCCGGGGTTACGCTGTGTTCTACACCATTCTCCTATCTTGTACAGATTGGGCTTCAGTTCCTACTCCACCCAAGAGCTTGCCATCTAATCTCTTCATCGCCTATGGGAGGAAGTGCTGTAGATGCCGCAAAACAAGTTGTGCAGGCTGGACATGGCGGGGTAAGAGCAATGCCTATGGAGTGACCGCCGCTCTAATACGGTGACGGATTACATTACACCGCAGCCGGCCCACTAATCTCAGCAATAAGATAAATCAATGCAATTAATCCAAGGGACTGCAATCTGTAGTGACACGCCTGTCGACATGGTGTACAAGTGTTACAAGCTGTAACTGATGGCTATTAACACCACTCGTGGCACATATATATATATATATATATATATATATATATATATATATATATATATATATATATAAGATGTGATTATATTATTATTAACGTCCCCACTGCTTCCACCTGGACCTCCTATCCGCTGCATGGAAACACATTTCCTCCCTGCCATACTGTCTGGAAGCACTAGATGGCGGTAGACACCCTCTAGAACTCTGCCTGGTGCTCATTTAACCCCTTCATGAACAAAAGTCTATTATGTATCTAGATGCAGAAAGTAGGAATGGATCAAAGGATAGACAAGGTCGATACGCACAAGGTCGCCATGGCAAAAAGACGACGCGCAAAATATGGTCAACACATGAAAATGCTGACGTGAGTTTTTCACGTTTCATTGGTGTCAATGTCGACACCTGAGCAGCGCGTACGTGTGCCCTCACTCAGCTCTCTCCACTCGCAACCCTTTGGGACAGCTACCCTGCTCCTCTACTGCTGCACCCAGCCACTTTATATTCCCAATCGGACAATGGGCCTTATTCAGACCGGTAAGCAAGGCTGCAATTTTGGTAGATGGACAAAACCATGCTGCACTGCAGGTGGGGCAGATGTAACCAGTTAGTTAGATTTGGGGGAGTTATGTTGTTTATGTGCAGGGTAAATACTGGCTGCTTTATACTTACACTGAAATATACATTTCCGTTTGCACACACCCCACCCACATCTAACTCTCTCTGCACATGTTACATCTGCCTCACCTGCACCTGTTACATCTGCCTCACCAGCAGCGCAGCATGGTTTTGTCCTGTGATCAGGCCCTATATGTGGATGATAAAGTATGAAGAAGTCCAAAACAAACAGTAAAAGACATTCCAAAGTTGACCTTGAGTGTTGACCTTTACATGGTCTACCTGTGAGGGCGGGTAACGAGTACGTCGGGCGTTTACTTCAGATAATGCAGAGCAGCAAGTCGGTGCCATGTGCGGACGGCAAGCATACGAGTGGGTAAATCCCTTCCACTCACCACACAGGACACTGTACTCACCACAGAGGACACTGCACTCTCCACACAGGACACCGCACTCACCACACAATATAACATATCAGCCCTCCCTGCGGGTGTATAATGCACGCAGGGACTGTATAGAACATATCAGCCCTCCCTGCGGGTGTATACTGCATGCAGGGACTGTATATAACACATCAGCCCTCCCTGCGGGTGTATACTGCATGCAGGGACTGTATATAACACATCAGCCCTCCCTGCGGGTGTATACTGCATGCAGGGATTGTATAGAACACATCAGCCCTCCCTGCGGGTGTATAATGCATGCAGGACTGTATAGACCACATCAGCCCTCCCTGCGGGTGTATACTGCACGAAGGGACTGTATAGAACACATCAGCCCTCCCTGCGGGTGTATAATGCATGCAGGGAATGTATAGAACACATCAGCCCTCCCTGCGGGTGTATACTGCATGCAGGGACTGTATAGAACACATCAGCCCTCCCTGCGGGTGTATACTGCACGCAGGGACTGTATAGAACACATCAGCCCTCCCTGCGGGTGTATACTGCACGCAGGGACTGTATAGAACACATCAGGCCTCCCTGCGGGTGTATACTGCACGCAGGGACTGTATAGAACACATCAGCCCTCCCTGCGGGTGTATACTGCACGCAGGGACTGTATAGAACACATCAGCCCTCCCTGCGGGTGTATACTGCACGCAGGGACTGTATATAACACATCAGCTCTCCCTGCGGGTGTATAATGCACGCAGGGACTGTATATAACACATCAGCCCTCCCTGCGGGTGTATAATGCACGCAGGGACTGTATAGAACACATCAGCCCTCCCTGCGGGTGTATACTGCACGCAGGGACTGTATAGAACACATCAGCCCTCCCTGCGGGTGTATAATGCACGCAGGGACTGTATAGAACACATCAGCCCTCCCTGCGGGTGTATAATGCACGCAGGGACTGTATAGAACACATCAGCCCTCCCTGCGGGTGTATAATGCACGCAGGGCTGTATAGAACACATCAGCCCTCCCTGCGGGTGTATAATTCATGCAGGGCTGTATAGAACACATCAGCCCTCCCTGTGGGTGTAGAATGCATGCAGGGCTGTATAGAACACATCAGCCCTCCCTGCGGGTGTAGAATGCATGCAGGGCTGTATAGAACACATCAGCCCTCCCTGCGGGTGTATAATGCATGCAGGGCTGTATAGAACACATCAGCCCTCCCTGCGGGTGTATAATGCATGCAGGGCTGTATAGAACACATCAGCCCTCCCTGCGGGTGTATAATGCATGCAGGGCTGTATAGAACACATCAGCCCTCCCTGCGGGTGTATAATGCATGCAGGGACTGTATAGAACACATCAGCCCTCCCTGCGGGTGTATAATGCACGCAGGGCTGTATAGAACACATCAGCCCTCCCTGCGGGTGTATAATGCACGCAGGGACTGTATAGAACACATCAGCCCTCCCTGCGGGTGTATAATGCACGCAGGGACTGTATAGAACACATCAGCCCTCCCTGCGGGTGTATAATGCACGCAGGGACTGTATAGAACACATCAGCCCTCCCTGCGGGTGTATACTGCACGCAGGGACTGTATAGAACACATCAGCCCTCCCTGCGGGTGTATACTGCACGCAGGGACTGTATAGAACACATCAGCCCTCCCTGCGGGTGTATAATGCACGCAGGGACTGTATAGAACACATCAGCCCTCCCTGCGGGTGTATAATGCACGCAGGGCTGTATATAACACATCAGCCCTCCCTGCGGGTGTATAATGCACGCAGGGGCTGTATAGAACACATCAGCCCTCCCTGCGGGTGTATACTGCACGCAGGGACTGTATAGAACACATCAGCCCTCCCTGCGGGTGTATAATGCACGCAGGGACTGTATAGAACACATCAGCCCTCCCTGCGGGTGTATACTGCACGCAGGGACTGTATAGAACACATCAGGCCTCCCTGCGGGTGTATACTGCACGCAGGGACTGTATAGAACACATCAGCCCTCCCTGCGGGTGTATACTGCACGCAGGGACTGTATAGAACACATCAGCCCTCCCTGCGGGTGTATACTGCACGCAGGGACTGTATAGAACACATCAGCCCTCCCTGCGGGTGTATACTGCACGCAGGGACTGTATAGAACACATCAGCCCTCCCTGCGGGTGTATACTGCACGCAGGGACTGTATAGAACACATCAGCCCTCCCTGCGGGTGTATACTGCACGCAGGGACTGTATAGAACACATCAGCCCTCCCTGCGGGTGTATAATGCACGCAGGGACTGTATAGAACACATCAGCCCACCCTGCGGGTGTATACTGCACGCAGGGACTGTATAGAACACATCAGCCTCCCTGCGGGTGTATACTGCACGCAGGGACTGTATAGAACACATCAGCCCTCCCTGCGGGTGTATACTGCACGCAGGGACTGTATAGAACACATCAGCCCTCCCTGCGGGTGTATAATTCATGCAGGGACTGTATAGAACACATCAGCCCTCCCTGCGGGTGTATAATGCACGCAGGGACTGTATAGACCACATCAGCCCTCCCTGCGGGTGTATAATGCATGCAGGGCTGTATAGAACACATCAGCCCTCCCTGCGGGTGTATACTGCACGCAGGGACTGTATAGAACACATCAGCCCTCCCTGCGGGTGTATACTGCATGCAGGGACTGTATAGAACACATCAGCCCTCCCTGCGGGTGTATAATGCATGCAGGGACCGTATAGAACACATAAGCCCTCCCTGCGGGTGTATACTACATGCAGGGCTGTATAGAACACATCGGCCCTCCCTGCGGGTGTATACTGCACGCAGGGACCGTATGCAACACATCAGCCCTCCCTGCGGGTGTATACTGCACGCAGGGACTGTATAGAGCACATCAGCCCTCCCTGCGGGTGTATAATGCACGCAGGGACTGTATAGAACACATCAGCCCTCCCTGCGGGTGTATACTGCACGCAGGGCTGTATAGAACACATCAGCCCTCCCTGCGGGTGTATACTGCACGCAGGGACTGTATAGAACACATCAGCCCTCCCTGCGGGTGTATACTGCACGCAGGGACTGTATGTAACACATCAGCCCTCCCTGCGGGTGTATACTGCACGCAGGGACCGTATATAACACATCAGCCCTCCCTGCGGATGTATACTGCACGCAGGGACTGTATGTAACACATCAGCCCTCCCTGCGGGTGTATACTGCACGCAGGGACCGTATAGAACACATCAGCCCTCCCTGCGGGTGTATAATGCATGCAGGGACTGTATAGACCACATCAGCCCTCCCTGCGGGTGTATACTGCACGCAGGGCTGTATAGAACACATCAGTCCTCCCTGCGGGTGTATAATGCATGCAGGGCTGTATAGAACACATCAGCTATATCCGTGCACTCAGTGTAATTACTGTTCCTGACAATGGACTACACTGATTATAAAGAGCCCAATAATCTGGGTACATGTGCTGCCCTGATAAATCAATCATTGGAATATATTATGTATTCTGTTGTACATCGCTGTGACCTTACATCAGTCCCTGTGTGTGTACATATCTTCCTGGACTATATTATAATTTGCTGACTGATTTGTATACCGACATTCGGCCGTAAGTAACAGCATAATAGAATCTGGGGAGAGCTGGTAACATTGTGCCAGTCTCGTGTAGACACTAATGTCCAATTGTTACTGACGATGAAAGCGGCGCTTTATTTTTACTGACAGTAAGATTTACTGACTGCTAATGTACAAAGCGTGGGAGGACTATGTCAATGCTGAGGTATGGATTCCCCGGGTGACCTGGGTCAGGGACTGGCTTTTAGGTCTGTACAACAGGAGGGGCCCATACATATACCCCACATATTCACCCATAAATCCAGCTGTGCGGCTGGCACCAGACTATGCAGGGTCATTACACCTCCTGTGCCAGCCTTTTACCCCAAACATTCACCCACAAATCCGGCTGTGCAGCTGGCACCAGACTATGCAGGGTCATTACTTCACCTGTGCCAGTCTGCTACACTATTCACCCACAAATCCAGCTGTGTGGCTGGCACCAGACTATGCGGGGTCATTACACCCCATGTACCCGTCTGTTACCCAATTCACCCACAAATCCAGCTGTGCGCCTGGCACCAGACTATGCGGGGTCATTACACCACCTGTGCCAGCCTGCTACACTATTCACCCACAAATCCGGCTGTGCGGCTGGCACCAGACTATGCGGGGTCATTACACCACCTGTGCCAGCCTGTTACCCCAAACATTCACCCACAAATTTCGGCTGTGTGGCTGGCACCAGACTATGCGGGGTCATTACACCACCTGTGCCAGCCTGCTACACTATTCACCCACAAATTCGGCTGTGCGGCTGGCACCAGACTATGCGGGGTCATTACACCACCTGTGCCAGCCTGTTACCCCAAAAATTCACCCACAAATCCGGCTGTGTGGCTGGCACCAGACTATGCGGGGTCATTACACCACCTGTGCCAGCCTGTTACCCCATTCACCCACAAATCCAGCTGTGCTGCTGGCACCAGACTATGCGGGGTCATTACACCACCTGTGCCAGCCTGCTACACTATTCACCCACAAATCCGGCTGTGCAGCTGGCACCAGACTATGCGGGGTCATTACACCACCTGTGCCAGCCTGCTACACTATTCACCCACAAATCCGGCTGTGCGGCTGGCACCAGACTATGCGGGGTCATTACACCACCTGTGCCAGCCTGTTACCCCAAACATTCACCCACAAATCCGGCTGTGCGGCTGGCACCAGACTATGCAGGGTCATTACACCACCTGTGCCAGCCTGCTACACTATTCACCCACAAATCCGGCTGTGCGGCTGGCACCAGACTATGCGGGGTCATTACACCACCTGTGCCAGCCTGTTACCCCAAAAATTCACCCACAAATCCGGCTGTGTGGCTGGCACCAGACTATGCGGGGTCATTACACCACCTGTGCCAGCCTGCTACACTATTCACCCACAAATCCGGCTGTGCGGCTGGCACCAGACTATGCGGGGTCATTACACCACCTGTGCCAGCCTGTTACCCCAAACATTCACCCACAAATCCGGCTGTGCGGCTGGCACCAGACTATGCAGGGTCATTACACCACCTGTGCCAGCCTGCTACACTATTCACCCACAAATCCGGCTGTGCGGCTGGCACCAGACTATGCGGGGTCATTACACCACCTGTGCCAGCCTGTTACCCCAAAAATTCACCCACAAATCCGGCTGTGTGGCTGGCACCAGACTATGCGGGGTCATTACACCACCTGTGCCAGCCTGCTACACTATTCACCCACAAATCCGGCTGTGCGGCTGGCACCAGACTATGCGGGGTCATTACACCACCTGTGCCAGCCTGTTACCCCAAACATTCACCCACAAATCCAGCTGTGCGGCTGGCACCAGACTATGCGGGGTCATTACACCACCTGTGCCAGCCTGTTACCCCATTCACCCACAAATCCGGCTGTGCGGCTGGCACCAGACAATGCAGGGTCATTACACCCCTGTACCAGTCTGTTACACCAAACATTAACCCACAAATCCGGCTATGCAGCTGGCACCAGACTATGCGGGGTCATTACACCACCTGTGCCAGCTTGTTACCCCAAACATTTACCCATAAATCCAGCTGTGCGGCTGGCACCAGACTATGCGGGGTCATTACACCACCTGTACCAGTCTGTTACCCCAAACATTCACCCACAAATCCAAAATGTCTCCACTACTTTATCATTGCGGCTGGCACCAGATTATGCAGGGTCATTACACCACCTGTGCCAGCTATGACTGGTTACCAGTGCGTATGGCGGGTCTCATCTTGCAGAGTCATGCCACACGTCCCCACACTACAGCCCTATAGTGTGACCTTGGGATTATTGCACGATGGCACAGGTGTTATGCAGAGAGGCAACATACCCATATTATACCAACGATGGGGCATGCCCAGGGTTGATGGGTTAATACCCAGGGCGGATACATGCTTAGGTGGGCTTAGGGCGAGCTGGCACTGTGCATTCTGCCTGTAATGTCACCATCGTCTCTGCTCCCCAGTGTAATACCCCCTGAGGTCACACCGGCATTAACGCCATCCTCCCCGCTGCCATCTGATCACAGCCGCTGCCATACTACACAACTTCCACACTGCTGCCAGGGACTAGGGACCACTGCTGGCATGCAGGGGGTTAATGTCACCATCGTCTCTGCTCCCCGGTGTAATACCCCCTGAGGTCACACCGGCACTAACGTCATCCTCCCCGCTGCCCTCTGATCACAGCCGCTGCCGTACTACACAACTTCCACACTGCTGCCAGGGACTAGGGACCACTGCTGGCATGCAGGGGGTTAATGTCATCATGGGGGCATTAGAAGGGGCAGATGCTCTGCTTTTGCAGTGATGGGTAACAGGGGGCCTGGGGCAAGGGCGTTAGTTGGTGTCTGTATATAATAGCACTGAGTACTACCAGCCCCCGACACTTACAGAGCAAGTGTAGTATGTGTATGCATGTATGTATGTATGGGTGGGTGTGTGTATGTATGTATGTATGTATGGGTGGGTGTATGTATGTATGGGTGGATGGGTGTATCTATGTATGTATGTATGTATGTATGTATGTATGTACTGTATGTATGTGTGGGTGTATCTATGTATGCATGTATGTATGTATGTATGTATATGTGTCGGTGGGTGGGTATATGTATGTTGGTGGTTGTATGCATGCATGTTTGGGTGCGTGTATGTATGTATGGGTGGGTGGGTGTGTGTATGTATGTATGTATGTATGTATGTATGTATGTATGGGTGTATGTACTGTATGTATGTGTGGGTGTATCTATGTATGCATGTATGCATGTATGTATGTATGTATGTATATGTGTCGGTGGGTGGGTATATGTATGTTGGTGGTTGTATGCATGCATGTTTGGGTGCGTGTATGTATGTATGTATGTATGCATGCATGCATGCATGTTTGGGTGGGTGTATGTATGGATGGGTGGGTGGGTGTATGCATATATGTATATATGGATAGATAGATAGATAGATAGATAGATAGATAGATAGATAGATAGATAGATAGATAGATAGATAGATAGATCTCATACAACTACTCTGAGCAGCAAGTGACCTGTGTGATATCTCTGGGACCCAAAGCACCGGCCAGGTGTGTCTGCAGGTGATACAGGGACAGCGTGGCACATGATTATGATGGCAGAGAACACACCAGCCAGTGCATGGGTGATGGGGGCACAATGAACCAGCCAGGTGTGTCTGCAGGTGATACAGGGACAGGGTAGCGCAGGGACAGGGTGGTACAGCATACAGCAGCCAGTCAATGGGTAACAGGGGCACAATGCAGCAGCCAGGTGTGTCTGCAGGTGATGCAGGGACAGCGTGGCACATGGTCAGGGTGGCACATGATTATAATTGCAGAGAATACACCAGCCAGTGAATGGGTGATGGGGGCACAATGAATCGGTCAGGTGTGTATGCAGGTAATACAGGTACAGCGTGGCACAGCATACAGCAGCCAGTGCATGGGTTATGTGGGTACAATGCACTGGCCAGGTGTGTCTGCAGGTGATACAGGGACAGGGTGGCACAGCATACAGCAGCTAGTAAATGGGTAACAGGGGCACAAAGCAGCAGCCAGGTGTGTCTGCAGGTGATACAGAGACAGTGTGGCACATGGTCAGGGTGGTAGATGATTATGATGGCAGAGAACACACCAGCCAGTGCATGGGTGATGTGGGTACAATGCACCGGCCAGGTGTGTCTGCAGGTGATACAGGGACAGGGTGGCACAGCATACAGCAGCCAGTGCATGGGTGATCGGGGTACAATACACTGGCCAGGTGTGTCTGCAGGTGATACAGGGACAGTGTGGCACATGGTTATGATGGCAGAGAACACACAAGCCAGTGCATGGGTGATGGGGGCACAATGAACCAGCCAGGTGTGTCTGCAGGTGATACAGGGACAGGGTAGCGCAGGGACAGGGTGGTACAGCAGCCAGTCAATGGGTAACAGGGGTACAATGCAGCAGCCAGGTGTGTCTGCAGGTGATACAGGGACAGTGTGGCATATGGTCAGGGTGGTACATGATTATGATGGCAGAGAACACACCAGCGTGATACAGGGACAGGGTGGCACAGCATACAGCAGCCAGCACATGGGTGATCGGGGTACAATACACCGACCAGGAGTATAATACAGGGGCAGCATGGCACATGATTAGGGTGGCACACAACAGCCAGTGCATGGGTTAGGGGGGCACAATGCAGTACACCATGCTGCCTTCCGCACAATACAATACTCCCTATCACTACTGCAATGCATCCAATATTATAAGAGACTGTTCCGAAGAGCTTGCAATCCAAAAGCTTGCATCCTTCCTTGGTGGGGCGGACGGATGCCCAGCCTCCCTCCTATGCCTAGTACCGGTCCATGCCATGTACTCACCGAACTTTGGCAGCTACGTGCGAGATGGTGTCATTCCTCAGCGCCCTCTTCTTGGAGACAGCTGTGCCCATCCTCGGTGCCCAGGGCGGGGGTTGGGGGCCACATCCGACCAGCCCGGCGGGGTGGCAGCCGCTATGGCAGCAGCAGAGCAGGTGGCTGAGGCTAGGAGCGCTCTGCAGACTGAGCTCTGCTGCTCTGCTGCTCTCCCATTGCGTGCTGCAGGAGGAGGGGGCGGAGCAGGAGGCCAGGAAGCTCTGCCATGTATGGGCAGCGGGGGATGTGCCTACCGGCAGCGGCATGGGCAGGGGGCAGGGGCGGTGGGCAGCAATACACACACACACACATACACACACACACACACACACACACACACACACACACACACACACATACATACATTATCATACATACGTGTTTGTGTGTGTGTGTGATGCTGATGGTATATTTTTATATTTATATACAGTGGTCGAAGTGGAAATTTTGAAGTGGGGGTATGGAAAAGTAAAGAGTGAATATAGTGCGCACCTTCGGACACCCCCCTGTCCATCAACGTCCCCTGCCAGACTGCCCCGTTGTACAGGGGTATTACAAAAGCACAATATGCGCTGCTGAGTGATCAGAGAGCATCCTGAGGGGGAAAAAAAACTTTTTTTTTTAATCTTCAGATTAAAGTGGGGGTATGCCATACCCCCGTATACCGCCCCACTTCGACCACTGTTTATATATGTATATATAATTCATAGTTGCCTCCCCTCCTGCATTCTGCAGGAGACTCCGGGAAATAGCAGCAATCTCCCTCTCTCCCTCATTAGTCTAGCAATCTCCCTCATGTCACCTAGCCCACATTACATTCTTACATAGTTACATAGTTACATAGTAGGTAAGGCTGAAAAAAGACTTGCGTCCATCTAGTTCAACCTGGTATAGATATCCATTGCTGATTTGGTAGGTTCTGGTATTTTACAGACAATTTATATTTCTTATTTGTACCCATGGATGTTTTTCTCCAGTAAATGTTTGTCCAACTTTGCCTTGAACGCATTTAATGAGCCAGCCGTTACCACCTCTCTGGGAAGAGAGTTCCAGAGTTTGACTGTTCTGACCGTAAAGAAATTCTTTCTACTAGCTGAATTAAATCTTTTTTCTTCTAATCTATACTCATGCCCTCGCGTCCTAGATTCCTTTCTAGTAGAAAATAGGGTGTGTGACAGTTCCTTATATTGGCCCTTGATATACTTGTACATGTTGAGCATGTCCCCCCTTAAACGTCTCTTTTCTAATGTAAATAGTCCCAAATTGCTTAATCTCTCCCCGTATCTTAAATTCTCCATTCCCCTAATAAGCTTTGTTGCTCGCCTTTGGACTTTTTCTAATTCTATGATGTCCTTTTTATAGTGTGGGGCCCAGAACTGTACTCCGTACTCTAGGTGAGGTCTCACCAATGCTTTATATAGTGGCATAATTACCCTCGAGTCCCTAGTTTCCATTCCCCTCTTAATACATGCCAGAATTTTGTTGGCCTTTTTTGTAGCTACATTACAATGGGCACTACATCCCAGTTTGCTGTCTATTTGGACTCCTAGATCCTGTTCAAGTATGGAATTACCCAGTTCCTCTCCGCTAAGGTTGTAACTAGCACACTGGTTGTGTCTCCCAAGGTGCATAACCTTACATTTATCTACATTGAACCTCATCTTCCATTTTTTTGCCCACTCATCTAGAATTGCAAGATCATTTTGAAGCATGGTGACATCTTCTGGTGATTTGATGACTTTGCTAAGTTTTGTATCGTCCGCAAAGATGGATACATTGCTGAGTAACCCTATCCCAATATCGTTAATAAAAATGTTAAACAAAATGGGCCCCAAAACCGAACCCTGGGGCACTCCACTTAGTACCGGTATCATATCTGATACGGCACCATTCACAACCACTCTTTGTTCTCTATTACATAGCCAATTCCCTACCCATCTGCAGATATTTTCACCCAATCCTAGGTTCTCCATTTTATTAATCAATCTCTTGTGTGGGACAGTATCAAATGCTTTAGCGAAATCTAGGAAAATCAGATCTACAGCATTTCCATTATCAAGGTTTTTGCTAACTTCTTCATAGAACCCTAGTAGATTAGTTTGGCATGAACGATTTTTCACGAACCCATGTTGGTTAGTACTGAGTAGACGGTGATGATCTAAATATTCCTGGATACCATCCCTTAAAAATCCTTCAAATAGTTTACCCACAATTGATGTTAAACTAACGGGTCTGTAATTAGCGGGATCTTCCTTTTTTCCTTTTTTGAATATTGGCACTACCTCTGCTATTCTCCAATCTTTTGGTACTATACCTGATGATAGTGACTTGCTAAAGATATAATGTAGGGGGGTAGCTAGTTCATCCCTTAATTCCATTAATACCCTCGGATGAATCCCATCTGGCCCTGGTGACTTATTTGTTACATCATAGTTACCTCCCCCTCTGCATTCTGCAGGAGACTCCCTGACATAGCAGCAATCTCCCTCTCTCCCTCATTAGTCTAGCAATCTCCCTAATGTCACCTAGTCCACATTACACTGTTACATCATAGGGTACTCTTTACCTAGAAGGGCGCCCGCGATTGGAATCGCGGGCGTCGGGGGTAAAAAATCGCGGGCATCGCGGGTAAATCGCGGGTACATAAAAATCGTCTGCCCGCGATGACCGCGATTTTCCCATAGGGAACAATGTTAAAAAGGATGATTGACCGCGATTTTAATGTAAAATGCCTCAATGCCCGCGATTTTACCATAGGAATCAATGTTAAATGGGCTACAGAGCCCAAATAGGCACAATTAACCCTTAAATGTCCCCCCAAATTTGTAACGCCACCCCACGATCCACGCCAACCCGAAGCGTGGCGAGCGCAGCTAGCCCGCGAGGGGCGGCGGTACGCGTCCTCCGACCTTTTCATGCCCTACTATCCACGTCGGCGTGGAGTTGAGAATAGAATAGTGTGGCGAGCGCAGCGAGCCACCGAGCCCGAAGCGTGGCGAGCGCAGCGAGCCCCGCGAGGGGACGCGGATACCTTCACAGGTAAACGCGTCCCTTCGCGGACTTCACAGGTGTCCGCGTCGCCACGGACACCTGTGAAGCCCGCGAGGGGACGCGTATAACTGTGAAGGTATCCGCGTCCCCTCGCGGGGCTCGCTGCGCTCGCCACGCTTCGGGCTCGGTGGCTCGCTGCGCTCGCCACACTATTCTATTCTCAACTCCACGCCGACGTGGATAGTAGGGCATGAAAAGGTCGGAGGACGCGTACCGCCGCCCCTCGCGGGCTCGCTGCGCTCGCCACGCTTCGGGTTGGCGTGGATCGTGGGGTGGCGTTACAAATTTGGGGGGACATTTAAGGGTTAATTGTGCCTATTTGGGCTCTGTAGCCCATTTAACATTGATTCCTATGGCCAAATCGCGGCCATTGAAGTATTGAATGTAAAATCGCGGTCAGCACAAAATTTAACATTGAACCCTATGGGAAATCGCGGTGATCGCGGGCATCGCGTCGCGGCCGTTAATGTACTGCCCGCGATGCCCGCGATCACCACGATGGCGCCCTTCTAGGTAAAGAGTACCCATCATAGTTACCTCCCCTCCTGCATACTGCAGGAGACTCCCTGACATAGCAGCAATCTCCCTCTCTCCCTCATTAGTCTAGCAATCTCCCTCATGTCACCTATCCCACATTACACTGTTACATCATAGTTACCTCCCCTCCTGCATTCTGCAGGAGACTCCCTGACATAGCAGCAGTCTCCCTCTCTACCTCATTAGTGTAGCAATCTCCCTCATGTCACCTAGCCCACATTACACTGTTACATCATAGTTACCTCCCCTCCTGCATTCTGCAGGAGACTCCCTGACATAGCAGCAATCTCCCTCTCTCCCTCATTAGTCTAGCAATCTCCCTCATGTCACCTTGCCCACATTACACTGTTACACCATAGTTACCTCCCCTCCTGCATTCTGCAGGAGACTCCGTGAAATAGCAGCAATCTCCCTCTCTCCCTCATTAGTCTTGCAATCTCCCTCATGTCACCTAGCCAACATTACACTGTGGAATGAGAGACAGATATATTTACAGTGAATCATCAGCACCATTTCCCAGCACTTTACCAAGTATATTATCTCTTACTAGTTGACCCTTATGGGCCTACCATTCCCCAATGTACCGAAGCTCTAATCCTTTTGGGGAGAGCTTCGGTCCCCTCGAGGGCGACCCCGAGCCGCAAACTCCAAACCTTCGGGTGCGGAGGACCCACTGTCCTGACCCTTCCGGGGGTTGAGGAAAGCGGGTCTCTCTAAGCTTCGGTGAAGAGGACCCACCGATCCCTTTTATCCCCTCTTCGGCCTTATGGCTGAGAGGGGTTAGGGTAAAAACGGGGCCCTTCTCCTTTGGGAGAGGGTCCATTCGATCACACGACCCCTATGCACGTGTTTAGGCACAGCACTGGTGGTAGGGAGCACACCTCAAACTCATCTCTTACTAACTGCTTTGGGGCTCATCTACATTTGGATATAAGCCATTTTAGAAGATTCCTCTCAGATGTAGCAGTACACACCCACGCTTCTAGGTGCCACGGTCACAATCTCTCCATATATTGAACTAGACACGCCCTTTGGGTGGAGCATGACACGCCCCCCCAGTGTGGTGCTGTGCAATAATCACATGAAACTAGTTTTCAAAAGTAGGCATTTGCCTAGGGCGCCGGTCACTGGAGGGCGGTAGTGAGCAGCAGCAGCAGCAGAGCCTCTGCCTGCGCCAAGGAGAGCAGGAAGAAAGCGGATGGGATTGAAGCAGGTGAGTGAGCCATACCCCTGCCCCTATATAGCACCCGTACGCCACTGGCTATCGCACATCTCTAATCCCCCCCCCACCCCGCAATGACCCCTTACCCGCGTAAGATGGATTCCGAGAGCTGGCGCACTGTGAGCAGCTACCCCCTGGCAATGAAGAAACCATTATCAGGGAGCAAGTAACCCTGGCAATAAGCATGTAACTCCTGGGAATAAGCATGTAACCCCTGGCAACGAGCCAGAAACTACTGAAAATGAGCATGTAACCCCTGGCAATGAGCATGTAACTCCTGGGAATGAGCATGTAACCCCTGGCAATGAGCCAGAAACTCCTGACAATGAGCATGTAACCCCTGGCAATGAGCATGTAACTCCTGGGAATGAGCATGTAACCCCTGGCAATGAGCCAGAAACTCCTGACATTGAGCATGTAACCCCTGGCAATGAGCATGTATCCCTTGGCAATGAGCATGTATCCCCTTTTTGGCTGAGGGGTGCACAATTTGTAGTTATTCCTCACCTCTCCTCAATTACCCCACCTCCACCACCGACAGCCTGAACCGTGTACAAGGCAGGATGGATCCGCGAACTGCAGGTGACGGCAGTAGTGAGATCAGGACCAGGTGATGTTGTTACAGGGTACACCTGTCCCCCATCGGTGATCCCGTGCCCTCTGTGCCCTCAATGTCCTATCTGGTGTGGTCTTCTGCTGCCGTAGCCCCCTCACTGACCTGCGTACCACTATTGTAACACAGAGGAAGGGCCCTGTGTACAGTCCCTGTGTCCCCTTGTTAGTTATGTTCAGGAAACGCTGACCTCCCACAGTGCAGACCTGGAGCTGCCCGGGTCCCTCTCACGTCAATCTATTTTCATGTCAACATTTTCCATGTCGACCTTTTGCTTGTGTCAACCTTGTGAACATGTTGATCTAATGCATGTCGACATTTTTCAGGTGTCAACCAACTGCTTGTCCACCTAGACACCGTCAACCTAACAACCAACACCCCGCTCCAGCGATGCCGCAGTCTGTCACTGTCGACATCACTGTCGGCACTGCGCCCCAGAATGCCCGGCGAATGGCATTTATCTGCTGCTCCTAGTCATATAATGAATGGGATCCTCATCTGATTCCAGCACAGGGACCCAGATCCTCTCCCCAGCACGGGATCAGATAGCGTGAGAAGAGGCACAGGAGCCTCCGCCTCATTTCTCAGGGTCCGTCTGAGTCCCCGGGGACTTCGGTGTCGCTCATTACAGAACATTCCTATTAACGCAACAGATCTGCGGCTGCCACAGAGCATCAGGATCACCCCGTCACCGCAGGGTCATCGTGCCTCTACTGAGACTTGTCCTCCATTAGTATATATCCGCGACGCAGCAGAGCGTCGGCAGACATGGCGGCGTATACTTGCGGTAGGGTATGTGGTCATTAGGCCGACCTGGTCTAGTCTGACATACATTAGGTCGACCACGATTGGTCGTCATACAGTTGGTCGACACATGCAATAGGTCAACATGCATTAGATCGACATGGTCAAAAGGTTGACACAAGCTAATGGTCGACACGAAACGGTCAACATGAGTTTTTTATTATTTTTTTAAAAGATACGACTTGTTCATACGCTCACCATGCGAGGGGACGTGGTGCGATTATATGGTGTCGACATAGACACCAAAAAGGGGAAAACCTCACGTTGACCCTTTTCATGTACACATTTTGTTTGCGTCAACATTTTGACCATGTCGACCCTTTTCATGTGTGGACCTAATGCCCGTCGACTAATAGTGGTTGACCTAATGACTGTCGACGTAGATGTGTGCCATGCCACAGGAAGGAGTGCAGGTACCTAGTGGGGCCCCTGCAATGTGAGAATCCGGGCAGCTCTCCACCTTCTACTGCTAGTGGCCCCGCCCCTTCACATGACATCACATGTTCAGAGGCGAGGTCAGCACAGAGTGGCAATGATCCGCGTCAACGTCCCCCCTCTCTGCTGGTTACACATTGAATGGGAGATATACTGTGGACATGTCAGCGGATGTGTACCCGCAGACATATCGCGTCGGCCCTGCCCGCCCAGTTGTGACATCAGGCGCGACACATCAGGCCAATAACCAGCACAGCTTTATGCACTTGCCAATCGCCAGACATGTCGGCAGGCGGACTGGATGGCTGTCCCATCCGTCGGCCAAGTGCCGACACATAGGACACATTGTGCATGTTGGCAAGGCCACGTTTCCACGTTCAGCATGAGGATACTAGTACTCTCTATAATCACCACCGTGACAACAAGAACCACAATTAGACACTAGATGGGAGTTCTATTGAAGATGAAATGTTGCTATGGTTGCCCATAGCAACATCCCAACTTAAGAGTAAATTGACTAATTGAAGATGAAATGTTGCCATAGTAACCAATCAGATCATATCTATTATCTTCTAGAAGGTGCAAAATAATAAGTAGAATGTATTTGGTTGCTATGGGCAACCTCCTATCTCTATTAGTCAGTAATGTAGAGATTGTCTGGTCACAGAGCTGATGATGGATAATGGTGACACGTCCAATCTCTAGGACCCAGTGGCCATTTATAAGATGAATCTCCCTGGTTATTATACGATGTACAACACCATTAATGTGACGGGAGAATATATAGCTGACAGCGTCAACGGGGCAGATTCATGGCCGGTACTGCCGACGCTGTCACACAGCACAATGACAGATCTCCTCTACATGGCGGCGATGGATGACACCGGATCAATCGGAGGCGTCCAAGGCTCCGTCATCAGATCCTGTCATCCCGGCTTATGGATGGGCTGCCATTATTTCTATTGGGTTGGTCTACAGCATGTTGGTCGACAAGTATTAGGTCGACACTGTTAGGTCGACATGGGGAAAGGTAGACATGGTTCTAGATTGACATGGGACAATGTCAACATGGGTCTGGTCAACAGGTCATTAGGTCGACACAAGCATTAGGTCGACAGTGTCTAGGTCGACTGTCAAAAGGTCAACATGGGTTTTTTCACAGTTTTTTTTTACTCGAATGTCGACATTGTCTACATGGACACATGTTTGCTTGCCATGCTTTGGGCTCGGTGCCTCACTGCGCTCTTCACACAAATTTATTCTCCCGCTACGCCCTAGTGGATGGTAGGGCATCAAATACCACGTCGGCTCCAAAAACAGTGAAAAACTCCATGTCGACCTTTTGACTGTCGACCTAGACACTGTCAACCTAATGCTTGCCTCGACCTAATAACCTGTCGAACTAAACCCATGTCGACCAGACCCATGTGGACCTAGAACAATGTCGACCTATCTCAATGTCGACCCAATGCTTGTCGACCAACATGCTGTAGTTCAAATGACCATATCCCGTGGTCATTAGGTCGACAGTGGACAATCAATAAGTTGACCAATATTGGTCTACACATGAAAATGTCAACATGCATTAGGTTGACATGGAAAAGGGTCGACATGGCAAAAAGTTGATAGGAGTTTAACCATTTTTTGTGTGTTGACCTTCTGTCTGTCTGTTTGTTGACCAATAGTTGACTGTCGACCTAATGACCACCCACCGCCAGTGAGGCCTTGTTCATAGGAGTACCTGCCCACATTCACAGCTGCAAACGTGTACGCAGCAGCCTGGCAAAACCATTAGTGCATTATCTCAGTTCTGTGGTACCTACGGTGGCGCCAGAGGACGGAACCACAGCAGTTGCGTACTGGATCGCAGCCTTACTGCACTCCCAAGATGGTAGTGACCAAATGGGATTTTTTATGTCAATAGGTTGACACCAAAAGGTGTCGACATTGACAAAAAGGTCGACAGGCACTAAGCCAACTGTTGCAAAATGTTGACACATGAAAAGGTCGACACAAGTTTATCACATTTTTTTGGGGTGTCAATTTCGACAACTGAGCACGCGGACCTCCAAATAGTGTAGTGCCTACCCTCACATGACCCGCTCCTGGGGAATATCGCAAAACACTAATGTTGACATGTTGTGTCGACTTTTTCATCAGATGTCAACCTATTGCATGTCGATATTTTGTCAGTGTAGACCTAGTGCATTTGGAGATAAGCAGGTGAGGAGCATGTGACAGTCGGCTGTGCCGACATCGCCATCTATGGGATAATTAGCAGTCTGACACGTTTCCCGTGCCAAACACAACAGCACCTGGTAGCGCCCTGCTGCGCCTCACAGCGTTCCTGGGAATGTTCCTCTCTCCATATGAGTCTCCTACACATTTCCATGATCCGTGCGGCCTGTACTGTGGAAGGCGGGTGTTGGGGGGTGCCCGCATCGTGCCCGCCTCATACAAGGTAGTAAGCTAGTCTTGGCAGTCTGTGCCAGGCATGCTAGCTGCCAGGAAGGGCCAAGGTGGCAGCAGGCAGCACGATATTCTGGGGGGCGTTATGATGAGCCATCAGGGTGACAGCTGGCATTGTGCGTTTGTCATAGTTTTCTGGTCTTACCCCCAGGCATAGTGTGGGGGTGGCATTCTGTGGTGCCCCTCGCTGCGTGTCCCTGGCAGGGGAGACTCACAGTCATCGTCAAGCATCCAAGTTATTCCTAATGTGGGAAATTGCTGCAACGCTATAAACCTGCAAGATTCCCGGATCTGAGGTAGATCCCTCCGTCACTGAGAGGAGCTGGAATCCGCTATCGCAGGCTGAGGGGTCTCCTGACACTGACTGGAGTTCATTACAAGAACTGATGCACAGACTGTGGCTGATGAAACCTGTGTCCAGTGGTGTAGCTACATATGTGGCAGACCCCGCGGCGGCTTGGGGGTGCGGCGCCAGCGGGGTCTGTGGTGGGCGCCACTAGCTGAACTGACAGGTGACCCAGGCAGCAGTGAGCGCTGAGCTGGTCCCGCCCTGTACATATCTAAAGAGCGGGGACCCAGTGCAGTGCATATTGAATGAGCGGGTCCCCGCCCGTGCATATGTAATGAGTGGACCCCGATCATTACATATGCACGGGGCGGGGACCTGCTCATCAAATATGCACTGCGCTGGGTCCCTGCTCATTAGATATGCACGGAGCGGGATCAGCTCTGCGCTCACTGCTGCCTGGGTTGCCTGTCAGCTCAGCCAGAGGCGCCGGTAGTCCATCGCCTCGCCCCTTCTTGGGGCAAGGTGATGTTATGGTGTCCACGACTACTGCCATAACACCATACTTGCCTACCTGACCCTCTCCATGAGGGAGAACACACTCTGTCCCAGGACTTCCCTGGTAATGTAGGATTGCCAGCACCTGTGGTGAAACACCACATCTTATCAATTACCCAGCTCCCCACAGGTGATGGCAATCATACATTACCAGGGAAACCCAGAAACAGAGCATTGCATCCCTGAAGGAGAGGGTCAGGTAGGCACGTATGCATAACACACCAATATTACCGGCTTTGTGCAACGGGGGCGTAGCTATGATGACGCGGTTCAGCGTCCACCCACGTCACTCAGGGGCAGATTTATTAAGCTCAGTGAAGTGATAAAGTGTCTGGTTTTTATCACTGGCCAATCAGTTCCTAATTGTGAAGTTACAGGCTTGGTTTGAAAAATGACAGTTAGGAGCTGATTGACTGGTGATAAAAAACAGACACTTTTTCACTTCACCGAGCTTAATAAATCTACCCCTCAGTATTAATAGAAGAACATCGCCAGTATAACATTTCTATGAAAGTAATTGCCCTGGTTCCCCCACAAATCCTAATCCGGCCTTGGTGTGGGTATAGTGGGTATAATGCCAGTGTCTCTGGATTGGCGTATACCGGTATTGGTGTGTACGTGCAGTATGCAGGCCACTGATCCCCCACCACCCCCCCCCCCTCCACACCCCCCGTGCCGATTGACCCTTCCGCTGTAATCTTCAGTGAATTCTCTGGCTCAGATCCTCTGTGAAATCAAATTGTTTATTAAGCCTGGGCTCACTTGAAGGCCTCAGATGTAGGACAGATCTTCTCCCGCAGTATATTGGGTTACATACAGCTGAGGCTGTGAGAGTCGCTGGGCTCTGGGTGATTCAGGGGCTGATTCAGTGCTGGACGCTAATTGCGCCGCCATTGCGTTCAGGTGTGCAAATATGCAAAAGCCACATGAGGCATCTGTACAATACGCCCTTTGTACGGCGCTGCGAAACACTTGTGGCGCCTTATAAATAAAATTATAATAATAATAATAATAATATAGACACTCACTGCTGGCTTCTGTGATCTGCTGCTGCGTTCCAAGGACACAGCATCGGATCAGCAGTGCGAGCATTGGCAATCTGAGGAACCATCAGGTGACGCGGTATGTGTGTGGTGAAATCCCCAACCCCCCAACATGGCATGAGCTGATTGGCTGGAGCACCGTTTATCAAGTTTTACCACTTGCTGACAAATGATCCCCAATTTCTGCCTAAAGCGCCAGGTGACTCTTCTTTGCTCCCTATTTAGCCGGTGACGAAACATGGCTGTCTGGGGGAGGTGGCGCGGCGCGCTTACGAAGCTGCCATTTTGTAGTGGTGTCTGATGTGAGATCCTGGCATGTTTGTACAGCTGCCACAAACGTCTCCCTGATTTCGCTCTGTCATATGAAATCCCCCCCCCCCAGCCGGCTGCCTGACTGAAGCCCGGGCTCACGTTGGCACATGTTGTAGTCACAGTGATATCACAAGGCACAGATATAAATAACAGCCTCGGCCTGTCCTCCTGCCTCCTCCTGCCTCCAGGGATGCAATCTGTTCTATTATACATGACTATTGCTCTGCAAACGTGCTACAGAACAACGCAGCTTCCAAGCGGCCTCTGTGCCCGCGTCACCTCGTATTACTGGCAGCAGCAGCAGGATACCTGGGTTATCGCTCTTATAGGTAGACAGAGGCCATGCCTGCTTTATTAGGAGAGCCTGCAGTACCTGTCATTGTGTATCCAGACCAAGTGTAACGTTGTACTGATGCAATATACCAAGGGTCCTGGCGAAAGCTGTGCACCTCAGTGATGGTTCTTGGAAGCCTGGCATTGCTGACAAAGGGTTAAAGCAGTGGTTCCTCAAAGACCCCCCAACAGTGCATGTTTTCCAGGGATCCTTGCAGATTTACAAGGGATATAATTAGCTCCACCTGTGGATCTTTAAAATGTGTCAGTGAGTAATGAGTTCACCTGTGCACCTGCCGTATGGCCTGGGACACGTGTCAGTGAGTAATGAGTACACCTGTGCACCTCTCGGGTGACCTGGGACACGTGTCAGTGAGTAATGAGTACACCTGTGCACCTGCCGGATGGCCTGGGGCATGTGTCAGTGAGTAATGAGTACACCTGTGCACCTGCGGGTGACTTGGGACATGTGTCAGTGAGTAATGAGTATACCTGGGCACCTGCCGGGTGACCTGGGGCATGTGTCAGTGAGTAATGAGTACACCTGTGCACCTGCCGGGTGACCTGGGGCATGTGTCAGTGAGTAATGAGTACAACTGTGCACCTGCCGGGTGACCTGGGGCACGTGTCAGTGAGTAATGAGTACACCTGTGCACCTCTCGGGTGACCTGGGGCACGTGTCAGTGAGTAATGAGTACAAATGTGCACCTGCTGGGTGGCCTGGGGCATGTGTCAGTGAGTAATGAGTACACCTGTGCACCTGCGGGTGACCTGGGACATGTGTCAGTGAGTAATGAGTACACCTGGGCACCTGCCGGGTGGCCTGGGGCATGTGTCAGTGAGTAATGAGCACACCTGTGCACCTGCGGGTGACCTGGGACATGTGTCAGTGAGTAATGAGTGCACCTGTGCACCTGCCGGGTGACCTGTGACATGTGTCAGTGAGTAATGAGTACACCTGGACACCTGCCGGGTGACCTGGGGCATGTATCAGTGAGTAATGAGCACACATGTGAACCTGACGGGTGACCTGGGACATGTGTCAGTGAGTAATGACTGCACCTGCGGGTTGACTGTTAAATGTGTCAGTGAGTAATGAGTACACCTATGCACCTGCTGGGTAACCTCAGACATGTGTCAGTGAGTCATGAGCACACCTGTGCACCTGATGGGTGACCTGTGACATGTGTCCGTGAATAATGAGTACACCTGTGCACCTGCCTGGTGATCTGGGACATGTGTCAGTGAGTAATGAGTGCACCTGTGCACATGCTGGGTGACCTGGGACATGTGTCAGTGAGTAATGACTGCACCTGCGTGGTGACTGTTAAATGTGTCAGTGAGTAATGAGTACACCTGTGCACCTGCCGGGTGACCTGCAACATGTGTCATTGAGTAATGAGTACACCTGATCACCTGCCGGGTGACCTGGGACATGTGTCAGTGAGTAATGAGTACACCTGTGCACCTGCCGGGTAAGCTGGGACATGTGTCATTGAGTAATGAGTACATCTCTGCACCTGCTGGGTGACCTGGGACATGTGTCAGTGAGTAATGAGTACACATGTGCACTTGCCGGGTGACCTGGGACATGTGTCAGTGAGTAATGAGTACACCTGTGCACCTGCCGGGTGACCTGCGACATGTGCCAGTGAGTAATGAGTACACCTGTGCACCTGCTGGGTGACCTGGGGCATGCGTCAGTGAGTAATGAGTACAACTGTGCACCTGCCGGGTGACCTGGGACATGTGTCAGTGAGTAATGAGTACACCTGTGCACCTGCCGGGTGACCTGGGACGTGTGTCAGTGAGTAATGAGTACACCTGTGCACCTGGCGGGTGACCCGGGACATGTGTCAGTGCGTAATGAGTACACCTGTGCACCTGCCGGGTGACCTGGGACATGTGTCAGTGAGTATTGAGTGCACCTGTGCACCTGCCGGGTGACCTGGGACATGTGTCAGTGAGTAATGAGTACACCTGTGCACCTGCCGGGTGACCTGGGACATGTATCAGTGAGTAATGAGTACACCTGTGCAGCTGCCAGGTGACCTGCGACATGTGCCAGTGAGTAATGAGTACACCTGTGCACCTGCCGGGTGACCTGGGACATGTGTCAGTGAGTAATGAGTACACCTGTGCACCTGGCGGGTGACCTGGGACATGTGTCAGTGAGTAATGAGTACACCTGTGCACCTGCAGGGTGACCTGGGACATGTGCCAGTGAGTAATGAGTACACCTGTGCACTTACTGGGTGACCTGGGTAATGTGTCAGTGAGTAATGAGTACACCTGTGCACCTGCCGGGTGACCTGCGACATGTGTCAGTGAATTCTGAGTACACCTGTGCACCTGCCGGGTGACCTGGGACATGCGTCAGTGAGTAATGAGTACACCTGTAGGGTTACCTGGGACATGTGCCATTGAGTATTGAGTACACATGTGCACCTGCTAGGTGACCTGGGAAATGTGCCAGTGAGTATTGAGTACACCTGTGCACCTGCTGGGTGACCTGGGACATGTGTCAGTGAGTAATGAGTACACCTGTGCACCTGGCGGGTGACCTGGGACATGTGTCAGTGAGTAATGAGTACACCTGTGTACCTGCTGGTGACCTGGGGCACGTGTCAGTGAGTAATGAGTACACCTGTGCACCTGCCGGGTGACATGGGACATGTGTCAGTGAGTAATGAGTACACCTGTGCACCTGCCGGGTGACCTGGGGCATGTGTCAGTGAGTAATGAGTACACCTGTGCACCTGCCGGGTGACATGGGACATGTGTCAGTGAGTAATGAGTACACCTGTGCACCTGCAGGGTGACCTGGGACATGTGTCAGTGAGTAAGGAGTACACTTGTGCACCTGGCGGGTGACCTGAGACAGATGTCAGTGAGTAATGAGTACACTCTGGCCGAGGTTTAGTACATAGAACCCACGGATGCTGATTTTTACATATACTGTATTTTTTAAATCTTATTTCTCATTATCAAGTGTAACGGCTGTTTCCCCGTGAGTTTACAATCTGCTGCAGGCGTTATACAGAGCGGGACAGGGACCAGCAGGACCTATCAGACCTGTAAGTAACGAGGTATAAATAGCTGTATGATCCCTTTCTGCAGATGGAAAATACATGATGGTATAACAACTGGGATCGCTGGTCTGTAACGGGATATCGCTTCCTGCTCTCTCTACATTCGTTATCCGGCTTCCATTTGTCAGACATTCCGCTGCATCCGGCTTCCGCCACATGGGCAGAGTGACGGCTGTGTAATTACATTAGCGCTGCAGAGATATCTAGCACTCAGGATGAGCGATGAGTGCGCAGTGCTGTGATAATGGGTACTTGTGTACTTTCACGGCTCCCACGATGTGCTTCGTACAGGGGAAAATCGCATCGCATCGATCATATGCGATCTGATGCCACGCTTCGGGGTGGCATTGATAGTGGGGGTGGTACAGTGTGAAAAATGACATTTGGGGTGCATTTTACATGATGTCAACTCATGTCCATAATTTCAGTGAAAAATGACATTGCATCAGATCGCATGCGATTTTATAAAAAATGCACAAAAACACGGGAAAATCGCATCGCATGCCACTACATATGGCTTGCAATGGCATGCGATGGGAGCCATGAAAGTACACAAGTACCTGATAATTGTATCCATACTGGGGGCAGGGAGGACGCTGATCATGGCGGCGGGGGGAGAGAAATCCCCTAATTTACCCTCATTTCATTACCCTCAGTACCAAGCAATCAGCTTCTGCCATGTTACAGGCTGGGGGCCAGATGTACTAAGCTTGAAAAGTGATAAAATGGAGAGTGATAAACCACCAATCAATCAGCTATTACCTGTCATATTTCAAACACAAACTGTGACATGGTAGATAGGAGCTGATTGGTTGGTGGTTTATCAGTTTGTGTTTGAAATATGACAGGTAGTAGCTGATTGGTTGGTAGTTTATCACTCTCCATTTCATCACTTTTCAAGGTTTAGTACATCTCGCCGCAAGTCTGAGAAATTATAGAAGCTGATTGTCAGTACTTTATCTCTCTCCAGGGTTCAGCACCAATAGAATAAATGTGCTACATTTGTGTATTATGAGAACAATGATTCCACTGGTAATTCCATAATGAGACAATATATTTGCAAATCTTTCGCCATCAGAGATGATATGAATTGTTCTGCTGGGACCCTGCGAGTCCAAACTCAGATCTACGCTGCAGTGTGAATACAGAAGCCCAGTATGTGTGAGCTGCATGCACAAGCAGACGGTATTTACCGTGCACGCAAAAAAACAAACCCTAATATATTGGCTCCTGTTGCATTCCAGCCAGTCTTATCTATATGCAAAGATAATTGCTCATTCTCACTTTATTTTCAAGTTAGCTACCCTCCTGCATCCTGTGGGAGGCTCCTGTTTCAGTAATAGATCTCCTGCTGTCCTGCATTGTACTCCCAATATCCCGCATTCTTCAGATTCCGCCAGGGGTACCGCTAAGGAGTTTCTTTGCAAGGACTTAATCATTAATATTATTTGCTGCAGCTTCTCATTAGTCTTTATTGTGGTCTCCCCTTGTGGGAACCACTGACAGGAGAGAGAGAGACAGCAGCACACGATAACACAGGGTCTTCTTATCTTTGCTGGTGTGGACTCATCCATAGCATGCTGCTGCAGCTCTGCTAGTGACCTGTGATAATTTGTTTAGTTAGCTTATTGTGTTTTTTTCGATAGACTTCGAGTCTCAGTCCAACTGCAGGGACTCGCGAGCAGGGTAATCCCCGCTAATTGGATCGCCTATGCATGGCAACTGAATGACCCCCTTATGTGTACGATATATGCAATGCACAAAATGCCCCCATCACCCCCTCCGTGCTTATACATCTGTGCCATACATACAAATGTAACATAACAACTTAGCAGCGTAGTTTTGCCAAAGGACTAAATGTACAAATTTACAGTTAATTAACTCTGGGCAATTATATACAATGCTCCTATCGTACCAGGAAACTAACGTTACAGTGGTTATTTGTTATATCTGTATCCTTCACCACTATGATGAAATCACTTGGAATGTGGTAGCGGCATGGTTAGCATTACTGCTACAAACTAAGGGGGTTATTCAGACCTTATGCACAGCTGCGAATTTGCAGCACCAGCGACTATCGTACAGCCGATAGTAAGCATGAGCGAGGCTGTCTTGCAATAAAATTCTGCTACTTATTTAATCGCTTGTCATATGCAGATGATTGACAGGAAGCCAGCATTTGTGGGAACAGCTGTTATCTGGGAGTGTCAGGGAAACCGCAGGTGTGTGAGGGGAAGTCATGTGATGTCAGCTCCGCCCCCGAACAGCCTGTTTCTATTGCAGTCGCTGAGTACATCCTGGGCTAGGCACAGACTGCACACACTGGGGAATCATTCCATTGCGAGCGGCTGTTATCTGGGAGTGTCAGGGAAACCGCATGTGTGTGAGGGGAAGTCATGTGATGTCAGCTCCGCCCCCGAAGAGCCTGTTTCTATTGCAGTCGCTGAGTATGTCCTGGGCTAGGCACAGACTGCACACACTGGGGAATCCTTCCATGGTGAGCGGCTGTTATTTGGGAGTGTCAGGGAAACCGCAGGTGTGTGACAGGAAGTCATGTAACGTCAGCTCCGCCCCGATCAGCCTGATTCTATCACAGCCGCTGAGTAAGTCCTGGGCTAGGCACAGACTGCACACACTGGGGAATCCTTCCATGGCGAGTGGCTTCCCCGATCCAGCTAATTTTTCTCAAGCCGTGCTCAGCAAATCGCAGGCGTGCACGGGGCAGGATTTCACTGACACTGAGCAGCGGCTAATCGCAGGGTAAGCGCAGGGCTCAGCAGCCCTGCTCTGGGAGGTTTGTATGTTCTTCCCACGTTTCCTCCCACAATCCAAAGAACACACTGGAAAGTTCGTTTTTCTTCTGACAAAAATAAATAAATAACCCTACTTTGTCCATTTGCTAAGGAAGATAGACCGTAAGCTCCACAGGGGAAGGGACTGTGGTGAATGAACGACGTATTCTCTGTACTGCGCTGCAGAATTTGTGTGCGCTATATACATAACTGGTAATGTACTGCAGCATCTAATTATAGGAAATAATTAGTACATACAGATTGCTCCCGGACACCTGATAGGAGCAGACAATGGGGCTGATAAGACTCCCACTGTGCTCTTGTGATTGCGCAGTCCGGGCGGTTAGAACCGGCGGTTAGAACACAACGTTCGGTTCCTGGATGCCCCTTACACATAATACATAAATGACTATTGTTGGACCTGTGGGCACAATAGAGGACATTGTGCGGGTATCTTGTGAGAATTATACAGCGCATACATTATACAAGCTGCCAGAACCAAGGTGCTTCTTAGAGCATGGCTGTGGCACTGGTGGGCTTCTCTGTGGTGGGAGATGGGGCGTGGAATAAAACAATAGGCGATTGCCTGTCTCTTCTCCTCCTATACAACCCAATCCATCATCTTCTGACCATCGGACCACATTTCCCAGCGGGCAGATGGCGATGAAATTGCGTCTTGTGCTAATTTCTGGCACATTTGATCACGAATCTCATTGTCTTTCCAATGATTGGATCCGCTGAGATTCTTGGAGAAGCGGCCATGTCTGGTTCCCCAGCTCTGGCTTTCCTATTGGTCAGCAATAGCAAAGTACTAAGAATGTGACCCTTCATAAACGGCGGTTAGTGCTGGTCACTGGGGCTCCTCCTCCAACCGTATTGGGTTGGTTCCCCAAAATGGAATTTTCGTGGCTGTGGTAGATGCTTTTTGTCTATGGAGACCGTGCTTGTGTAGAACTGATCACCAGCGCTGTAACTAAACACTCCCAGTGCCCTGTACTGGCCCAGTCTGCACATTACACACAGGGGGCGGAGTCTGGCTCGCTGTTGGGCACTACTGCCGCACCACTGGCTGTAGTTCCATTCACCCTGCAAAAAATTATAAACGGGAAACGGAGTGGTCACTGGTGCGTCCACAGATCCTCTGCACTCACCACCACCATGTTATGGACCCGCGGGATACGGTCGTATTGTCGACAGCACTTAGGTCGACAGTCATTTGGTCAACACCGTTGGGTTGACAGGTGGCAAGGTTGACAGGTGTCTAGGTCAACATGGGCGAAGGTCGACAGGTGTCAAGGTTGATATGGGACAAGGTCAACATGGTTTTAGGTCAACACAGCCCTAGGTCAACACGGGTATGGCAGCGGCGTAACTACAATTTGGGCGCCCCCCCGCCGTTAAAGGGAGGGCGCCCAGCCACCCACCCGCCCCTCCACCTGCCGCACCAACCCCCGCAAACCCCCCCATCCCCCGCAGTCTTACCTAGGTTCAGTACGCGCTGGTCCCGGCTCCCTTCTTCTGCTATGAGGACCACCACAAAATGTCCGCCCCCATACAGCAGACAGTTTCAGAGAACTGTCTGCTAAATGGGGGCGGACATTTTGTGGTGGTCCTCATAGCAGAAGAAGGGAGCCGGGACCAGCGCGTACTGAACACAGGTAAAGACTGGGGATGGGGGGGTTTGCGGGGGTTGGTGTGGCGGGCGGCGGGGTGTAACTATAGCACTGCAGCCCCCGGCGCCCGCACATGCATAGCGCCCCCCCGTGGTCGCGGGGGCTGCGGTGCTATAGTTACGCCACTGGGGTTAGGTCGACAGGTCGAGATGGTTTTCTTTACTGTTTTTTGAGCCGACAGGCGGTATTTCATGCCCTACCATCCACTAGGGAGTGGTGGGAGAACAAAATAGTGTGCTGAGGCACTGTGCCCATGTCGACTGTGTCGACATTCGGGCAAAAAAACAGTAAAAGAAACAGTGTCGACCTTCCAACCTAACACGTGTCAACCTAAACCCATGTTGACCTTGCCCCATGTCGACCTTGACACCTGTCGACCTTCACCCATGTCGACCTAGGCACCTGTGGACCTTGCCACCTGTCGAATCAACGGTGTTGACCTAATGACTGTCGACAATACGATCTACACCCGTACCCGCTAGATGCTGCCGATCTATCAACAGTATACAGTAGTACAAAATGGCGAAATGTAAAAGCAGTAATGAAGGTCAACAGATGTCGGGAGCTGACATCCCCTGACGTCAGCACCATTGAGGAATTACCATGACAATGGGCGTTCCCATGGGCAAATCCCGCAGCCCACGCCCCCTGTCCGCGCTGATGTGTGCGAGTGCCAGCGAGTAATATATTTGTGTAAATACGCAGGGGAATGAATGAATCTGAATAAGGGTCTGTGCACAGGCGTGCGGATTACCACCCGCTCTGTGATAAATAGACCCACTGCCATCAGACGTTCCATCATTACCGGGGACAGTGTAGGTGACAATGACGCACCCGTGTTCCTGCACAGTTATCAGCATCTACAGAACCGGAGACATCAGTAATGAGAGGAAAAGCAGATTTAGATTTGCAGCATCGATGGTCTGTCCTTTGGCGCCATTAAGACGTTCCTCATTCCGACGCACTTTGCTTAAGCCTGGTACACACTGAGCGGTATGTTGGTCTGGTTCAATCCAGTTGCTTAATGTTTATCTGGGTTCTAATATGTCAGCTCATCGCGTCGACATATCGTCTGGGCCCACATCTATAAGCTTAGTACATATTATAGCACAACATGACCCGCAACGGGACCCAATGACAGAGTCAGCATTAGCAAGTGCATACACACAAGCCAATGCCAACAGCGATGGTTCGCAGCATGGCCGGCCCTCGCTAGCGATGTCTATTGCTGGCCCAGCGACATAGTGGGCGCACACTAGACCGCGTGCCCCATATATATCTCCAATATGCCCGATCGGACAATGTATGGTCTAGTCTGTACCCAGCTTTAAACTTGCTGAAATGTGGCCGGAAATCGGGCCTGGTTTGCAGAAGTGCATTGAGCGGATTGGTTGATGCACTCACATGTCACAGCAGCTCACATAACTGCAGCCCCAGTCTACATATCACACGTACGTTTCCTTTCTGCGTTTCTTTCTGTATCTCTGGGAAATTACTGACTTATACAATATATCGCATTGTCGGTCACGATTTGAAATTGAACCCCAATTGATATTCCCGATATATCGGTACCAAACCCTAGAATATCATAGATCCTACTAGGGCGACACCAATACGATGCGGGAGGGGGGCACAGGTGGCACTGATGGAGCAAGGAGGCAGCAGAGCAGCGGATTCCAAGTTAACACTGATCAATCTTATCTAATAGCCCACACGGGCCGGCCAGTCCCAGCAATAGGAAAGCTACTTAATAGATTTGGGAAGTGCACAATCCAGCATCCCCCAGCCGCCCCCCTTCTAGTTCAGCGGATGAAATAAGTTGACTCTCTGAATATATTGCAGCAGAAGATCTGACAGATCATCAAAGAAAACTCCTTAAATACTTTAATTAAATGTAGAGTGGTTTCTGCTTCAGTGATATTGGCAATTAGAGCGGAATCACAGATATGTGTAATGTATGCGGATACACCTCAGCCCTGATTACAGAGCTCTGGGTCCGGATTACATTCAGGCTCCCTATTTATCCCTGGGATAGAATTAGGGGATATTGGTAAATGGCTTTAGCAACGTACAGAATGAGGATTCCAAATGGTCTCATCGCCTATTCAGTCTCTGTCATTGAGATCCGCAACAATGGTCGGGCCGAGGGGAAAACTTCTTAAAAGTCCAAAAGGCCAAGAAAACTTTACGGGCCTAGTACACAGCTGCAGGTGGCCATTATTCTAATGCTGTGACCAGTTCTCGGTCTACTGAGACGCCACCCCATCGCTATACTGCCACGGCACACGCTTGGTTTTGTTCCCCAGAGAACGTACTGGTGTGCCTGCTTCCTGCAGGCACCAACAAAAAACGTAGTGACCTAGCATGGAGGCGGGGTTATAGGGGGAGGAGCCAGACATGACGGGAAGCCTAAAGCTTTAGCGAATTGGTGCCCAGTCATCTGGATCAACCTACAACCCCGATGTTAACCCTGTGGGACCCAGGAAGCTCGACATGCAATTGGTTGACATTGACTAAAGGTCAACAGAAACAAAAAGGTTGACACAGGAAAGCAAGGTCGACAGCAGTTTCCACGGTTTTTGTCTAGGTCAACATGTATTGACATGGACCCCCTAGTAGTGTACCGCTTTCGCTCGTGAAGTGTGAACAAGCCAGTTCAAAAATAAGAACCATAAAAATACTTGCGTTTGGTATGTCGACCTTTGATTGTGTCAACCTTTTGTCAATCTTCTTCATGTGGGAACCAATAATGGGGGATTCAGTAATCAGTTTCACTCCCGACAGTACACGTTTTAAGGCGTTAAATGCACGGAGAAGTCATAAGTGATGGGTGGGATTTGTCCACAGACAGAAATCCTGAAAATGAGAGACTCAGGGGGGGAATTTACTAAGATGGGAATTAGACTTCACATGTGATATTCCTATGGACAACCAATCAGATCCGGTTTACTATCGTCTTGAGTAGATTGATTGGTTGCCCATAGCAACATCCCATGTGAAGTCTAATTCCCATCTTAGTTAATTCCCCCCTCAGAGAGTGAGTGAGCCTAGATTTGTCCATAGAGATTCATTAGTAATAGATGCATTCTGTTCTTCCTCTTTCTCCTCCCCTCAATCTCCCTTTAAGCTGCCACCCTCCCCCTGACCTCCTGTTAAGCCGCCATCCTCCCCCTGACCTCCTGTTAAGCCGCCATCCTCTCCCCAACCTTCTGGGAAGCCACCATCCTCCCCCCGATCTCCTGTGAGCCGCCATCCTCTCCCCAACCTCCTGGGAGCCGCTATCCTCCCCCCGATCTCCTGTGAGCCGCCATCCTTTCCCAACCTCCTGGGAAGCCACCATCCTCCCCTATCTCCTGCGAGCCGCCATCCTCTCCCCAACCTCCTGGGAGCCGCCATCCTCTCCCCAACCTCCTGCGAGCCGCCATCCTCTCCCCAACCTCCTGGGAGCCGCCATCCTCTCCCCAACCTCCTGGGAAGCCACCATCCTCCCCCCGATCTCCTGTGAGCCTCCATCCTCTCCCCAACCTTCTGGGAGCTTCCATCCTCCCCTCAATCTCCTGGGAAGCCACCATCCTCCCGCCGATCTCCTGTAAGCCGCCATCCTCTCCCCAACCTCCTGGGAAGCCACCATCCTCCCGCCAATCTTCTGTTAAGCCACCATCCTCCCCCTGACCTCCTGTTAAGCCACTGTGAAAGTCGAGTTGCATACACGCCATTTTAGGATAGTATGGCCGCCATTTTGGTTCGCAGAGTTGCGCTAATAAAGTTTCCATACCCGAGTCTGTGTGACAAAGTGGACCAGAAGCGTAGCCATACTATTACACATAAATTCATAAGAACATACTGACACTAAATAAAATATAGTTAAAGGTTTAGAACGCCACACATAGCTTAGTTAGCATTGCATACATCTGTCTGTATAGTGTTTAGTACCGTTCCGTTCCGTATCTTATGCGCAGTATTCCGGTCATTGCGAATATTTCGCAATATACACGGCCCAATAGTTATGGACATATTCCATATTCCCAGGACAGTTTCTGTTGAAAAAGGTATAACAAAGGAATCCAGATGTAACTGGTTTCTACTGCTTTTACAACCCCTGACGACGAAACCAACAAACAAAGAACTCCAAAAGTTCACTCCCCTGCACCCATTCAAACCAGGTGCATCATGTTACCCCCCCAATCACAGAGAACCTGACATACGACCCCCGACGAATAGGAATGGCCTTTGACCTCCCCCTTCTGACCCTATAAGATAGGTGACCCAGGGCGGCCTTGGTCACTTCGGCACATCTTCCTTTCCCTGACCTTCGACCGGGCTATAGTTCAACCCTGAACGATAGCGAGCTCTGACCGGACTGCGCTGCGCATATTTGATGAGGAGACGGTAAACGGTTGCATTCACGGTATTTATTCTTATTTTATTGTTGGCTGATTGTATCCTGTATCTGTTTTCTTCCCCTAGTAGAGCCTGATTATTATATTGTATTGTTAGTCTATTGCATTACCTGTTATACCTGTATTTTCTATTCCTGTAACCCCCTGTTGTCCGTTAGGGACTTAAATACATCTTTTTGCGGAGTTCCTATCTCCTTACTTCTATTAAGTGGTCGTGTCTGTTTATTCGCACATAGCGATAAGGTATATTACGGACACTGTCCTTAAAGGTATATTCGCAGATTAGAGTCTGAGTACTGCGAAAGGATCTCTTAATATAGTACTGGTTCTTTGGTGTACAATACTCAATAAAGGTACGCTACGCTGCGCTACGTTTTGTTCGCACGTAGCTAGGTATAAAGGGTACGCTGGTTACGGACATAATACGTAACCTGCGCTTTTCACTTATTGTTTCTTTGGTCATATTTTATCGTCATTAACACCACCATCCTCTCCCCGACCTCCTGTTAAGCCGCCATCCTCCCCCCAACCTCCTGGGAAGCCGCCATCCTCTCGCCGTTCTCCTGTTAAACTGCCATCCTCCCCCTGACCTCTTGGTAGCCGCCATCCTCCCTCCTTCCGATCTCCTGTGAGCCGCCATCCTCTCCCCAATCTACTGTTAAGCTGCCATCCTCTCCCCGATCTCCCAGGAAGCCGCCATCCTCTCCCCGACCTCTTGGGAGCCGCCATCCTCCCTCCCTCCGATCTCCTGTGAGCCGCCATCCTCTCCCCAACCTCCTGGGAGCCGCCATCCTCCCCCGATCTCCTGTGAGTCACCATCCTCTCCCCAACCTCCTGGGAAGTCACCATCCTCCCCCTATCTCCTGTGAGCCACCATCCGCTCCCCAACCTCCTGGGAGCCGCCATCCTCTCCCCAACCTCCTGGGAAGCCACTATCCTCCCCCGATCTCCTGTGAGCCGCCATCCTCTCCCCAACCTTCTGGGAGCTGCCATCCTCCCCTCAATCTCCTGTTAAGCCGCCATCCTCTCCCCAACCTCCTGGGAAGCCACCATCCTCCCGCCGATCTCCTGTGAGCCGCCATCCTCTCCCCAACCTCCTGGGAAGCCACCATCCTCTCCTCGACCTCCTGTTAAGCCGCCATCCTCCCCCCAACCTCCTGGGAAGCCGCCATCCTCTCGCCGTTCTCCTGTTAAACCGCCATCCTCCCTCCGATCTCCTGTGAGCTGCCATCCTCTCCCCAATCTCCTGTTTAGCCACCATCCTCCCCCTGAATTCCTGTTAAGCCGCCATCCTCCCCCTGACCTCTTGGGAACCGCCATCCTCCCTCCGATCTCCTGTGAGCTGCCATTCTCTCCCCGATCTCCCGTTAAGCCGCCATCCTCTCCCCGATCTCCTGTTCAGCCACCATCCTCCCCCTGACATCCTGTTAAGCCACCATCCTCTCCCCGACCTCCTGTTAAGCCGCCATCCTCCCCCCAACCTCCTGGGAAGCCGCCATCCTCTCGCCGTTCTCCTGTTAAACTGCCATCCTCCCCCTGACCTCTTGGTAGCCGCCATCCTCCCTCCTTCCGATCTCCTGTGAGCCGCCATCCTCTCCCCAATCTACTGTTAAGCTGCCATCCTCTCCCCGATCTCCCAGGAAGCCGCCATCCTCTCGCCGTTCTCCTGTTAAACCGCCATCCTCCCCCCGACCTCTTGGGAGCCGCCATCCTCCCCTCCCTCCGATCTCCTGTGAGCCGCCATCCTCCTGGGAGCCGCCATCCTCCCCCGATCTCCTGTGAGCCGCCATCCTTTCCCAACCTCCTGGGAAGCCACCATCCTCCCCCTATCTCCTGTGAGCCACCATCCTCTCCCCAACGTCCTGGGAGCCGCCATCCTCTACCCAACCTCCTGGGAAGCCACCATCCTCCCCCCGATCTCCTGTGAGCCGCCATCCTCTCCCCAACCTTCTGGGAGCTGCCATCCTCCCCTCAATCTCCTGGGAAGCCACCATCCTCTCCCCAACCTCCTGGGAAGCCACCATCCTCCCGCCGATCTCCTGTGAGCCGCCAACCTCTCCCCAACCTCCTGGGAAGCCACCATCCTCCCCCCAACCTCCTGGGAAGCCCCCATCCTCTCGCCGTTCTCCTGTTAAACCGCCATCCTCCCCCGACCTCTTGGGAGCCGCCATCCTCCCTCCCTCCGATCTCCTGTGAGCCGCCATCCTCTCCCCAATCTCCTGTTAAGCTGCCATCCTCTCCCCGATCTCCTGTTAAGCCAGCATCCTTCCCCTGACCACCTGTTAAGCCACCATCCTCTCCTCGACCTCCTGTTAAGCCGCCATCCTCCCCCCAACCTCCTGGGAAGCCGCCATCCTCTCGCCGTTCTCCTGTTAAACTGCCATCCTCCCCCGACCTCTTGGGAGCCGCCATCCTCCCTCCCTCCGATCTCCTGTGAGCCGCCATCCTCTCCCCAATCTCCTGTTTAAGCTGCCATCCTCTCCCCGATCTCCTGTTTAGCCACCATCCCCCCCTGACTTCCTGTTAAGCCGCCATCCTCCCCCCCAACCTCCTGGGAAGCCGCCATCCTCTCGCCGTTCTCCTGTTAAACCGCCATCCTCCCCCTGACCTCTTGGGAACCACCATCCTCCCTCCGATCTCCTGTGAGCTGCCATTCTCTCCCCGATCTCCCGTTAAGCCGCCATCCTCTCCCCGATCTCCTGTTCAGCCACCATCCTCCCACTGACCTCCTGGGAGCTGCCATCCTCTCCCCCACCTCCCGGGAAGCCGCCATTTCTTTCTTCAATTTCGAACTCATTTATGTGCAGGAAACCAAACATTTGGTTAATTTTTTTGTCTTTTTTTTTCTAAATAATATTGTTCCAGGAACATGGCGGATCGCAGCCCCAGACAAGCATTTATAGATCTTCATGACAGTATTGAGAATGCCGATCAGATGCCAAGGTGCACAGAAATCACATAAGTCCTACACCAGCGGTGTCTGTGCTGCAGATAGATAAAGGCGCCAGCAGCCTGTGATACCAGCGGTGCATCTGATCCATGAGATGTTCTGTGTGATCTGCGAGAACCGGCTGAAAATAGCGCAAATCCCTTTATATAAATGTCTGCCAGAGAACAGAATCAATCCATATTGCCTTATGCTAGATGTGCCGTCCCAGCATTCCTCCTGATATCTGCCTTCTCAATTTATATGTATATATACCCGCATATAACACAAGGGCTATTAATCGAGCACCGATCGACCCCTTTTATTAAATAAAAGGTGTTACTGGTATTTTTTCAACGCCTGCTCCGGGGACTCAGTCATACCAGATGTACTAAGCCTAGGAGAGTGATAAAGTACCAGAGATAGATATAAAAGTACCAATCCGTTCCTGTCAAACTTTTCTAGCAAAGCATGTAACGAGAGGAGCAGATTGGCTGGTACTTTACCACTCCCCAAGGCTTAGGCCCTTATTCTGGTTCACTCACAAAGGCAAATTCCTTCTCAAATGGACAAAACCATGCTGCACCGCAGGTGGGGCAGATGTAACATGTGCAGAGAGAATTAGATACATAAATAAGACCAAGGCATTTGTGCCGGTTATCTCTGTAGGCCAGATGTACTAAGCTTGAAAACTGATGAGTGATAAACCGTCAGCCAATCAGCACCTAACTTACATGTCTCAGGCTGTGTTTGAAAAATAACAGAATGGAGCTGATTGGTTGGTGGTTTCATCTATGAGATTTCGGAGAGATTATACTATACTAGTAAGCCCGCTCAAAGAAAATTCTTCTTGTCGACACGGGATATGGTCATTTGGTCTACAGCATGTTGGTCGACAAGCATTGTGTCGACATGAGTCTAGGTCGATAGGTCATTAGGTCGACACAAGCATTAGGTCGGCATGAGTCTAGGTCGACAGTCAAAAGGTCGACATAAGGTTTTTCACTGTTTTGAACCGACAGGCGGTATTTCATGCCCTACCATCCACTAGGACGTGGTAGTAGATAAGGCACACTTTTTCTTCAAACTAATTGGTTTTGACAGGTCCACGCCCCTTTTATACAGTTTGTCCACGCCCCCTTTTATTTAGTTTGATATCAAACGTGATAGCGTGTGATAGCTCGTATCACGTTTGATATCAAAAGTAGTATAAAATTAATATTAACCCCCGTATTAAAATATAATTGGTTTGATACTGTAACTTCATACACTGATATTGGTTATGTGAAATAACACATATATAAAGTACGCGATATCTTAATCAGCTGGAAGAATTTCTAAACATAATGCTAAAAAAGTTGTTAGAAAAATATGGTATACAACAGATATATAATTCGTAGAAATGTAGATCTTGTTTTATATCAAATTTGATTTGTGTAGGATGTCTCGCAACGCCGATCATCAAAACAGCCGGCTGAAAGCCAGTTATTATAACGTATTAAAGCCGGGGAGTTTTTGCGGTTTTGATAAATATTATAAAGCTTTGAAAAATAAATTTAAAAGATCCGATGTGAGAAAATGGTTACAAGAGCAAGACGCGTACACATTGCACAAACCGGCTAGAAAAAACTATAAAAGGAATATGATATGTGTATCGGACATAAATCAACAGTGGCAATGTGATTTGGTATCGCTCATAGATCTGGCAAAGCACAACGACGGCGTAAAATATATACTAACCGTCATCGATATATTCAGTAAGAGGGCCTGGGCTGAAAGTCTGACTGCTAAGAGCGCGACGACTGTCGCTAAGGCTTTTGAAAAATTATTCCAACAGGGGGACGTACCGAGGAAACTACAAACCGATAATGGTAAAGAGTTTCTAAACAAAGTCCTAAAAAAGGTGTTAGAAAAATACGGTATACAACATTTCACAACCAATAATGATGTGAAAGCCGCCGTTATAGAACGCTTCAATAGGACTTTAAAAACACGAATGTGGCGATATTTCACGGCGAATAATACATACCGATATATAGACGTTTTACAAGCGTTCATTACCAGTTATAATAACACATACCATAGAACGATTAAGCGAGCTCCGAATGATGTTGATGGCTCTAATGCGCTGGATGTCTTCAAGACGATATATGGCGATTACTTTAGAAGTAAGAAAACAAAGGCTTGTTTAGCGGTCGGGGACCACGTTCGTATCTCAAAATATAAGGATATATTTCAGAAAGGTTACGAACAGAGTTTTTCTGAGGAAATATTTGTAATACGCGGCGTGAACACTAAAGGACTTAAGCCGCTTTACACGTTGGAGGATCTCTACGGGGAGGCTATAACGGGTAGTTTTTACCCCGAAGAACTTCAAAGTATACCGAAAAACTATAATAGGATTTACAAAGTGGAGAAGATTTTAAAAAATAAGACGGTTAGAGGGAGGAAACACGTATTAGTCAAGTGGCGTGGATACCCCACAAAATTTAACAGTTGGGTCGCTGCATCGGAGATAAAAGATATATAAACAAAGAGGAAGATGGATGACAAACCCTTCTACATAACATTGCCGAGTAACGCCTCAGCCGATACATTTCCACAAAATAAGATTTCTGACTATACCACAAAGTTAGCAAGGCCGATAGACTTAAGTGGAGATTGGGAAGTAGCTCTTACAGAAATACAATACCCACACACCTGGAATACAATCGATGTGCGTGATTGTGTGTTGAAAATAACAAAGTGGGATGGGACGAGCGGTACAGCAACGAGGGTTTGCGTTAAACCGGGGTTTTATGAAACCATCGGGGCGTTACTGTTTTCTTTCAACGCTGAAATTGACCGACATAAACTGGATGGTTTAAAACTATTGTACGATCCGCTTGAACGAGAGATAATCATCGACAACAAGGCGATGTACAACATCACAGCCGGTCCTAAATTGTCGAGAATACTGGGGTTATACCCGAAAACTAAGTTTTTAAAACCGTGCGCCGACATCAGCGGAGGGCAATATACGCTCTTCCTGTACACAGATATTATCGAACATCAGAGGGTCGGTGATAGTTATGTCCCGTTGTTGCGCACCGTTGAAATAAAGGGCCGTAACAACGAGATGGTCACTATACGGTATGAGAAGCCCGATTATGTTCCGTTGTGCAAGACGCATTTTGACACTATAGCCATAGAGATAAAGAATGATCAGAACGAAAACATGTCATTCAAGTTTGGGAAAGCGAACGTGAAACTACATTTCAGACGCCGCAAATCCGAATTTTATTAAAGACAATGGTGGCCGTTAAAAATTATGGTGACCCGGGGCTCTACGCGCAATATTATAAAACACAGGCCGGTAATGGATTACCCGGTTTTCACGGCAGCGCGTATATGTACGGGTGCGGTTTAGGTGGAATTTTTCGAAGCCTGTTCAGAAAAGCGGTACCGCTTTTCCGAAGAGGGCTGGCGATAGCAAAGCCCCACGTGAAGAATGCAGCACGCAACATCGCGAAAGACGTCATCGGACAAGCCACAGCGGCGGTTGTGAGCAAAATACACGACGCAAATCAAGCGAAGCAAGATGGATCAGGTTTAATCTATGCCAGGAAAGGGGCGGCTAAAAATAAACGGAAGCGGGCAATACGACTTCCGACATGGTGCAGACCCCTTTTAAACAAAAAACGGAGCAGACGCGGCTTAATTAAAAAAAGGAAACCGAAGCGAAGGGTCGGTGATATTTTTTAAGCATGTCTTTCATACACAATGAATCCATGGAATGCGCAAAATCTGAACTTGACCTTTTTGACGTACCACCGACGCAGACCAGCGTAGAGAAAAGCCTCTACGTCGAAGTTCAACCTTTGGCGGCATTATCCGAGACCGCGCCGCTTGAATTCTACATAGCGGCCAGCGGGGAACACTACTACGATCTGAACAACACGTTGCTGTACGTGACCTGCAAGATCGTACGGCCTGATAACACGGCTATACCTCAAGACGCCAAGGTCGCTCTTATTAATTACCCCATAGCAACTTTATTTAGCCAGGTTGATGTCACTTTGGGCGATAGGCTCATATCGCAGTCCAATAATCTTTACGCTTATAGGGCCTACATAGAGACCATACTGAATTATAGCTCAGATGCGTTATCCACAAAACACACAACTGGATTATTCTACAAAGATGTGGCTGGAGAACACAACACAAGAACCCTGGATGGTGTAAACACAGGGTTTATAAAAAGGGCAAGAACAACGGCACAAAGTCGAACGGTTGAATTATTGGGGCCGCTACACTGTGACCTTTTTCATCAACATAAACTAATATTGAACGCCGTGGACTTGAAGATAAAACTCATCAGAAACAAAGATGCATTCTGCTTAATGTCTGCTGAAGCGGAGGCCTTTAAAATTCAGATTGTTGCAGCGTCCCTGTTTGTGAAAAGAGTTCAGGTCTCACCCGCAGTCCGGATTGGACACGCCCAGGCCTTACTGGCCACCAACGCCAAATACGCGATCGATAGAGTGGGCATGAAGATCTATAGTATACCGACGGGGAGCCGCGTATTTAATTTAGAAAACCTGTTTTTAGGCCAGGTACCAAAAACCGTTATAGCCGCTTTTGTAGATAATGAAGCGTTTTCAGGAGCCTATGACAAAAACCCTCTACGGTTTGAACATAAAAATGTAAACTTCGCATCCCTATACCTGGATGGAACACCGCATCCGGCCAAACCATTTCAACCAGACTTTGAACACGGTAACGCGGTTCGCGAGTATATGTCGCTCATTCAGATCACAAATAAGCAGAAATCAGATTCGGGTATACTAATTGACCGTGAAGAGTACCTCAACGGCTACACACTATTTGCTTTTGATCTGTCGCCTGAACAGGAATGCGCGGAGCATCTGTCTCTAATCAGAACCGGTAATCTACGAGCTGAATTCCGGTTTGCAGGAGCACTAGACCGGACAGTCAACATAATAATATACGCATTATTTGATAATATCATCGAGATCAACCAGAGGCGCGATGTGCTGTATGATTATCTATAAATGAAATAAATAATTTTTATATTTATCGTATATTTACCAATATTCATCACCCCAAGCAGCGATATGAACACATTACAGATAAATTGTATACTGTACGCTAATCCGGTGACGCGGCTGTTTTTTAAAGGGACCTTCCCGTGCGATACGCTACCGAGCGGTAAACTATCGCAATACCCCTGCGCGTTTGTAATCAACACACATACCAGCGCCCAACCGGGGGAGCATTGGTTGGCCGTTTATTTTAACAACCAGAGCGAGTGTTACTTTTTGGACTCTTACGGATTAGAACCTGACAACCCCCTATTCCCAAAGGCCATAATAAATTTTTTAAACTCAAATTCAAAAAGAATTTACCACCAAAATAAGCAGTTGCAAGGTTTTAACAGTACCGTTTGTGGACAATATTGTATATACTTTATATTTTTCATGTGTAAAAATTACAAATATACAGATGTGTTGGCCCGTTTTAGTTATGATACAAAACGTAATGATCGCTATGTATCAAACTTTGTAAGACGTCTCCCTAGAAGTCATTGTTTGAGTCGATATACGGGTAACTGTATACAGTCCTGTGTCACCAGTAACCAACATGTGTTTGATGTGTAATACAAAATTGTTTGTGTAACTTGTAACTAATGTTGTGATTGAAATGCTGTATGTACATTGCTTATGGTTACTTTCTATTAAAAAATCTTGCTTATTGAACTTTATACCGTGTGATTGTACATTTTTGCAGACAAACTGATTAGAATCAAAGAACAAAACAGCATTTTATAAATCATAATCTTATTTTATTGGTACAGACAAAATGTATTTACAGCAAGTTAATCACGAATAACACGATAAACTTTACAGTTAAAACAATACACTAAATACATGATACAATACAAATTAAACGTCATCGTACAAATTAAACGCACAAAAATACATTGTATAAAAACATTATAAATTAGTTATATGTTAAAGGTTCAACCACTGCGAATCCTGAAACAGATTTACGGATCTTTTCCTCGGTAGTAAGTAGCCGTGTGGCGTTGTTAACCCGGGGGAATTTAAAACATTTATACGACTTTTTTTAATGTTGTGTATTGGGGAGGATATATTTACATTGCCAATTTCATCATCGTAGATTTCAGCTTTTAAGCGATCTAACTGTAATCTGTTTGATGCATTACCAACTACAGTGGACGGGATATTCAACTCAGCCATAGCGCGCATAAATTCAATCCAACCGTTAGGCATTTTATGACTCGTCACGCTGTGATTTTGCGTGATACCCCTTATCAAGTCTAACACATTGGATCCTGGCACTGTGACGCCTTTATACATAAACACACCCTTGCGGTCCCAATTCGCAACGTCTTTAGAGCGAACCATTTTACTCATTAGTATTTCACAGTTCTTTTTATACCGCGCATTAACACTGTTCAAGACATCGTGGTAAACAGCGTCGGTAGCATCATCTTGTGTAGGGTTAGCGGTATCCTCAACAGCATTTGCACCGGGTGATAAAAGCGTTAAAGTTGACATTTCTCTATCAGTTTGTTTACTCAACACCAGGTATCTCTGTAACACAGCTGTGTAGCGTTTTGCCTTTTCATACTCTGATAAAGCATTATTATGTAGTATACTTATGATCTCAGCATCTAGGCTTTGCGTGGCTGTTTTGCGTATATCATCGCCGGTTGGTTTGTTGTTTAAACGGTCTATCTGTTGCTGGGGGACCAGATACATTTTCTCAGCGTATTCCATCAACGATTAGACAGTAGTCCGGTAATTAATGGAATGGCAAATCCTAGCAACGATCCGATAAACCCACCCGACTGTTTCACCAACCTCTTCTTTTTCCCAATGGAGCATTTCTTATTACAAAGCGATTTTATAAGGTTCCTCTTCTTTTTAAGGTAGTTCAACTGGCGCTGTGACAGGGGTATTTTACCTTTAAGCGTGTTGAGAGCAATCTCACATATGGCTGTCACCAAATCGTTTGAAGCGTTGGATAATATAGCGTTTCTTTGGGCCGGTTTGGCTTTAATGAGGGTTTTTAAAAGGGCCCAATTATGCCTTATCCTGGTCGACATGTTCACAGCGGTTAGAAGTGGTAATGAATGACTATAGGATGCGCGGTTATAGCTATTTAGAACCCCGCTTCTTAACAACATAAGCTACTGGTGTGTCGGGGGGAAATAAACCGCTTCGTAAACGATAATCATGCGTTACTCAACACCAGCCATACAGTGGTTAATGTACATAGAACACAAAGAAGGTGTGAGTATAAGACACGCTTTACAAGGTGGTGAGAAGAAAGTCGGTAGATACAGTCTGGATGGTTACGCCGTGATTACCGGCGTGCCAACAGCTTTTGAATTCCAGGGGTGTTTTTATCACGGTTGTGACAACTGTTACAAAGACGATGATGAAAACAATCTGACTAAAACAACCTACGGTCAACTGCGTCACAAGACACAGTTAAGGATACAATTCCTTAAACGGTGTGGATTTCAGATAAGGGAGATGTGGGGGTGTGAGTGGAAGAAAATGAGGGAGACTGATGAGGAGCTTCAGGTTTTTCTGAAAGGTTTGGAAATCCCTGAACCCTTGGATCCTCGTGATGGTCTTTATGGCGGACGCACTAACGCCATAAAACTTTATCACAAGACAGAGTGCGATGAAAAAATACACTATTTTGACTTTACTAGCCTATACCCATTTGTCAACAAGACCAAGACATATCCTATACGTCACCCACGCATCATTTATAAGGACTTTGATGATGTCACAAAGTATTTCGGTTTTGTTAAATTAAAAATTAATCCTCCGCGAGGCCTTTTCTTTCCAGTTTTACCGGTTAAAATGAATGGTAAGTTAATGTTTCCGCTGTGCCGCACATGTGCCGAATCTGGACAGTGTGAGCCGTGTGTTCATGACTCAGAAAACCGCGCCCTAACCGGTACATGGTGCACAGTGGAGATAAATCTTGCTATAGAAAAGGGGTACAAAGTGTGTAAAATCTATGAGGTGTGGCATTTTGATGAGAGATCTGATGATCTGTTTTCAGGTTACATTAAAACACACCTCAGAGATAAACAGGAGGCTTCTGGTTACCCTGATTGGTGTACAGACTCTGTGAAACAACAAGAGTACATAGACGCGTATCAAAAAAATGAGGGCATAGCTTTAAGACACGAACACATAAATGTCAACCCCGCCAAAAGACAAATTTCTAAATTGTTTTTAAACTCATTATGGGGTAAATTTGGTCAACGTAGCAACATGCCCAATACTTGTCTAGTGACAGATCCTGATAAGCTTTTTGAATATGCCTTTCAACCACACTATGAGGTGTCTGCTTTAGACTTCATAGACTCAGAAACTGTTATGGTCAACTGGAAATACGCCAAAGACCATTATACCAGATCTTCAACAACAAATATATTTATAGCAGCATTTACCACAGCGCACGCCCGCGTCGAGTTGTACAACCTATTGGATAGATTACAAGATAGATGTCTGTATCACGATACAGATTCTGTAATTTTTGTCAGCAGGCCCGGTGAGTGGAATCCGCCATTAGGCGATTATCTAGGGGAGTTGACCAGCGAACTACCATCTGGTACGCATATAACAGAGTTTGTTTCAGCCGGCCCCAAGTCATACGGCTATAGACTAAGCAACGGCAAGACGAGCCTCAAGGTCAAAGGTATAACGTTGAATGTTTGTAATGAGCAGCACGTTAACTTTGACAGTCTGAAAGAACTGGTCTTAGATTATCCTTTAAACCCCAAAGGCGAGGATCAGAAAAAAATTGTGACCAGGCAGCCCGGTATAGTACGTGTGAAAAAGTACTGGCAGATTGAAACCCGTATGCTGCAGAAAACGCAAAAGTGCGTTTACACTAAACGTAACCTCACGGATAATTTTACAACCCTACCATTTGGTTATTAAGATGGATATCCGTTTTCAACACCCCTTCTCCTGTATTTTAGCCGGACCCTCCAATTCGGGGAAAAGTTATTTTGTGAAAACGCTAATACAACACGCATCCACACATATGACGCATGTTCCTGATAATATTGTTTGGTTTTACACCTGTTGGCAACCGATATACGACCAACTTCTGAGTGCTCACCCAGGTATGCGTTTTATAGAGGGGTTGCCCGAGTCATTTAGCGACGACCAGCTTTTTCCCCCTGATAAGATTAATTTAACGGTGATAGATGACTTGATGGATGCAGCGAGTAATAATTCTGAGGTTGAGAAAGCGTTCACAAAGTATGTGCACCATCGTAATCTCAGTGTCATGTACCTTGTGCAAAACATATTTTGTCAAGGTAGAAAGAGCAGGACTATACATTTAAACACAAAATATATGGTCCTGTTTAAAAACCCCAGGGATAAAATGCAGGTTAGCATTCTGGCTAGACAAATGTACCCATCAAAATATCGTTTTTTTCTTGAAGCCTATGAGTCCGCTACGGAGCCACCATACGGTTATTTACTGGTTGATTTAAGAAACAATGCCCTTGATGATTATCGTTTACGAAGCGGTTTATTTCCCCCCGACACACCAGTAGCTTATGTTGTTAAGAAGCGGGGTTCTAAATAGCTATAACCGCGCATCCTATAGTCATTCATTACCACTTCTAACCGCTGTGAACATGTCGACCAGGATAAGGCGTAATTGGGCCCTTTTAAAAACCCTCATTAAAGCCAAACCGGCCCAAAGAAACGCTATATTATCCAACGCTTCAAACGATTTGGTGACAGCCATATGTGAGATTGCTCTCAACACGCTTAAAGGTAAAATACCCCTGTCACAGCGCCAGTTGAACTACCTTAAAAAGAAGAGGAACCTTATAAAATCGCTTTGTAATAAGAAATGCGCCATTGGGAAAAAGAAGAGGTTGGTGAAACAGTCGGGTGGGTTTATCGGATCGTTGCTAGGATTTGCCATTCCATTAATTACCGGACTACTGTCTAATCGTTGATGGAATACGCTGAGAAAATGTATCTGGTCCCCCAGCAACAGATAGACCGTTTAAACAACAAACCAACCGGCGATGATATACGCAAAACAGCCACGCAAAGCCTAGATGCTGAGATCATAAGTATACTACATAATAATGCTTTATCAGAGTATGAAAAGGCAAAACGCTACACAGCTGTGTTACAGAGATACCTGGTGTTGAGTAAACAAACTGATAGAGAAATGTCAACTTTAACGCTTTTATCACCCGGTGCAAATGCTGTTGAGGATACCGCTAACCCTACACAAGATGATGCTACCGACGCTGTTTACCACGATGTCTTGAACAGTGTTAATGCGCGGTATAAAAAGAACTGTGAAATACTAATGAGTAAAATGGTTCGCTCTAAAGACGTTGCGAATTGGGACCGCAAGGGTGTGTTTATGTATAAAGGCGTCACAGTGCCAGGATCCAATGTGTTAGACTTGATAAGGGGTATCACGCAAAATCACAGCGTGACGAGTCATAAAATGCCTAACGGTTGGATTGAATTTATGCGCGCTATGGCTGAGTTGAATATCCCGTCCACTGTAGTTGGTAATGCATCAAACAGATTACAGTTAGATCGCTTAAAAGCTGAAATCTACGATGATGAAATTGGCAATGTAAATATATCCTCCCCAATACACAACATTAAAAAAAGTCGTATAAATGTTTTAAATTCCCCCGGGTTAACAACGCCACACAGCTACTTACTACCGAGGAAAAGATCCGTAAATCTGTTTCAGGATTCGCAGTGGTTGAACCTTTAACATATAACTAATTTATAATGTTTTTATACAATGTATTTTTGTGCGTTTAATTTGTACGATGACGTTTAATTTGTATTGTATCATGTATTTAGTGTATTGTTTTAACTGTAAAGTTTATCGTGTTATTCGTGATTAACTTGCTGTAAATACATTTTGTCTGTACCAATAAAATAAGATTATGATTTATAAAATGCTGTTTTGTTCTTTGATTCTAATCAGTTTGTCTGCAAAAATGTACAATCACACGGTATAAAGTTCAATAAGCAAGATTTTTTAATAGAAAGTAACCATAAGCAATGTACATACAGCATTTCAATCACAACATTAGTTACAAGTTACACAAACAATTTTGTATTACACATCAAACACATGTTGGTTACTGGTGACACAGGACTGTATACAGTTACCCGTATATCGACTCAAACAATGACTTCTAGGGAGACGTCTTACAAAGTTTGATACATAGCGATCATTACGTTTTGTATCATAACTAAAACGGGCCAACACATCTGTATATTTGTAATTTTTACACATGAAAAATATAAAGTATATACAATATTGTCCACAAACGGTACTGTTAAAACCTTGCAACTGCTTATTTTGGTGGTAAATTCTTTTTGAATTTGAGTTTAAAAAATTTATTATGGCCTTTGGGAATAGGGGGTTGTCAGGTTCTAATCCGTAAGAGTCCAAAAAGTAACACTCGCTCTGGTTGTTAAAATAAACGGCCAACCAATGCTCCCCCGGTTGGGCGCTGGTATGTGTGTTGATTACAAACGCGCAGGGGTATTGCGATAGTTTACCGCTCGGTAGCGTATCGCACGGGAAGGTCCCTTTAAAAAACAGCCGCGTCACCGGATTAGCGTACAGTATACAATTTATCTGTAATGTGTTCATATCGCTGCTTGGGGTGATGAATATTGGTAAATATACGATAAATATAAAAATTATTTATTTCATTTATAGATAATCATACAGCACATCGCGCCTCTGGTTGATCTCGATGATATTATCAAATAATGCGTATATTATTATGTTGACTGTCCGGTCTAGTGCTCCTGCAAACCGGAATTCAGCTCGTAGATTACCGGTTCTGATTAGAGACAGATGCTCCGCGCATTCCTGTTCAGGCGACAGATCAAAAGCAAATAGTGTGTAGCCGTTGAGGTACTCTTCACGGTCAATTAGTATACCCGAATCTGATTTCTGCTTATTTGTGATCTGAATGAGCGACATATACTCGCGAACCGCGTTACCGTGTTCAAAGTCTGGTTGAAATGGTTTGGCCGGATGCGGTGTTCCATCCAGGTATAGGGATGCGAAGTTTACATTTTTATGTTCAAACCGTAGAGGGTTTTTGTCATAGGCTCCTGAAAACGCTTCATTATCTACAAAAGCGGCTATAACGGTTTTTGGTACCTGGCCTAAAAACAGGTTTTCTAAATTAAATACGCGGCTCCCCGTCGGTATACTATAGATCTTCATGCCCACTCTATCGATCGCGTATTTGGCGTTGGTGGCCAGTAAGGCCTGGGCGTGTCCAATCCGGACTGCGGGTGAGACCTGAACTCTTTTCACAAACAGGGACGCTGCAACAATCTGAATTTTAAAGGCCTCCGCTTCAGCAGACATTAAGCAGAATGCATCTTTGTTTCTAATGAGTTTTATCTTCAAGTCCACGGCGTTCAATATTAGTTTATGTTGATGAAAAAGGTCACAGTGTAGCGGCCCCAATAATTCAACCGTTCGACTTTGTGCCGTTGTTCTTGCCCTTTTTATAAACCCTGTGTTTACACCATCCAGGGTTCTTGTGTTGTGTTCTCCAGCCACATCTTTGTAGAATAATCCAGTTGTGTGTTTTGTGGATAACGCATCTGAGCTATAATTCAGTATGGTCTCTATGTAGGCCCTATAAGCGTAAAGATTATTGGACTGCGATATGAGCCTATCGCCCAAAGTGACATCAACCTGGCTAAATAAAGTTGCTATGGGGTAATTAATAAGAGCGACCTTGGCGTCTTGAGGTATAGCCGTGTTATCAGGCCGTACGATCTTGCAGGTCACGTACAGCAACGTGTTGTTCAGATCGTAGTAGTGTTCCCCGCTGGCCGCTATGTAGAATTCAAGCGGCGCGGTCTCGGATAATGCCGCCAAAGGTTGAACTTCGACGTAGAGGCTTTTCTCTACGCTGGTCTGCGTCGGTGGTACGTCAAAAAGGTCAAGTTCAGATTTTGCGCATTCCATGGATTCATTGTGTATGAAAGACATGCTTAAAAAATATCACCGACCCTTCGCTTCGGTTTCCTTTTTTTAATTAAGCCGCGTCTGCTCCGTTTTTTGTTTAAAAGGGGTCTGCACCATGTCGGAAGTCGTATTGCCCGCTTCCGTTTATTTTTAGCCGCCCCTTTCCTGGCATAGATTAAACCTGATCCATCTTGCTTCGCTTGATTTGCGTCGTGTATTTTGCTCACAACCGCCGCTGTGGCTTGTCCGATGACGTCTTTCGCGATGTTGCGTGCTGCATTCTTCACGTGGGGCTTTGCTATCGCCAGCCCTCTTCGGAAAAGCGGTACCGCTTTTCTGAACAGGCTTCGAAAAATTCCACCTAAACCGCACCCGTACATATACGCGCTGCCGTGAAAACCGGGTAATCCATTACCGGCCTGTGTTTTATAATATTGCGCGTAGAGCCCCGGGTCACCATAATTTTTAACGGCCACCATTGTCTTTAATAAAATTCGGATTTGCGGCGTCTGAAATGTAGTTTCACGTTCGCTTTCCCAAACTTGAATGACATGTTTTCGTTCTGATCATTCTTTATCTCTATGGCTATAGTGTCAAAATGCGTCTTGCACAACGGAACATAATCGGGCTTCTCATACCGTATAGTGACCATCTCGTTGTTACGGCCCTTTATTTCAACGGTGCGCAACAACGGGACATAACTATCACCGACCCTCTGATGTTCGATAATATCTGTGTACACGAAGAGCGTATATTGCCCTCCGCTGATGTCGGCGCACGGTTTTAAAAACTTAGTTTTCGGGTATAACCCCAGTATTCTCGACAATTTAGGACCGGCTGTGATGTTGTACATCGCCTTGTTGTCGATGATTATCTCTCGTTCAAGCGGATCGTACAATAGTTTTAAACCATCCAGTTTATGTCGGTCAATTTCAGCGTTGAAAGAAAACAGTAACGCCCCGATGGTTTCATAAAACCCCGGTTTAACGCAAACCCTCGTTGCTGTACCGCTCGTCCCATCCCACTTTGTTATTTTCAACACACAATCACGCACATCGATTGTATTCCAGGTGTGTGGGTATTGTATTTCTGTAAGAGCTACTTCCCAATCTCCACTTAAGTCTATCGGCCTTGCTAACTTTGTGGTATAGTCAGAAATCTTATTTTGTGGAAATGTATCGGCTGAGGCGTTACTCGGCAATGTTATGTAGAAGGGTTTGTCATCCATCTTCCTCTTTGTTTATATATCTTTTATCTCCGATGCAGCGACCCAACTGTTAAATTTTGTGGGGTATCCACGCCACTTGACTAATACGTGTTTCCTCCCTCTAACCGTCTTATTTTTTAAAATCTTCTCCACTTTGTAAATCCTATTATAGTTTTTCGGTATACTTTGAAGTTCTTCGGGGTAAAAACTACCCGTTATAGCCTCCCCGTAGAGATCCTCCAACGTGTAAAGCGGCTTAAGTCCTTTAGTGTTCACGCCGCGTATTACAAATATTTCCTCAGAAAAACTCTGTTTGTAACCTTTCTGAAATATATCCTTATATTTTGAGATACGAACGTGGTCCCCGACCGCTAAACAAGCCTTTGTTTTCTTACTTCTAAAGTAATCGCCATATATCGTCTTGAAGACATCCAGCGCATTAGAGCCATCAACCTCATTCGGAGCTCGCTTAATCGTTCTATGGTATGTGTTATTATAACTGGTAATGAACGCTTGTAAAACGTCTATATATCGGTATGTATTATTCGCCGTGAAATATCGCCACATTCGTGTTTTTAAAGTCCTATTGAAGCGTTCTATAACGGCGGCTTTCACATCATTATTGGTTGTGAAATGTTGTATACCGTATTTTTCTAACAACTTTTTTAGGACTTTGTTTAGAAACTCTTTACCATTATCGGTTTGTAGTTTCCTCGGTACGTCCCTCTGTTGGAATAATTTTTCAAAAGCCTTAGCGACAGTCGTCGCGCTCTTAGCAGTCAGACTTTCAGCCCAGGCCCTCTTACTGAATATATCGATGACGGTTAGTATATATTTTACGCCGTCGTTGTGCTTTGCCAGATCTATGAGCGATACCAAATCACATTGCCACTGTTGATTTATGTCCGATACACATATCATATTCCTTTTATAGTTTTTTCTAGCCGGTTTGTGCAATGTGTACGCGTCTTGCTCTTGTAACCATTTTCTCACATCGGATCTTTTAAATTTATTTTTCAAAGCTTTATAATATTTATCAAAACCGCAAAAACTCCCCGGCTTTAATACGTTATAATAACTGGCTTTCAGCCGGCTGTTTTGATGATCGGCGTTGCGAGACATCCTACACAAATCAAATTTGATATAAAACAAGATCTACATTTCTACGAATTATATATCTGTTGTATACCATATTTTTCTAACAACTTTTTTAGCATTATGTTTAGAAATTCTTCCAGCTGATTAAGATATCGCGTACTTTATATATGTGTTATTTCACATAACCAATATCAGTGTATGAAGTTACAGTATCAAACCAATTATATTTTAATACGGGGGTTAATATTAATTTTATACTACTTTTGATATCAAACGTGATACGAGCTATCACACGCTATCACGTTTGATATCAAACTAAATAAAAGGGGGCGTGGACAAACTGTATAAAAGGGGCGTGGACCTGTCAAAACCAATTAGTTTGAAGAAAAAGTGTGCCTTATCTACTCGTGGTGGGAGAATAAAATTCTGCCAAGCGCACTTGAAATGGTGTCGACATTCGGGTAAAAAAACCTGTGAAAAACCCATGTCGACCGTTTGACTGTCGACCTAATGCTTGTGTCGACCTAATGACCTGTTTACCTAAACCCATGTCGACCAACATGCTGTAGACCAAATGATCCCAACCCGTGGACACTGGCCAGAAGCAATGTCCGGCTTATGACAATTTACTGACATATTTGGAAACCCTGAATTTAAGTGATCGTCAGCTTGGGGTGTATTTAGGGGAGTGCTCAGCACGTATGAGATGATATAGACAGAGGGGTAGATATATGGATACAAAACTTTCCCGCATTGGACGTTAATCACATCGGCCCCCCTGAATAATAACATGACACTGTCACAAACTCCAACAGTCCTTTATTTTATAAAATGTGTAGTACATAGGGGACACACACGTTGTTGTATATACAGTACACCCTCCTATTACACAGCAAATATCCCGCCAGGCAGAGAGCTCACCCACGTGATCACCGCAGCTCCCAGGTAAGGCCGGTAACAGGGTCGGCGTTGGAATCTGGAAGCCAATAAACCATCTATTAAAAAGGCACAAAAAGATTGCAAACCACTGTCTGGGCGAAACGCACGTCGGAGCGCAAGCCATGCGAACCGTTGTCTCTCCAACTGTTGAACTACAAGCCCCAGCAAAACCAGTAATGAGAAGGCATGCTGGTACTTGTGGTCCCACAGTTGTTCTACAGTGGTTTTATTTGCAAAAAAAAAAAAAAAAAACTAAAAACTTTTGGCACTGACTGAAACAAGATGGCAGGCACCGCGCTAGACCACTGTGTAAAGTGCAGGGGCGTACCGATTGGCTGGATTAGGCGGAGGGGCGTTTCTTTTATCGCCCATAAATATTACTGCGTAGAGTGATTCAGCCATTTTGCTTAGGCTGTAAGTGTGCAAATCAGCAGATGAGGGTCCGTGGGGCTGGTATATGGTGGTCTTACACTATATTCATCACCTCACAACTATGAAAGACCATAAAATAGAATTCTATGCTGGAAAAAACCTGAACAACGATACTTTCCTGCCCGGAGCTTGGCCCGCGACTTACAAAATGAGGAAACGGAATTGTCATTTATTGCGAAGGAAACTGCAAATTCAGCTGCAAACCAGGCGTGGCACACAGCAAACCTGCAGCATCTAATCAGATATCAATACCCAGCAGTCTAATCTCGTCACTAAAGTTATTATTTTATTGGCCGCTACCGGTTACAGTAACTCTGCTGTACTTTCTCTATTACGTAAGGCCCAGGGTCTGTCTGTTCCAAAAATAATATCAGTTTTTGTTTGCATTTCCTTAAAATTCTCCCCTGTAGTAGGCGCAACCATCCGCAAGCGCTTTATCCCTGTGTTATTACACAGCCCGAATGGCGTTATGGAGAGCTGTACGCGACAACGGCCCTGGGTTGTACGGTAACTGGTGCCTTGGAAGCTGACGTGTTGGGCACTTAGCAACATACGTTGCCGTAGCATCATCACGTGTACTAATTGCACACGTTCTATTTTCATTTCCACAATCTGTCTCTTCTTTGCACAATAGATCTCGCCTCAGCCCCCAGCGTGTTCTGCGTACAGCGTTACACCGTTGTTTAGGATAGAGCAGGGGAGGATGGAGTTTGTTGCAAACACCCCCCCCCCCCCATTCCCTCTGACTCCAACGCCAGCAGTGCCCGTGGATTCCGGTTCTACAACGGCACGATGATTATAAACCCAATGTGGTCTATTCAATAGATTCACTCCCAGTAACATCTGAATGGAAGCCAAACAAAATGAACACAGATCTCACCTAACGTACAAGCGATATATGAGCGACCATTCGTTCCCTAATATAATGAGTCCCTATCATTAATCTTACGCAAGGATTCCCTTTATAATATAATTTATAAATATATTCATCATCTCAAACCACTGTCATCTACAAAACATGAAATGTATTTAAGGCTTTATAGTTTTGTCGTCTTATTTGGTTTTCCGCGACCTTGGTACACAGCGGGCGGCAGAGGTCACCTGACCATTGCTACGAGATGGGTCGGCGAGTGGTCCACGTCCAGTCGCCGCATGCTAAAAGGAGAGGTTGGCGGCCACAAGAACCGTAAACAGATTAGGGACCCGGAGCACACAAGGTAAAGGCGGAACGGCTCTCCTGTTCCGCATCGGCTCAGCTGTTCTCCTGCGTCCGGTCTCCGCCGCGGCGCCTGGCAGCCGAAGGCCGCTGACGCAACTCCAGTTCTGCCTCCTCGTCATCCTGTGGGATGGAAACACAATCTCGTTAGTAGATGGCTGCATGACAGACATCGGATCAGTGGGTAAGCATGGAATCAATTGGATTATGAACGAAACCGTCGCAAGGGTTCCTGGGCTACGGCTAGCACCTGAAAGGCCGCTGAATATTAAAGGTTTCAGTACGCTAGCATACAGAGTGACGACAAGATCTAAAAATGAATCATTAATTTCCCGATAAAGTACACAGCTGTTATTATCCACCAATCATCTCTCTTGAATCTGGTTAGAGAGTGATTTTGTTTTCAGTGCTGAACGAGCGAATGGGCTTCTGTCCAATCGTCCTCCATAAAACAGCTCTGGGATGCGACTAATAATTCAATCATGTTTAATCAGAGTGATCACACAACTGCTGGGGAGATAATTGCTGCGTGTGCGATGTGGGGCAGCTGCGGCATTGTTAGACATGAAGAGCCAGATTACGCTGCGCCTGGCTCCCACAGCATCATCCCCTCGCCGACGGATACAGCCGGCTGTATTCCACTGAGCGGGAAGAGACGCTGATGCTTTCATTTTGCAATAATGTAATAAAACCAAATAATCTGATTGAGTGATCTGATAATTGGATGAGTAACAAGGTGCAGGCTGGGGTAATTGGGGTGAGCGTAGGTCAGAGAGGACACGATGGAAGACAGCAGGGATTTGCTCTGCGAGTGCGAACGTCTTCCAATGACGCCAGACATTGCGCAATGCCATGATTTCTCTCAAGGCGTCCTGCGCGGTCATTGTGGGCACCACTGGGTTGTGTGACCGGTGGATGACGCCACAGTCTGCGTGGACAGTAACTATAGGGATTGATGATCCCATTGTCTTGCCTACATTGCCTTATTGCACCTGGGACACAGTGGGAGAATATCCCCAGGCCAAGACGGACTCTACGCATTTGCAGCTGCGATCTCGTACACGGAAATGGTGCAAAAATATGCAACGGCGGCAGCCGCCAGGTTCTGTATGGTGACGCGCACAGGCTGCAAAACTGCGTGCGCAGCGGCGGCATCGGTCTCAGATAGCAGTACCTCTATGAGGAACGGAGGCGCTGGCACCATGTTTTCTACAGATGCGCACCCAAGACGGTTGCTACATGCCTGCATCTTTGCTGCCAATCCCCATAACCCCCCACAAACGCTCTCTGCGAGCAGCATGGCCAGGGAACCGATGCATGTGTGCACTGCGAGTGCCCCACAAGCGCAGCTGGGCGATCGGCACGCGTCCAACTCTGCGCCAGGCCTGATGCCCATCTGCAGCATCCCTCGCAGACTGATTGCCAGGGCCAGAGATCCGTCTACTTACACTGTCTGAGGCGTTGTCATTACTGTAGGAGAAATTGAGATAATCCTCTTTCTTCACGTCTGATATATCTTCCTCTTCGTATTCGGTCTGATAATCCGACTCATCTGCGAGAGAGAGAGACCCTCGGTTATATCCGGCAGGTTATCTGGGTCAGCGGCAATCTCCCCGGCAGAACGGGCGCTCGTCAGGGGGCACGCAATGCTCCTATATACAGGTCCGACAGCTCACAGAGAGTGACCCCAGAATATAGGGGGGGCGTCTGCATTTGGGAGAGTTGCGGAGCACCATGGAGAAATAAGCATGAATTCTAATTTGTTACCAGACTTTAGGACCACCCCATTATTCAATAAAATGCTGCTCCTTGCCTCTATGGGGGGGGTTCAAGTGTTGCGCCGTTCTGGCGCGCACAGCCACTGGTTCCGACATTACGGTAATGGTGTTCTGTCATTGTGGCGGGTTGGTGACTAGTACTGAGACTAAGCATAGCCATTGTGCATTGAATCAGCTGCAGCTGCCTCACCAACACCTGTGGAAAAGCAGCATAACTGAGCCATAATGGATTGACCACAGGTGAGATCCGGCCACCACCAGCCAAAGCAACACTGGCTATTAGCAATCCAGACTGGACGGATCACACAGCTGGTCCTATAAGGTCGTCAATGGCAAGGTCGACAGTCAAAAAGGACAACATGAGATTTACATGGGTTTTTTTTGTCCCACACGTTGATATAGTCGACATGGACCCCATCTAGAGGGGGCATTCAATCCCGGGTCACGACTGTTGGGCTGGCCACAGTCTTACAGTGGGAGGAGTCAGAAATGGGAAGGGGAGGAGTCAGGACTGGAGGGTCAAGTTTAAACAGTAAACCGCCCCCCCCCCCCCCCCTAGAAGAGAAGTCTAGATCTGCCACTGGTCGTGCCCTGGTTCCGTTTCTGGTCCGCTCTACTGCATCTTGACAGGCACGATTCAATGTCCCGCCTGCCGAGTGCCGGAAAAGGGGCGTGGCCGCGAGAAACGGCCGTGGATCATTGAGATCCGGCTGCGAGCTCGACAATCCACGGCTGTTCTCGGCAAAACAAGCCCGACCGCTTTTAAAGACGGACTTGTTTTGCCGAGATGCATGTTCAGTGTTGACGGGAAAGACAGCATTGAATAGGAGGCTGCATCTAGTTCCTCCGTCGGAGATAGCGGCGGGGGATTGAATAACCCCTTAGTGTACCGCATGCGCTTGCCATGCTTCGGGCAAGGTACCTCGCCGCACTCGGCACACTATGTTATTCTCCTAACACACCCTGGTGGATGGTAGGGCATGAATTTCCGCCTGTTGGCACATGTCGGCTCAGAGAATAAAAACGGTCCCGTTTTTGACTGTCGCCCTAATGCTGGTGTCGATCTTAGCCATATCTAACGATTTAATGTGCCGACCTAGGCCATGTCGACATTCATTGGTCAACCTTAAGAGGACCAAACTAATGAGCGTATATCTCACATACGTTAGGCCTCTCCATGTCGGAGCAGCATTGCCAGCAATCAGTGCGGGTTACAGGGAAGTGCAGCTTAATACAGGGATTACGAGGGAAAGTAAAAAAAAAAAATGTAAAGTGAAAAACGTCATTGGATATAAATAACAAACGTGATTGTTCTCATTAATAACGGATGACAGCTGTGTCATTATAGTATAATCCCTGATTCATCCCCCCCAGGACGGTGAGTTGCCCCATTATGGTGGATTACTGCCTCCTCCTGCGTCCGCGCTGGATGTACTGTGCGATGTTACACATCCGGAGCTGTGCCGGTGACTCTGCAGCCAGGACGCGGCACAGGAGCTGCTGGCACTCCGCTCACTGCTGAGCACCAGAGATTTCTGTTACAGGATAGATGGACCGGAGCCAGCGAGCCCAGCTCCAGATGTTTCCTTCCTTTTATACGCACTAATTGATGGCCTCCTCCAATTGCTTAATGAATATGTCGGGCTTAACAGACGTCGGGGGTTTAATAGGTTTTGGGAAGTGAATCTGCGACGGGCGACTCGGGAATACGAGGTAACCAATGAGAATCGTCGGAGGAAATAATGGATAGAGGGGAAGCCACTGCTGCCAGTGGGAACGCACAGAATCCAGTGATAGTAATGGGAAGCGCAGTCCCCCAGGATTCTGCGCTTGTAACGGCATATGCATATGTGTAACTTGCATATGGGAGGTCCGGGCAATGCACTTGTAATGGCGTCGGACTTGCGTGCAACTCTGCCTTGATCACCCCACTGTTTCCACATTAGACATCCAAAAGCATTTTCCTCTGCGGTTGGTTCCTGGTCACACTGCTCGCCTGCGCTAGAGAAGCCGGAGTAACCAGGCGGGATAAAGGATTAGCTCCCCAGTACCGAGACATCATTTACATGGTACTGGTGCTTCCATACACTTTAATAAGCTAAAACAGCAAAGCAGTCAATGTCAGTTAGGTTTATTTCAAATGCAGTGACCACAGCCCTAGAAGTGGAACCTGGTCTGATCGTTTGGTCACTTATGGGGACCGCCCACAATCTTTCCTGACCTAATCTATAGACCATTGTATAGAGATACCAACGTCTGTATCACATCTGATATATGTACCAGAGGATCGCCCTTACGGGTATTAGTAATGTCTTTTTCTGCTGTTGGAAACTGGGACGTCTCGCTCCTCCTGACAGCACCTTCTAAATATCTGTGATCTGGTTATATCATGCGCCTTATAAACACATTCAGCCCGCGGATGGGCGGAGCCTCACGTATCTGATCCATATACTTGGAAGACCTATGCGCGTCACGTCACTTACCTCCATCCACAACAGATGTTTTCATGGGTTCAATTCTGGACACGATTTCGGCCAGGTCTGTGAAAGAGGCGTTCGGGCAAGTGTTCAGCTGCGGACAAGAAGAGAGCACGTAACAGGGAAGGGTGCGGAGGAGAGGCGGGTATGAGTTTGCTATCAGTATAAAGGGTACAGACTTGCAGAGCAGGGTTTAGGACGGGGTTGGGCTAGATGTAAGTGTGTGTGTGGGGGGTGGGGGGTCAAGGGTGGCGCAGTGGTGTTTGAAACATAGGGTTGGGGTGAAGGGATGTTTGCTGGGGGAAGGGTTAACACAAGGGGGTGAAACGGGCACCCTTTACAGAAGCTATGGGTGTTGTATCACCCTGATACCAGTGGAATCAGAAAGTGGAACCCACAACTAAGAAAACAGAAACAGACGCTAAAGTGGGCGCAGTTCTGTGCGACTCTTACTCAGCAAATACATCGTAGATGGTGCATTTAGTTTCCTTTATGACCGTCACCTGTTCCTCGTACCTGCGTGTGGGCTACCAGTCACCAGGGATGAACAGCGCAGAGCATTTCAGCCCGAATACACGGACTATGCTGGATCAAAGCCGCTCTGCCCTACAGACCTATGTTTACACGCTAGAGGCACGGATGTAGTAGCAGCACATACAAAGCCCAGTATCCCTGTCCCCCGCTCCATCCACGGAGGCTGCAGGCGGGCGCAGTCCTGACATTTCATCTCCAGAGAGAGAAGTTCATTTCCTTTTACATACAAACTGCTGTGGTGCGGCTGACAGCATGGACGCGGCACCACCTACAGCAGCAGCAGAATGGGATCACTTACCTCCCCGCGCTGAGAGAGCCGCTTCTATGTAATGACCTTTCCCTGCATCCTTTGCTTTAAAATCTAGGAATATCGATTTGCTTTTAACTTTGCATTAAGAGCCCTGTTGTTCCAAAGCAGAAGTGAGTTTCCCGTTACGGTCGGGACCCCCCAGGATTCTGCCACCTGTTCTGAGCTGTAAATAGAGTATTACGGGCACCTGTCAGCCACACACAGCGAGGACGCCGACTGTCAGCTCCGTCAGGGATGGCTTCCTGCACAGGTGACTTCTCCCCCAATGTAAGATGCATTAGAAGTCATAACTGCTCATATATCATCATTACATAGAAACTAATATCCCGGGGAGAAACAAGGATACAGAGTCTGGCGCACAGAGGGGACAATCTGTACTGCAGAATAATAGTGACCGGCCCTAGATTTGAATTTGAGCAATTTTGAATTTACATGTACTACAGAGCCGTGCTTGGGGAGGTCAGAGGCACACAGGGGGAAGCAGTGGGGCACACGGGGAGGTAGGAGGCAGAGCCACTGATGGGAGAGACCTGCCTATATTACTGGTGACTCATGGAAACGGGTAAAGGAGGAGCAGTAAGGAGAGATGGGGGCAGGGACATATGTGAGAGATGAGCTGTAGCCTTCTATGGGGATACGGTCGTATTGTCGACACTACTTTAGGTCGACAGGTGGCAAGGTCGACATGGGTGAAGGTCGATAGGTGTCAAAGTTGACATAGGACAAGGTCGACACAGCATTAGGTCGACATGTTTTTTTTTACTGTTTTTTAAGCCGACATGTGCCGACAGGCGGTATTTCATGCCCTACCATCCACTAGGGCGTGGTGGGAGAATAAAAGGGAGAATAAAATAGTGTGCCGAGCACAGCGAGGCACCGTGCCCGAAGCATCGCGAGCAAATTCCAACCGTGTCCATGTCGACTGTGTTGACATTCGGGTAAAAAAAAAATCAGTAAAAAAAGAAATAAAACCATGTCGACCTTCCTACCTGTCGACCTAACCCATGTCGACCTAACACTGTGTCCCTTGCCACATGTCGACCTAGACACCTGTCGACCTTGGGGGGGGTGTAATTCCATCTAGGATCAGGACATTGTACAGCGGGACTGCATTTACATCCAATCTCCTCCATAATTACACAGTACAGAGAGATAATCCCCAACCAGTCATAGGGGCCATTACCCTCTCACTGTGCTGCCTGAGGATCCTCCCCCGGGACGGGTGATGTGAGCTCACACTGCCTGACATCTAATTATCTGACTCCGTGATCCCAGCACGTTTCTGTCGTACCTTATGGCCGCCGTGTACAGAGGCTGCAGCTGCTGAGCTGGGGGTACTATCGGTCCTCTGTCCCAGCTATAGAGCCCCCTCCTAATACCCGCGCTCGGTCGCTGGACAGCAGACATACATATAGCACATGAACACGCTGGGATCGCAGCCAATGCCCGGAATACTGCAATCCACAGCCAGGGTACTTACGTCAGACGTCTTGGACTTGCCCGTGTCTTGGCGGTCCTTCAGCATCTTCTCAATGACACCGCTGCGGCCCCACACGTTAAACACGGTCCTACCGTGTTGGAAGCCGACATCCTGGGGGGGGGTGGGAGAAAGGGGTTAATACCATCCCAGCATACAGGAGTAAAACGTCCCAAATTAACCCAGTCCGTCCCGGTCACATCTGCTTCATATCTTGTACCGGACACAATAAGACATTTTGGGGGTTGATTCGCAAGGCTGCGAATTCGCAGCCTTGTGAGTCCACCAAAACCCACCTTGAGAATGGTGGCCTGGCCGCTACCCATTCGCAAGGGCGAGTTCGCTTGCAGGGGCTTGCAAATGGATGTTACACAGTAACATCCATTCGAAGCCTAGTGGGATCCACCCACATCCTTCGATGGTTGGCGACTGCTGCGTACAAACCAGAATAACCCCCATTGTCTGTATTTGCTAAAATGAGCATTGTCGGACTGTACCAGCATCCGGAACGGTGACAGAGACGTGGCTTATTGCTTTGTGGCCCTCTAGACTTGTGGGATTTAAATCCCGCTTCGTTCTGCCTTCTCCCTCATTCCCTTTCAGATGTATGAGCCGGATCCCCTCATACAGCGTATAAGCAGCGTAAGGAATACAGACAGATGCGCCAAAGGCTTTGTCCTGGCTGCTCTGAATTACAGGAGGGCAGTGGCCGTTGTCACGGGTGATGTCGCCGCGGGAGACGTCAGGGGCCGGTCGAACAAGGACAATATGTATTTTATGCTAATTGAGATGTTGGGAAGTCATCCCGCATAAGAGACCGTAATAAGGAATCTTTGTGAGGAAGACGAGGGCCTAATGCGCAGACCCCTGGGCTGATAAATGGCTGCGCAATTCTCATTGGAAATTCAAACAGCACTCCATTCTGCAAAGTGAGTGTATTAAGTGCCTTGTGGGTTACAGAGAGAGCGGCGGAATACGTCGCGTCAGGATCCGTAGTCGTTGACAACCGTAACTGCCTGGGCTGTAAAACGGATGATGGTCATTAGCCTTCATGCTGCCTAAAACTGTAATTAAGCTTTCTCATGCAATAAGCCAGACATTGTCATTATAACGAGGGGAGGGGGCCGGTCACATCCACTCGGCTGAAGAGCCGCAAGATTGCCGTAGATCAAAAGGCGGACACTTCACTGATCGTCTGAGTGAGCGCTACATATGTACAGATCATGTGGCAGAACACGTAACCGCACTGGGTGCGGGCGCTGACAGATACGCTGCACCAAATCCCACTGTAGAGCCGTGGACAGGATTATTAGTCCCTAACACATTATATCTGCCATTATCTTCCAGATGTTACTGGAAATTACACAGTTCCATGACGCAATGGCATATATTCAATGCCGTGGGCGAGCGGTGACTGCGAGCAGGACTTTTTGCACCCTGTCAGTATTCAACTGACCCCCCCTCATTCGCAAATTCCCCCTCGCTCCGTTTTTTGAGCGAGGGGGAATTTGCGAATGTGCCTCCAAAAGCTGCGAGAGCCGAGGCTAATTACAGCGAGTTTGCTGCACTAGCCGCGGCTCTCGCAGTTTAGGGGAATCCTCGCCGTTCTGTGACTGCGAGGATTCCCCCGGAACGTTGCATAGTGCGAGCGGCCGGCGCGGGGGTTAAACTGCGAGGATCACTGGTTTTCTGTGATCCTCGCAGTTTAACCCCCTCGCCGGCCGCTCGCACCGGCATTGAATACTGCACAATGTCATCTAAAATTAAAGCATAGTAAAAATATACATGGATCCAGCAAAAAAGCCCCAGACCGTCACCTGCCCCAGACCGTTCCTAGCCCAGCCCTAAGCCACAGGCCGTCACCTGCCCCAGACCGTTCCTAGCCCAGCCCTAAGCCACAGGCCGTCACCTTCCCTCTTCCATGTCTGAAAGTTGAGATCCCGTGGGGGTTTTGCCGATAAAAGCATTGTAAGATTTGGGGCTTAAACACGGCGAGATTTTTTAGACTCCGCTTAATAGGCCCCACCTTCAGAGGAACCATCTTTTTCCCTTGGTGTACAGAAACCCTAACGAATGCCAAGCATGGTGGGCGCAAATCCCCCCATTCCCGGTGGAACCCGACATATCTGGGATACCTACACAGATCTCATCGAACTTTCCAAATTCCAGTGTTCCGTATCGGTCGATGGGCGGCCTGATGTATTCGCAGTACTCGTTATTCATCACCATCTCCAGCTGGCGCACGCAGCACACGTACGCCAGGCGGGTCTGGATCTCCGCCATGTTCAGCACCTGGCAGAGGATAATACGGTTAGAGAGATCCCAATCACCCGGCCCTCCTGGTCGTATTCCATGTCCGGAGACCTCCAACCAGATTGCCGGGTTTTGCAGCAACAAGAACCCTAGATCACAGTCAGACAGCCCGCGGCCGAACCACAAACGTGAGCCTTGTGCTGTCGAAGCGGCTGTAACGCTGCAGGTCGCCTACATCAATCTCTCTCTCGTCCCACCGCTGCTAAATGAACAGTTGGTCTCAGCCGCATTCTGGAGTTAATCAGAATTGGCCTCTGCATTTTATTACTGTCGTTCCATGGGAGAGTATTTATGCGTCGCGGCAGGGCCAGGCACATAGAGGCCACATGATCCGCAGCACCTTATAGAGAATATTGCTATCGGCACCTTTGCCGGAGGAGCTGACAATCTATATTACCTATAACATTAACACAACATTTAGGTATGTTTTTGGAGTGTAGGAGGAAACCGGAGCACCCAGAGGAAAACCCATGCAAACAGGGGAGAACATACACACTTCACACAGATGGACCAAGAATGTCCAAGTGCGCAAGTCAAAGTTTTCCATTTCAGTCCAGGTTTTGGTGATATCCATGCTGTAGGCAAGAAGGTGAAATCAAACTGGCTGAGGTACTAATGAAGTCACCTGTGCTCAAGCATGGCTATGCGTAAAACCTGGTCTGTAATGGTGGAGATTGGGAGACTTGGAAACTGCGCGGAGCTTACAAGCGTGATGAGAATTCTAGAGAGTCAGATCTCACTTCCGTGCCCGTCTCTGCTGGATTTGCACGCAGCGACATAAAAATCCCGATCATGGGTTAACCACCGCCATTACATGCGGACACAAAATCTATCCCTGTTTGTCGCGGCTGAATGCATGGCTGCCCAGAGATTTCCGCATCGCCTCGCGCGTTAGTCACGGTGTGGATTCGCACCGATACACCTGGGAAATCTCACCTTGACTCTTTCTGCCAGCGGGTTCCACCGCTTCCACAGCAGCCACCAGCCGGACAGGGCGTCTCCGTAGTTTGTGAGGTCGGTCTCATCTCTGCTGCCCACATCGATGGCTAGTACCACTTTAGCACCCATGGAACGGGCCACGTCGGCTAGAAGACATCGGGGTGAGAGTAAGATGTTACCGGTCAGGTCCTGGACAGGGGTCAGCCACAGAGAGAGCTGGAGCCCTTTATCTAGGGATAGTTATAAATGGCAGACGGCAGGGGTACGGGGAGTGGGACGGGTAGCCTGTATTCCGTGAGGTGTTCCGGTCCCCCCGCTGTGATACACTGACCATAACTACATGACCAGGAAACACACTGCAAGGCGCTGACACAATAACTGTATTCTGTCGGCTTACAGTGAATGCCACCCGATGCCAAGTCTCTCTGTACAGGTGTGTGCCAGGGGGCGAGGAGCCCGTACGCCCATATAAAGGGTTTAACTTTCTGTATTGTTGGCTACAAATCTGCACCAATGCTATCACTCAGCGGCCAAGTTACACAATACTGCGGACATCTGAAAAACACCCACATGCGACCAATCGGATGGCGGCTCTCATCTCTACTGAATAGAGTTTGTAAAATGACAGGAAGCGTCTCATGGCGTGAGATGGTAGCTGGTACGCCCTGTGTCCTACATACAAATAAGTACCTATTCTCACACTTGTTGTCACCATGTATACCTGGGAGATTGTTGATGTATCCTCCATCCATCAACAAATGCCCGTCTTTGGGGTCACAGAGAGGAGGCATGTACCCAGAGAGTGACATGCTGGCACGGACATATCGCCATAGACAACCTGCAAAAAAAAAATACAACAGTAATAAATAAAAATCAACTATATGGGAACTGGTGACATCAGGGATAATGAATGCAGCCTATCCAGTCACTAGGAGTCAGTGACCTCACTGAAAGTGCAGCCTATCCAGTCACTAGGAACCAGTGACATCACTGAGAGTGCAGCACTATCCAGTCACTAGGAGCCAGCGACATCACTGAAAGTGCAGCCTATCCAGTCACTAGGAGCCAGCGACATCACTGAGAGTGCAGCCTATCCAGTCACTAGGAGCCAGCGACATCACTGAAAGTGCAGCCTATCCAGTCACTAGGAGTCAGTGACATCACTGAAAGTGCAGCCTATCCAGTCACTAGGAGTCAGTGACATCACTGAAAGTGCAGCCTATCCAGTCACTAGAACCAGTGACATCACCGAGAGTGCAGCCTATCCAGTCACTAGGAACCAGTGACATCACTGAGAGTGCAGCCTATCCAGTCACTAGGAGCCATTGACATCACTGAGAGTGCAGCCTATTTAGTCACTAGGATCCAGTGACATCACTGAGAGTGCAGCCGAACCAGTGACACCACTGCAAATGACTTCACTGAGAATGCAGCCTTATCCAGTCACTAGAAAATAGTGACATCATTGTGGCTGCAGCCTATCCATATAGTGGGTACCAGCGACACCCCGATACATGAAGAACTACTCTGGGTCTTAGTGATGTCACTAATTCTTAGCGAATGGATAATTTAAAATTGGTTCCGAAGAACAAATATTTACACTGAGACATGTAATGGGTGGAATTATTCTGGGCAACAAGAACATCATTCATTATACCAATCGGACGTGAACTGTCACCGACAACAGGGCACGCTCCATAACTGGGAAATGACGGTGTAATGACTCACATGGATGTACAAGCACTGTAACACAGACCTGTCCCAATGATGTGACCACATGATAGGAGAGAGCAGGGTGGCAACCTCTCCCCCTTGCACGTAACGTGCACTTATCGGCATCTCACACAAATGATTTACAAGCAGTGTTGAAGCCATCACACGTAGATCTTTGGGAATTCTCATCCCCCGCTGACAGCACCAACCGCGTTCTGTCAATATGCACTAATCTCTCTGTGCAAATGCAATCATGCATTATTCATCTCTCAGATACCGACAGAGACATCTCTGCGTGGTCTTCCATAAACCCCCCGCAGATGCGCACTACTGCTTCCGGGATTATTGGCAGGGCTGTGTTTTATGGAAAGGGCAGCGGAATACACAGAGGTGTTCTCTATTTGTACCCCAATAATAATTTCCCATAGGGACAATAACCATCAGGTGGGTCCTACAGTACAGCATACGTGAAGCCTTGTGAAAATTGAATCCACAGCAGATTTAAGAACACGTCAAGTTACCGAAATACCCCAGAATATAATATATTACCAGCTATTTATATGGCGCACACATATTCTGTGGCGCTGTACAGAGAATATTTGGCCATTCACTGCCCCAATGGATGTTCCAATCGACCACATGTACACACACATACCATCGAACCAATTAACCTACCACTATATATATGGAATGTGGGAGGAAACCGGAGTACACGGTGGAAACCCACGCAGGCCCTGGGAGAATATACAAACTCCACACAGTAAATATAGTGCTGCCCATAAGGCGGGCATTTAGGTGCTTTAAAACCAAATCATTTTTAGGTTGCTCCAAGAACGGATGCTGGATGGGATAGACCAGGGGTAGCCAACTGCAGTCCTCGAGAGCTACCAACAGTTAACGTTTTCCAGGTTTCACAGAATCACAAGTGAAGAAATTAGCTCCACCTGTGGATCATTTATAATGTGTCAGTCAGTAATGAGTGCACCTGTGCAGCAGCTAGGTGATCTAGAAAATGTGAACTGTTGGTTGCTCTCGAGGACTGGAGTTGGCTACCACTGGGATAGACAGTAGATGTGGTTGGACCTTGTTGGCTTTGCCAGTTGAATGGCTTGCAGGAATCTCGCTTATGCCTGCGAATTACAGGCTGTTACCTTTAAATTACAATGTAAAACAGACTCCAATAACACGATCGCGTGGTAGCAGCTGAGACTATTACAGAATGGAACAGCTAAGCACGCAAGTGACCAGAATAGATGCCAGTTAATTCAGGGGCATTTTAAGAGAGGAGGAGGGCTCAGACTCTAATGTGCAGAGGTCTCCTGGAAAGTGGCGGAGCGGCCATTTTTCTGGTGATTTCTCTACTACGCATGAGTAAAAAATGTGAAGGAAATTACCACAATCTAGTTGATTTTTACAGCGCTGCGGTATAACGGAGGGATAAGTATTCAAGAATTGGGTTAGTTTACGGTGTGGGCCCTCCTGGATTCAGAGTCCCCTAGTGTGGGTCATCAATTCATCAGTTGTTTACAGATTATGTGGGGGAAGCAAATTAGCAAGCGTAATTTACAGTGGGCTTATTGATCCCCTGGGATTTGCCCGGGCTACCTGGATCTAAAAAAAAAACAAGGCTCAGAGGTGTGTTCCAAAGCCTCTCTGCTCACTACATCCTGTGTCTTGTGACTGTGGTTGCCATGGTGTTCATGACACTGAAGAGTATTCAATTACTGATCACAATCTGAAGAATGAGGAATAGAGAAGTTTAAACAATAAAAGAAAAAACTTTTATGGCAAAATGGACAAAAAAAAACTTTTGGATCCAGGCTTTGGCTATAACATATTTGACTATTTTTCAGCCACCTCTTGCAGAGTGCTGCAGCCCCAATATAACCTGCCCGGTGCCCTTCGGGTGCAAGAAGGAGGAATCAGCAACAAGAGGAACAGCAAGAGGGCATTCAAAGCAGTTTTGTTGCCAATAGATAAAGGTGTAAGAAGGCATTAATCTGTGGATTTGGGAACACATTGTCAGCTGAAGTGGCGCGCACACAACCGCCACCCCTCCGGCTTTTCCTGACGGCGCCGCTGTTCCTGTCTGTACAAAAAGGATTACAATAGTAAGAGTAATCACGCTGATGAGGAGTTGCCACAGCAGACACGAGATAAAGATTGTTATTACATCTAAACAGGCTTAAAAGCGAAGCCCAAATGTATTGTTGCAGCTATGTCTCAAAGACTTCAGCTGAAGTGCTGCCGGATCATTGTAGGAGGAATAATGGGCAGAGTGGCACTGGGGACCGTCCCTTTGAATACTGGGAAGAAAAGAAAAGCTCTTTGGATTCTCTTGTGCATAGTGGCGGCGGTCCAGCCTCTGATGTGTAATCAGACAGAGCGTTCCGTACAGACATCGTTGCTAAAAGTGATGATCACGGGGGGAAAATAAAGAAAGCATTGAAAAACCGGCATTTACCAAGGGAGGATCTACAATGGAGAGTTCCAGTGGGCATGAGATAATAATGGGTGACTGTCTCTAGAGGACTGCGTTCAGTGATGGGGACAATGAGCAACTTGAGGAAACCCTTCAGATGCAAGAACGACGTACACTGGCGCGAAAGTAGCTGGTTTAGGGTGCGGGCACCAAAGACAACCCGACTGTGCCATGTCCTAGCGCCACCACTGCCCCCCCCCCCCCCCCCCAACATGGCAGCTAGGCGCCTTGAGTCCTGTTGGAAAAAAGTGTGCGATATAAATTAAACTAACTTACTAATCGTCTGGTATTTTGGTCTAGATGTATCAACCTTCAAAAAGGGCTAAAATGGAGAATAATAAATTACCAGCCAATCAGCTCCTACCTCTTATTTTTCAAACCCTGTAACATGGCAGCTAGGAGCTGATTGGCTGGCTGTTTTATCACTCTCCAATTTATCCCTTTTTGATCTTGATACATCTGGCCCTCAATCTCTCTCCAAGCATTGATACATCTCCCCCTCTAAGTGTCCCATATATAAAAGGTACAAGAGGTGTCATTTTTCTAGTGACATCTTTGTATACGTGTGTTGCCACTTTCAAGGTCAACAGGCCCTTAAAATCGACAGGTACAAAAAGTTGACAGGATGAAATGGATGACATGGCACTGGTCAACACACATGGTTGATGCAAAGGCTTCCCTCTCAACCTTTTACCCAACAAGGAATATGATTGGGAGAAGTAGCCTAATTTGGGCTACACATGGCTTAAAATGGTACCCCAAAAAACTTTGTGTCGACCACTTCTGTGTCAAAATTACAACTGTGTCGCCCTATGACTCAACCTATGCCATGTCGATCCAATGATTCATACCTCACACAAACACATGACACACATCTACATGGATGCACCAATATTAGCACACACGTGTGCCGGATTAAGCCTTTGAGGGGGCCCGGGTCACTTTAGACAGGGGGGGGGCCCTCCCACTTGTCATTACAGAGAGAGAGAGAGAGAGATAAAATGCCATATGAAAATCCTGTGTTTGTCCCTCTGTACAGTACTCTGTAGGAGCCCTGACATGCTCAGTGCTGATTAAAAACCTTCCCATGACAAGTCCGCTGCTGCTGCTGTCCTCCATGGGCCTGAGAAGAATATAATGAGCTCCACTAAGCAGAGCTCAGCACAAGCCGCTCAGCCTCTGACTTTTTGTGCAAAGTCTCATGGGATTTAGTCAACTCCCAGTAATGCATTGTACACTTGTGCAGTCATGGGGCCTTGGCTCCCGATGCTCAGGACCAATAATCGTTGTGACTTTGGCAGTTAGATGAAGATTCAGCACTACCCCATGCGCACTACATTTAGCTTAAAAGATTGTTGTTTTTTTTAAAACCAAACTACATGCCAACAGGGGGCCACCTGTGCCCCTCCCTCTGAGGGAGGAGTCAGATGCAGTCGCGTTGCATTCGCTGCTGCTTCCTTGGAATCAATGCCTCCTGCTGCAGTAGTGTTGGATCTCCGCCTGAGGACCCAGCATCGGATCACTCTCTCTTGGGCGACTTATGGCAGTCATGGGGACGAGCAGGTCAGCCGTTGCCGGGCGTAGGAAATAAAAGTCTGTGCAACCACAGAGCTCTCTGGCCTCTCCCTTCGCCCTAAACGGTGGCACCATGCTGCATAACACGAATTGTGTTAAAACGAATTGCAAAAACCCCACAGATTTTGTGGCAGGATTTAAATCCGTGTTGTTCAAAATGCAAAACCGGACGCGTTGTATTGGCGACTGTATATTTCCCAGCCCGTTACACCGGGTTTTGCCTTTAAAACATAAATAATAATAATAATAATAAATGATGAACGGAAATCTGATCGCTGCTCATAAAATAAACCACAAGACATTAGTAAATAGGACATAAAACACCCTAATGAATGTTCCGGGAAGGAGCAACGCCTCCGGGAATTCCTGCCTCCGTAGATAGAGGTAGAGGGCAGCTGGTCCCCTGTACTCATTAGGTGGCGGATTGTGTGGGTGTGAATCTGCCGACTGAAGGATTAATGATGCAGGGAAGTCTCTTCATGAGTCACCTGTCAGATCTGAGACCGTTAATGGAACCGTCTAGTGCAGGGATAATACGCCGATGTCAGGCTGGCCACGGATCATGCCACAGCTCCCACCGCTACTGCCCTCTCTCCCATTACAGTGCACAGGCTGCGGGGGCCCTCAGTACACGAGCAGGCCTCACCTCAGGACAACGCAGCTCCTGCCACTACTGCCCTCTCTCCCATTACAGCGCACAGGCTGCGGGGGCCCTCAGTACACGAGCAGGCCTCACCTCAGGACACCGCAGCTCCTACCACTACTGCCCTCTCTCCCATTACAGCGCACAGGCTGCAGCGGACCTCAGTACACGAGCAGGCCTCACCTCAGGACACCGCAGCTCCCACCACTACTGCCCTCTCTCCCATTACAAGGCACAGGCTGCGGCGGCCCTCAGTACACGAGCAGGCCTCACCTCAGGACACCACAGCTCCCACCACTACTGCCCTCTCTCCCATTACAACGCACAGGCTGCAGCGGACCTCAGCACACGAGCAGGCCTCACCTCAGGACACCACAGCTCCCACCACTACTACCCTCCCATTACAATGCACAGGCTGCAGAGGACCTCAGTACATGATCAGGCCTCACCTCAGGACACCGCAGCTCCCACCACTACTACCCCTCTCTCCCATTACAGCACACAGGCTGCAGAGGACCTCAGTATGTGAGCAGACCTCACCTCAGGACACCACAGCTCCCACCACTACTGCCCTCTCTCCCATTACAGCACACAGGCTGCAGAGGACCTCAGTATGTGAGCAGACCTCACCTCAGGACACCACAGCTCCTACCACTACTGCCCTCTCTCCCATTACAGCGCACAGGCTGCAGAGGACCTCAGTACATGAGCAGGCCTCACCTCAGGACACCACAGCTCCCACCACTACTGCCCTCTCTCCCATTACAACGCACAGGCTGCAGCGGACCTCAGCACACGAGCAGGCCTCACCTCAGGACACCACAGCTCCCACCACTACTACCCTCCCATTACAATGCACAGGCTGCAGAGGACCTCAGTACATGATCAGGCCTCACCTCAGGACACCGCAGCTCCCACCACTACTACCCCTCTCTCCCATTACAGCGCACAGGCCGCGGTGGCCATCAGTATGTGAGCAGACCTCACCTCAGGACACCGCAGCTCCCACCTCTATTGCCCTCTCTCCCATTACAGCGCACAGACTCCTAGATAAGACCTTTATGACTTCCAGGGATGTATAGCATACCAACATTCACAGCAACATGGCCTTAAATCCTCTGTGCCTGGCATCACTGGCTCTGAATAGAGTTCCCACAGAATGCGGTCATCATTCATTCCTTACAGCCGGTCTGCCTGCTCTCACTTTCATTTGTTTGCCAGTTCCTCCCTCTTCTGCATGCGTCACTTGTTTTTTATATCAATTCTTTTCTCTTTTACTTCTGTGTTGTACTGGAGACTGTTTTATTAATTAGGTCACAAGTCATTCACATAAAACACTAACTACCCCCCCCCCCCCCACACACACACACCCACACCCACACACCACACTTTTATTAATAGCAACACCTGTTATTATTCATATCTAGACTAGATTAAAGTCTTTCCTAGCCAATAGGAAAGCTGCACTGACACTTCGGACAGTGGAGTCAAAGTATCATAAGCCTTGGACAAAGTAGCAGCCAATCAGCTCATAGCTGCCATGTTAAAGGCTGTTTTCGAAAAATGACAGTTAGGGGGCTGGTTGGCTAGCACTTTATCTCTCTGCAAGGCTTAGTACATCTGCCCCAGCGTGTGCCGTCAGGATGACGCACTTACACCTAATATACAATATGAACTTTTCCCAGCCAGTAAAGCCCAAACGTTGACAGCGCTCAGTAATTATTGTGCCGACACACGTGACGTATATAGGGGAAAACACAGAAGCGATTATACCTTATACAGAACGCAGAACGACATGGCTGATACGTTACCGCAATGACTTTAAAGGGGTGCGGCTCAATACATCTACAATAAAAAACTGGGCAGCCAATAGGTCGACATTCAAAGTCCAACAAGTTTTTGGATGTTATTTTTTTTTTATGTAGATCTATCGACCGGATACTGATAACAATGCACCCGCCCAGGAGCCACCTAGCTGGGGAAGCGCATGACCGACACCAACTGTATACAGGACAGTAGGTGGCGGCAGCAGCTGGAGGTCACCTACCGTCAGTGTGCACTCGCATCGCAGAGGCCGTGATGTCCGTGGTGATGTTGAAATACGGAATCCAGAGATCCTGCAGAGAAACATATAAAATGTTTTTATCTAGCGTCTGACGTGGCGGCATCCGTACACACACACACACACACACACACACACACACGGAATGGCGTTAATGCCGGACTGCTTGCCTCGATCTGCTTGTCCTTGAAGATGCTGCTGATGCTGCTGTTGAAGGCAGCTCCGGAGAACATGGATGTGATGGGGTAGGTCAGATCTAGGACCTTCTTGAAGACGGAGGTCATGTCCTTAGTGGGAGATACAAGCACGTGAGGTGACTTTAGGATCAGATTTAGCGCAGCGTCAGCAAATGATACATTACACTCTACTATATTGTCCCGATTCCCACGTTTATCACTTTATCACACATGTAGCAGCTCGTTCTCCAAATAAATGACTTAAATCCAGAAAAAGCTTTATGCGATGTGAAGCAGTCGGGTGACGCAGGATATCGCACCCAGGAAGGTTACGCCGCTGGGTGTCCCCGTGGTGAGGAGCGATGGGGGAAACAGGCGGTCCAATTACCTCTATATCTCTCTATGTGGGGTGCTCCATTATATTGAGATTGATGCGAGAAGTCTGGATTGGACATGACACCAGCCAAGGTGGCAACTGGAGTTGCAGGTGAGCCATCTACACCTGGGTACCATAGCGCAGCACGGAAAGCATAGCGGGCGCAAAGCAGATTTGGACACACCCATGGCGGGGAGGCGGTGTATGTGTACTCAGTTGGTTAGGACTTGACAGCTAGGGTGGGCATCTTTAAGGGGCGACAATCTTCAAGTCCGTAGGCAAATATTCCCGCTCAGGTTGGGGTGTAGCGGCGCAACTCATGGATTTAATGCTAACCGCTGCCACTGTGCAACGTTCCCCATCCTTTGTATACAGCAAGTTTGACTGTGTATAAGGAATTTTGGATGGGCAAACAAGAGCCGGGACACACACAGGCAATACTTTCCGACTTCCGCTTAAATTGCATTATCACGGCTGCGGTCTACAGCGCCGGGAATCTAATGGAACACGACAGCAGGATTGAAATCCTGTTTCAGCATGCAGCCGCCCCAATTATTTCTAGGTGACCCAGTTAGGGCAGTGTCACGGAATTGTTCAAACACGGCGAGCTGGAATTATCAGACATTAGTGCCGCAAACAGATTGGATGTTACGGAGATTCTCGGCCCCCTTCTGCCGCGGCCTCAGCACTGAGTTATGCAGACATTCGTTATTCCGCAGAGGTAAACACAGGATCGGACGCTTTCTCCGGGAAGGGATTAAGTCCTCCTGTAGTTTGCCAGCCAAGTAGAGACGGAGCGATGGCTGCGCTGCAAATAAGCTAAGCCTTGTGCGCTCTGTGAGGCCGATCAGCGTAGTTGTGTTTTCAGTAATTAAGTTGCCACCTTTCCGCGGGAGATGCCGGGATCTGTGGCGTGTGGTAATGGGATTACTAAGCAGGGGGAGAGGAGGATAGTTGTTTTCACCTATCACACAGACACGGTTTAGTCCGTTGTGCTGGATTCCTATACCGACATCACCAGCGTCTATTTGTGCAACTGGAAAGAGATGGAGCCCGCACACTTAGCCGCCATCTTCTGATGGCATTTCCCAACATGCTGGACAATGATCAGACCTGTTAATTTCTTTAGGGGCTTATACGAATTTGAGCACAAAGGAGAACGCAACCGCACCTGTACTACCGGTCGCTCACCTGCGACTTTGTGCCGATGGAACCCTTTTGTTCGAGTATACAGTATATCCATTTAGCCGAATGTGCAAGGATTGAGATGCTGGCTTTTAGTAATACTGTAATATTGTATATCAGGGCTCAAGAGCGATGTCTTTTACAGAAGAAACCTAAATAAGTTGCCATCAACTGTTCAGCATCCATTGATGGTCTGAGTATGATGGGGAATCAGAAATGTGCTTAATGCATGGGGAAAACACAAACTATCGATGGGCTAACTGCCGCGCTACTGTATCACAGGGGTGGACCAGAGGAAAACTACTCACCATGGACCACTCCCGGGCCCGGATTCTCATGCGGTTGAAGCTGCGTTCCTCTGCGTACAGCGCCCCCATAAAGGACCCTATAGACGTCCCACCGATCAGATCGATAGGAATCCCGCACTCAGTCAAGGCTTTGATGATACCTACTTGCGAGCAGCCCCTGAAAGAGGGAGGAGACAGCGAATCTTTATTCAAATGACTACGCAGCTGATTAGCGGGCAACACCCACTCAAAATCTGACGCCATTAAAAACATTCAGACATACCGTCCACGACCTGAAAACAGTGGCCTGTACCTGGAGGATTATGGGTAATGCAAAAAACATCAGTGTGCAGTTAGTCTGAGTGAAGGGAAACAGATGGGTCTGGGGCTACAGGTGGCTGCTAGGACCCGTTCTCTGCGGCCCCCCGCTCCGTCCTGGGTCATAGACCTGTTCTTATATTATCTAGTCCGGCGCAGTCCTGATAGTCGGCAGTGAGGGTATTTACACAGAAGTAGAATTGTAATTATATTACACACAAAACCATAATTACTCATTACGTGACCCCAGAGATTTGGGAAATGGCACATTTGCATAATTCTAATGAATTCAGCGCCATACGTACCGATACCCCTGTAATAAACAGGCCGATGGAATAACACAACCGCCATCAGAAATGTTTCAAGGGGACATTCATAACAATTTATAGGTGACCTTATAAAGCTCAGTCTGATCAATCCACTTGTATCTGGTGCCACGACATGCAGTAATGGCGCAGTGCCTCGGAGGTGACACAACAATGCGGGTCACTGATACACTTCAAATCTGAGACTTCTAACAATCCATTGGGGAATATTTTTGTCTCATGTGACAGAATCCAAATAAGCGCCAGTATTATTATAGTTTATAATATGGCGCCACAAGTGTTCCGCAGCGCCGAATAGAATAAATAAACAAATAAAAGTAATAATAAGAGACATAGGTGAATCGTAACAAAATCCTCCCATAATCCCCAGGGAAAACCGCAGTCAGGGGGGTGGGGGGGGGGTGTTACTCGCTAGCCTCGCGCCGATATCATTATCCCACTTTGCAGATCATTACTCATCACTTAATTGCAAACGGTATTTTAGTCTCTCCACCAAAGACACGCAGATTACGCGCTGTCAGCCTGATTTACATACATCTCACTACCCCTCCCCCGACCTTGAGCAACATCTCCCCCAACCCCCCCCCCCCCCTTCCCCATAACAGAACTTTCCCTACGAAGAAGGATCTTTAATCTTGTGTTTAGCTGTGCCATCTGTACGCTGCGGCCGCGTTGCCCCCCGGCACAGTCTATTACCATTAGAGACCCTATTTATCTAACAAAAGACTCCAAAGACACAAGTCGCTGTACACCGGCTGCATCGCTGCCTGCTCGGAAATAGAAACGCGCAACCAGACGGAGCAGAGAAATAAAATACCCTGATCTGTTTCTGCAAATTCATTTTCATCCACGTAGAATTCGTACAAATATGGGGGTTTATTCCGAGCGGAACGCTGCTGGGCGAATCTGCATGGGGACGAATAATCAAAAGACTGCGCGTGTGTCTGGGACGTAGCGTATATAAGCGAGGCCAAACAGTCACAATATAATACAAAGAATTTAATAGCAGGCCCCTCGCACCTTGACTGACAAGAAGCCGCTGTTTATGCAGGGTAACCTGATGTTGTCAGGGAAAATGCAGGCGCACCCAGGAATCACCTGGGAGGACGTAAGCGCTGGCATTGATCCCCCTCATTCTGTCGCAGAGTTGTGGAAGGGTCTGGGTTACGCACAGACTGCGCACACCGGGAAAAAAACATTTGATGCTCTGCAAAATCACCCATCAGCGACCAGGTCTGAAAAACCCCCATAATCCACAGACGGTGCAAATGTGTGTGTCACAGAGCAAACTCTGATGTCACCACTGATCACTGGGTGAGCTGTGATGTCATCACTCCAGTGTCCAGTTGGCAAATGTGTGCATTGTAACGTGCAAGCGGCTACAAATGATTCCCAAAAAAAGCAGAAGCGACCTTGGCTTCCTGTGACCTGTGAACTCACGGGATGCGCTGAAAGAAAGTCGCGTATCCGTGTGATTTGCCGCAGAAATAATTGCATGGCGTTTAGCAACCGGAGCAGTTAAATCAGTAAGCGATGGACTGGCTGTATTATTACAATGGTTACTAATAATGTCAGGAGCGGAACGCAGACTGTGTGATCCCTGCAGGCGATACGTACAAGTCCTGTATCCTGTATCATGCCAGCTTATCTCACGTAGAACATACACGACCCGTAAGCGATCTATGCACTCTGCACATCCCGCTGGTGTTTCCGCGTCAGCGGCACGCTGGTGTATGCACTGGTGTGTGAGTGTAATGTGCTCTGAGGGGTTACACAGCCAGAGGAGTGAGTGAGGGACAGAACAGGGTCCAGCTGCCCACCCTATATAGTCTCTCCCAGACAGGTCTGATGTGTACGCAGGACATATACTGTGTGACCGGCTTATCATATCATCTGTATGGGGACTAGGATATTACACCAGGCATGTGAGAGACACGCAGAGCTGAACGTATGCCAGATTGCAGAGATTATCATGTGAGTTTTCTCACTGCGCACCCTCCGGGACTATGCGCAAAAATACGCGCAAAAGTCATGTAGTGCGGCGGCATCTCCCCAAAGATGCAGTGTCAGGTCATCTCCGATACCACTAACTGGCAGCATGAACCAAGTGGTCCAGCAAACGGCCCGCCGCTACACACTAAAATCCCTGGCCTCTTCCCTCCCCCTAAACGGCAGTGACATGCCTCTGTATAGACAAACTATGCTTGTGACTGCCCCCAACTGGCATCAGACTATCAATCACTGACTCGCTGACGCCGTTTTTACTTCAGTCCTTGCAGTACGGGTCCTGCACACGTGCAATCAGTACTTTGCGCCGGATACAGCAGTTCCTCCCCATAGAGTACTAGTCACTGAGGATTAGCGTTGTACAGTGCGTATTGTGCTACAAAGCGTCTGCGGACACATCCGTACACAGTTACAGATCTCCTTCAGGGCATGATACACCCGGATAAGTCCCGTTATGCAGCACAAAACCCTGTAATTACTACTTGTACCCTGTATCATGAGATCACAGAATCTGCGGCGTTACCTTGTGAATGATGATACAACGTAATTATAGCACCTGTCTGCAGCTATGTTACAACATATCATTATTATACGTACAGTGGTGACAGGTGTCATTCTCCGGAAGTCTTACACTGTTATATGATCTAGCAAAACTAGCCTTAATTCCATCGGAATCGCTCCGGGAACGAGAGTTAATCCGAGCACAAAAGCAATGGTGGGGAAAGAACGAGGACAAGTCGGGCAGGAGACGCTCTTCCTGGCTGCCGGGCATAACACGCAGCCCACTCCTACAGCGGGTAAACTAGGAGATCAGCCTCTTAAGAGCTTAAGTGCTGCCTGTGGGCATATCAGGAAGGCGGTTCTCCCTGGGACCTTATATCTGAGAGCAAGCCATGGAAAATCCCTGCCGGTCACTGCTATGGCCGCCCGGGATATATATTCGCCCCTGACCTGAATTACCAGGCCGGCAGTGATATATGGGCACTAGGAGGACAAGCAAACAGTGTAGGGTCGTCTCTCACCCGTATCATACGGAGGCCTGAATCCCGGCCCATTACTCCTGAGCCTCCTCGTCATACCGGAGCCGAGACACCAATACCACAACATCTGCTTACACGCAATGTAACCGGAATATCAGGATGCCAACTGCTGCTCCTGCCTACTGGGGTATCGTGCTCAAACCCACAATACGACACCCAAAAAATAAAGCGTCAACTTTTTTTTCAGACATGGACTATTTGGGGGTCTCGACCTTTCGAACCAAAACCAAAATTTCTGGGTTGTAGTAACGTTTTCCAGAAAACACAAACTTTCTATTTGTTACAGCCTCAGCCGCACACTGATTATAGGCAGCCGCTGATCACTTTAATCAGCAGAAGCTGCTTGCGCATCCTTTTTGCAAACAAATTAATGGGAAAAGTCACGAGAAAGAGGAGTCACACGGAGCTTACATGTTATGTATAAGGTGACTTGTATCGCATGGAGGATACATGTATGTAGACGCATCCGTATGGCGAGATTCAATGTTTTCTCACCCCATTGCATTATGGGGTAACTACTAACAGCCCCCTCAGGCAACACAACTGTGCAACACGCGAGCCCAATAACACTGCGGTGCCTAGGATATTAGTATTGTGACACAGGCTGGGCCCACACTAAACTGTCCAATGTATAATGTTGGCAATGCCACCAACAGGCGCACTCTCATTCCTGCCCCAATGCCCCCCCCCCCCACACACACACGCGCTGCTACAGAGATACAATCTGTCTCGTTTATGTCAGATACGTTTGTATCTCAGTCTCGCTGAACGAGACAATGTGACGTCTGCCCTTTAAGTGAGAGTCGGGAACAGATGCCTTGCCTACGCAAGGACCAGATATGTGGGGGAGGCAGCCTGCAGTGGGGTGGGGCATCATCTAGAATAATTCCTATACCCCGTCCTTAATTGCCCTGTATTCGCTGCAGGCAGGACATCCTCCGTGTGGGATATAAACTGGTTAAATGTGACACACAAAAGACTGGAATTCATAATTGAGCGGTTCAGAACGCGCCAATTCATCCAGGACGGCTGCTCATTGTTCCGTCCAAGTTACCTGCGGGGCATCCAGGTGAGCGCACATCTGATTCAGGAAACAGAGAGCAGTGAGGAGTAACAGAGCGCAGTGCAGCGCGGGGTTACTGCGGGTATCACTCGCCTGAGGGGTTACTCTACTTGCACACGTCTGGCCGCTTAGTGCATAGGGGAGAGAATGCATCTTCCAGTCTATGCCGGATTGTGCTTACAGCCATAGTGGAAACAAGGAGCATGTAAGTATTATAATGCATGCTCTGTATAGTGCCAGAGACTAACCCCATAGAGGTACTAGCAAGAGACTGGAGTTAGATTGAAGGGGAAGGGGGAGAGGGAGGGGGGTAAAAGTTAGGGCTGGGCTGCATGCACGGGCAGAGGGCTGGGCTGCATGCACGGGCAGAGGGCTGGGCTGGGCTGCATGCACGGGCAGAGGGCTGGGCTGCATGCACGGGCAGAGGGCTGGGCTGCATGCACGGGCAGAGGGCTGGGCTGCATGCACGGGCAGAGGGCTGCATGCACGGGCAGAGGGCTGGGCTGCATGCACGGGCAGAGGGCTGCATGCATCTAGGGAGGGTTAGACAATAAGAGGTGTGGTAAGGGTTATGCACTAACAGGGAGAAATAAACTGCAGCGAGAGGGCTAGGCACCTAGAAGAGGTGATAGGCAGCCAGGTAAGTAGGTTAGGCACTAGTGGGGAGGGAGAGTTAGGTGGCCAGGTAGGTATGTTAAAAACTGCACTCAATCCCCCCCCCCCCCCCCCCCACACACACACACACACCGGAACCCCAACTGTTGGCCGGCATACCACACCCATTGGGATTTCCCCTCTCTGGATGCTGGCGGTCCGTCTGTATTCATCCATATGTATTCCCAAAGTCCAGCTAGTTACTTACTCATTCATTTAAATATCAGTTACAGTGTTTTACACTTAACCCCTTGGCTTCCATGTACGCCTCTATGCCATTTGCGCCAGCCGTATTGCAACTGCATTTCGCCACATATGCGACGCACACCCAGATTATAATTCGGTCTTTTCATAAAACTGAAAATTTGAGAATGTACCAAAAGCCTCGCGCAGGACGCAACGTGTCAGATAAAATGTAACCAAATCACACTAAACAATTATATATAAACAGGAAATTCCAATGAACTAAAAGGCATTTTTTCAATTGTAATAACCACCTCAAAGAAAAACACTTCACAGCTCCTGTGATCGCCATACATCAACTGGCCAAGTACCACAGACCACGTACAGAACCACGTTTCGTATAATGCTCAATATACTGTACACAGCCCCACACAAATACATACACACGGTTCTCACCTGGCTCCACCTCCTCCCAGCACCAGGGCAATGGTGTTCCCAGTAAGGACACGGGCCAGGCGTGAGAAGTCACAATGACGGTCTGGGGGCTTCTGGGACACTCGCTCGAACATTTCAATCTGCCCGGGGCAAAAAATAAATCAATCAATCACAAAACAATGTCGTGTCATAATTCCTATTAAGAAGTATGTGAACTCATCAAGCCTTCAAATAAATAGGGAAGTGGGCAAATGGGGAGGGGAGCCCCATGTCCACCAATCAGCTCCCGGCTAGCATTTATCAAGTATGTAAACATTCTATCCACAAGCGGATTGGTCACTTTGGGAATAGTCTCCTTCTCCAGGTTGATACATTTCCCCCATCTGGTATATTACATATCACTAGTATAAGCCCCAATGGCAGCTCCAGAGAGCAGACACAGCACAAGTAGAATGATCAATGCCAGCCATTGATTAGGATAGAACCTGGGCACATCTCTGATTGCTGTATCCTCCCAGGCACAATGAAATGATACATTGTAACCGGGAATCACAAGTGTCCGCTGGAAACAATGAGCAATCAGCGCATGTAACAGGATCTGAGCAGTCATAGCCTCCGTGTCTTGTTCTGCGGCTTTGTTACTGGTATAAGAGCGCACACCGGGGTTATACGAGGTGGTGACTGAGGGGATGGTTTCTATAGTAACGCCAATATTCTGCCCATTAATTGTGGCAGACTCAGCAGATCCCACAGTGATGTACAATATGGGGTGTGTGCAGGAACGGCCGGTCAGACATCACTGAGGAGCGTTACAGACCTGGATTACTATGCATCGGATTTAACCCCTTTATATCCAGAAGCAAAACTCCCAACCCAGTTTAGGGCTTTTGTTTTGGGACATATGGGCTCCTGGTGTTTTTTTAAAGTAAAATGCAGAGATCTACGCTTCTTGCAGTGCCCCCCTATCTCTGTATCACACCCTCCCCCCCCATATCTCTGTATTCTTGGGCTAACCATCATTCATCATGGGGTACTGGGTCTACAGTAGGTGCAAAAGGAAGGCACATTGGTGCTTACATCCCCAGATTTACCTAAGCCCCACGCCCTCCGTGAACTCCAAGTGTAGATGCGATTAATACGCCTACAATTCTGCACTGATGTAAGCACGTTACGGTTCGGATGAGGCCTCAGTTAACAGTTCAAGGGGGAAAAAATGGATTATAAAATAAGGAGGTGGCTGGTGTTTGGAGGTGCTTCATTCATTGGCTGTTGCCTGATAAGGCAGGATACCATTGTGCGCTGGTGAAGTGCTTTATTCATTGGTTGTTGCTTGAGAAGGCAGGATACCATTGTGTGCTGGTGTCCCTGAAGTGCTTCATTCATTGGCTGTTGCCTGATAAGGCAGGATACCATTGTGTGCTGGTGTCTCGGAAGTGCTTCATTCATTGGCTGTTGCCTGATAAGGCAGGATACCATTGTGCGCTGGTGTCCCTGAAGTGCTTCATTCATTGGCTGTTGCCTGATAAGGCAGGATACCATTGTGCGCTGGTGTCCCTGAAGTGCTTCATTCATTGGCTGTTGCCTGATAAGGCAGAATACCATTGTGTGCTGGTGTCTCGGAAGTGCTTCATTCATTGGTTGTTGCTTGATGGCACGGATAGGATCTCACCTGTGCACCAGACCTCTAGCATTATGCCAAAACATGGCTGCTAAACCACCAAGCCTGTTACATGACAGAATCTATACAGGAGAAGAGTCCAGGAAGTTTAACTCGTCCACGTCATTTTCTGGTGACCTCAGTAACCCGTCCTTTTCAGATGGTGCAAGAGGCATGGCTTGGCACAGACGCTCAGACTTTCATACCCATATCCTAGATTACCACCTGTGACGCTTCATAGATGCGCCACAAAGGTTGACACTGCATCGTGTGCCCAGGATTAGTCACAATGCAGCTGGTATAAAGCCGCAGGGCACCGCTGTGTAGCAGGATGCATGGCGCGTCACACACGGGTGAGTCCTGTCCCAAGGGCGGGGGCCCTCGTTAGCCGTATCTAATAAGGTGCATGTACAACAGCCTCAGTAACAAATGCACTTGACGTTCACAGGAGAACGGAGAAATCTTCAGATGTTGACAATCCCAGATGCTGTGGTTATTAGTAGACACGCTAGCGTTTGGTGCTGTACAAGTGCCTGACACGTAGGGAAGTAATTGGAGGATGACTTGTCACATGGACACGAGGCAACACTCGGGAGAGAACATGTCAGGACCGGTCATTAAGTGATTTTAGAAATCCTGCAGAATAAAACATCTAAGGACACCAGGCTCCAGCGCCGACACCCTCTATGATCTGTGGCCATCACGGACAGGACCGGTATATCAATAGAGGACTACCCATCAGGCTGGCTTCAAAACCCATCCACTGTCACGCAGAAAGCAGAGTAGGCATTTTGCCTGCAGATAATGACTGTGTTGGTCAGAAGCAACACCAGCATTACTGAGAGTTATCAGACCGATCGTCCCCAATCTCTGTCCCCCCCCCTAGAGGTGGTGAGTTACTTCTCACATTGTAGTTTTGCAGTATAAACTTACACCACGTGGCCCCAGCCAGTGCCCGTTTACCTGGTCGCACACCCAGTCACAGGAGGAGCCAAGAGTGAGGCCTGTGCACTGCACTAAGCATCTGCAAGGTGTGGGTAGAATCTAACTGACTAGAATGGCTGGGGCTCCTGTCCAATCATGTGCAACATTCATTACACACCTCCAGCCTGAGTAGTTTCAACATGACCAGTGAGGCTGCTGCACAAAAATGCCCTCTGCTGCTCCCGGGAACAACCAGCTGCTGCAACTCTGTCTCCAAGTAATGCATCACCAAATCCCCAAATATACAGGCCCCGGTAACAGACTACACGTACAGTTATCATTAGGAGATCCGAACTGGATGTTCTGTCTTGAATGCAGCACACATCGTTCCGAGAATGGGACAGATATGTTATTTTGTCAGCATTCATTCAGATCTCATTTTCCTTTGACTGAAGAGGAACGGTTGGGGAAACCTCAATTTCGCCCATTTCTATGGAGCTTCCTCTATACGGAACACTTGGAATTTTTAAAACTTTAAAGAATGATCAAAATTTTCAGTAACAGACTCGGCGGGGGCCTACAGAAACCTATCACCCCCCACGCACCCTATGGAACTGCCTCAGTGCGTGCACCTGTACTTACCAGTTTGGGCAGGCTCCTCTTGGAGAAGACCCGGTGAGGACAACACAGGTGCAGATGTCCGGAACACCAGCTCCTCATATTAAGCCACTCGACGGTGCGGGATGGTGGCGGCCCATCTTCTTTGTGCAGCAGGATCAGCTGCTTCTGGGCGCGGACGGCCGTGTTCTCCAACATCTTCTCCAGCTGCAACACAGAACGGCCGAATTCAAATGGGACGCAAAGTGCTCGTCGGTTACAAAACATATATACCACGTTTCTGATCACCCATCTAATTGCTGCAAATTATTGCCACTGGCCTAGAAATACAGCATGTGGCGGCAGGTAAGAACCACTTGGACCATCTAGTCGGCCCACTTACACACCATTGTCGGGTGCCACCTAACCTTCAGTACCAGTAGATTTTTAAACCACAGATTCCCAAGCCACACTCCTTACGGGATACAGTCGAATGTTTGACCATAAGATGGCCGACAGTGATTAGGTAGACACCATTGAGTCGACATACAGGAAGGTCGACAGGGGGTCTAGGTCGACACATGCGTTAGGTCCTTGATGGCTAACCTTGACACTCCAGATGTTGTTGAACTACACATCCCAGCATGCTCTACTACAGTTTTGCTATTTGGCCATGCTAAAACTGATGCAAGGCATGCTGGGATGTGTAGTTCAACAACTGCTGGAGTGTCAAGGTTAGCCATCACTACGTTAGGTCGACAGAGATTAGGTTGACAGTCAAAAGGTTGAATGGGGTTGTTTTACTGTTTTTTGAGCCGACATGCGGTATTTCATGCCCTACCATCCACTAGGGCAGGGCTGGGCAATTGCGGCCCTCCAGATGTTGATGAACTACACAAACCAGCATGCCTTGCATCAGTTTCAGCATGGCCACATAGCAAAACTAAAGCAAAGCATCCTGGGATGTGTAGTTCATCAACATCTGGAGGGCCGCAATTGCCCAGCCCTGCACTAGGGCATGGTGGGAGAATAAAATAGTGCGCCGTGCCCGAAGCATGGCGAGTGATGCGGTACACTTAACATTGTGCCCATGTCAACTGTGTAGACATTCGGATAAAAAAAAAAACAGTAAAAAAAAAAACATGTCGACATTTTAACTGACGACCTAACGCGTGTGTCGACCTAGACCCATGTAGACCTAGTCACTTGTCGGCCTAGACCCCTGTCGACCTTCCTGTATGTCGACCTAATGACTGTTGACCATCTTATGGTCGATCAAACAATCCCATTCCCTCCTTCCACCCTACGGCACATCCTCAGAACATCAGAATGGGCTTGTAAACAGTTAATGCAATCCGGTCCTGTACAAGCCTGAATACAATCTGTCCTATTATAAAGCCGCACAGGAACTGTCACTCCTGACCCTCACCAGACGCGCACGGAATATCTGGATGCGAGATCCCCAGCTCTCTGTTGATTACATGCAACCTCTGCACGTCTGGGCAGGAACGGAGAGAACGTGAAAATCAAACTAATATCTGCAACGCAATTCTCCCAGGATATGAATGTAAGATAATTCCGTCTGGCTCCTTAACTTCACATTGATGCTCAGATCGGGTATTGCTAGCTCACCAAGCCATAACAGGGACAGGAAAGATGTGGAACTACAAATTCCATCATGCCCCGCCACAGATCTGCTAAAGCTGTGGCAGTGCTTGCTGGGGCGTGTAGTTCCACAGCAGCTGGAGTACCACATGTGCCCTACCCTTGATCTATAACAAGTTAGGTTTGCTGCTGCTGTAAGACTACAAGTCCCAGCGCACCATGCTTGTTACCCCTCTGTGATTTATAGAGCGCCACAAAGTCTGCACGACCCCAAATATAATAACATTCAAGTTTAATTCATTCCCTGGGATTTTATTGAAAAAGATTAAAACACTTGACGGAGTCCCTCTTTGGGAATCCCCTGTGGCCATCCCACAAGTGCTTCTACAATGGATTTAATTTCTTCATCTCTATTAGATTGTCAGCTCTAGTGATCAGGAACCTCACACCTGCTGTGCCACTGTAATCATGGCACACCGACCACAGCTTTATTAATAAGTGGCAATTGCCGGGGTGAGGTCACAGGTGGGAACGGAATAGATGCGCAATGGTAGCGAGGGAGCGGACAGAATTTGGAGATGGAAGGCGCACAGATGCTGAATGAGACCTAATATAAGACGGTCTCCGTGGGTTCTGCAATAAGTGCTAATACATCTCCTCAGCTTCAGGGTGACCGTATAATCTGCATGAGCCATGATCGGTAACCTCACCTCTCCGACGGTGGGCTCCTGGTCCCCCAGGCCCACGATCAGGATGCAGTCCGCCTGCCGAATACAGCGTTGGGTCCATGGCGTTAGGCAGTAGTCAGACTGGTACAGGACAATTCGGTGGATGTCTTCCTGTTGCCCCAGCCAGCTGGACAGTCTGTACTCGTGAACGCTGCATAGTAAACGACAGAATACATGTTACACACGCCGCCTGTAAGCCAGTGGTTACACTTACAGCTGAAAGGCAACCTCTATTTCCACCATTATGTAAAAAAAATAAGAATACTTTATGGCTCACATCAAACATTTGGAACAGACTTTGCCACGTGCAGCTGCTGTTAAATAACAGAAATACTTTGATAGAGGCAGCCACCATTCTGTGAGATGCGGGTCTGCGTGGGCCATATTTGCGGAAAAGTGTCTAGACTACCCCTTCCTACCCACGACTGGAAGTGTAGATCCGGTCAGGATGCGATGGTCTCTGCATTATCATGTTCAGAGGTGACACGGTGCAAATGTGCTGAAGGTACTCTGTATAAACTGGCCGCACCTGCAACGTACCCAAGATGGCCGCCAACACTTTACTCCCTTTCATCTCCAGGCATATGTCTGTCACGCATTGCGGAAAACAATGGCAAACAACAGAAGGCTTGGCTGCACAGTAATTATGCTACATGTGCACTTTTTGGGGGGATAAAGAGATTCCTTTAAATATACAAAATGTACGTGCCTGTCCAGAGCGGCCGATCCCAGGCGTTGCTTGATATTGTCACTGGTGAGGAGTAACGTGGGGCCTGCGGAGAAACAGACACCGAGATAATAAATATACACATAGTTACTTTATGTTTGCAGGCATCAGGATGGGGAGTGGGGGGGGGGGGCAGATGCAACATAAAGAGATAGATTTGGTTCGGGTATGTTCAACTGAAACATGAATTGCAGTTTAACAAAGCTGTCTAACACCTGTGGGCTACATGCAAAAACAGCCAGTATTTACCCTGCGCAGAAACAATATCAATGTATCTGTCTCACTCTTTGTTCCAGACAAAGTTACTTATTGTTTTACTTACAAACATGAATGAAGGCCCTTCGTGATATTCTAGATAAAACCCCCAATGAACCCCTAAATATTCTGGCAGCGGTCATATTCCGATTCACCTGTGACTACCCCCGGGACAGGCAAACTTTTATTATTATGGTGGTGTGGTACAAAATGTCGGCATTCAGAATGATGACAAGGTCTGAATGTTGACACTGACGCGTTGACACACGCATAACATCAACATGGGTGTACTGTCCACATTTTATTAGACCTTAAACCATTATGTGGGCCGAGGAGCTTATATACTGTTGTGTATGACACAGACCTCAGAGGGTGGAATCTAATGAATCTCCCGGGAGAACGCTAATCCTCTTACTATCTGACAGTCCCTGCAGCGGACCAATTACCGGGAGCTGTGTCACTAATGCCGGCCCTCTTATAGCACAGACAATGGAAGCAGCGTCCGGTATCTGTATCGGAGGGAGTGAGGCTGTCATACAACCTGCGAGCCAGTGCCCAGAGCCGTCCAGCCAAGTGTTACATAACTCTGGGCAAGGATGGGGCCTATTCACCTGACTGTCACAAGGTGGCATCACTGTAATGTGCCCTTCCAACTAGCCAGGGGCAAATCAGGTGCATGGATAGGGTGCTAATCTACAAGTCATCCTGCAACGCCGGCATGGGGACGATTAGGAGGTTCTCAAGGAAAAGACAATGTATAGGAGAGTTCTCATTCAGATGATATTACAGTACAGTGATTGTGATAGCTGCCAGCTCTTGCCTGGTACAGGGCACACTGCCCCAAGACGTCATCACCCAGCAATGAGCAGTAAGGAGAGTGCACAGGGAGAGAAGTGCCAACGTGTCTCCTGGGAACGGGTCTATCTGACCAGAGTCGCCGTGGTAACAGGCAAGAACGGCTAGCTAGGGCGATTATCACCGAACACTGTGACAAACCAGCATGGGGGTCCGGGCAGCGTGCCCCACGCAAAGAATCAAAATCGGATTTGTCCATTTTTAGCAAAAGGAATAACAAATCAGGGAGAAAGAAACTCCAGGAAAGCGCCAGAACATAACGGAAGGGGGAACTACAGTATATAGGACATTATATTCAAGGACAGGCCACTTGTGGTGGCCGAGATGGACTTTGGGACAGGCACTGGAAATAATAGTTTTTTAAGTTCATCATAGTGTATAACATAGTCTACTCCAACAGCACGCAACACATACATCTATCCTCCATGCGATACAATACATAAATTGCGAGCTTCGTGTGAACCGGTAGCGTTTAGCGTATTTTTTAGCGACCTGTTCTGTAAAATAGCAGGTGATTTGCTACACGGAGCGAATAGGACACACAAGCAGCTTCTGCTGATTAAAACATGTGGCATGTCTATGTTCTGTGTGTGAATCTGCGGAAGAAACGGAACGTTACACTGTTATCTCGGAAACCAGTGTCATGTAACATAGTGTATGCAGACACAGCCACCCACTGAATATATACATACCGCATATCATACATATGTACGTACATACACAACGCACACATGAAGTACACACCTACTGCGCTGAGCGCGTGCTTCAGCTCCAGGGTGAAGGCGGTGAGTGGAACTTCCTCGGACACCGGCAGAATGGCTACCGTGGACAGGTTACTGGCTGGATTACCAGAATCCCACTTACTGCCGGTGGTGTGTAGCCCCAGACTGTGACCTGTGAACGAGAAACAGCCGTCACACATAATATGCAGTACAAGAGCAACGCCAAGTGTCAAGGGGCCTACAACAGGGGAGATGCGGCTCGTGTTCTGAACGATGTGTGCTGAGCGGGGACAGCGTTCTACAGCGAGAACACTGGTCTGGACCGATTACTATCCAGCGCCAGGAGACAGTGGCGCGCGGTACTATGGCCCTACACATGGGGAGATGCGGCTAGCGTTGTGGCCAATGTGCCATCGCTGTATGCTAAGTGATCTGTCGGGACCAGTGTTCTACAGTGAGAACACTGGCCCGGACGATTACTATACAGTGTGCTTTATATTAATCGCCAGGCGATAGCGACACGCGGGACTATGGCCCCTACACACGGAGCGATGTAGGGGCACTAAGCGATCCCCTAAATCACTACGTATGTAGGTTCCATAACTAATGCACAAGAACATTGGGCCTTATTCTGGTTGGTGCGGTTATATCCGCGTGCGTTCGTCCCGCCGATGTTTTGTGTCTGCGCATGTGCAGAGGCGTCTCTGCGCATGTGCGAGCGGGGCGTACGGCCAAATCCCGCATGATATGTGAACACTCCGAACAGGGGGTGGAGAGGGGCGTGAAGGGCTATTTTGGCTCATTACCATATGAATACGCCCCGCGTTTCATGGGCGTTCCCATGCAAACGCTGGGCGTACGCATGGTAATGCGGCCGTGACGCACGTGTAGGGGGCGGACATATGACATCGCCGGATGTCAGCTGCCCGCCCAGATCCCTGCTTTTGCAGGGAAAAATGTCCGTGTGGTCTGAGGTTGCGGGAGCTGGTGGAGCACTCGGTCCTGCATTCGATGGTCTGCGACCATCGAATGATGGGGGAGGTTCCCTTAGATGGAGGAGGCGTATTCCGTGAAAAATACACGTGCGGTCCGTTCGGCCAGCTTCTTACCGCGTACGGAGTTGGCGATCCGTATGGAAGGCGGGGTTTCGCACGCACGGTTCTGGCCGCATAATCGGATCCGGCCGCACCGATCAGAATAAGGGCCATAGTGTAGACACAATATGCAGCAACACTCAAGCTCCACCCGCACTAAGCCACAGCGGCCTTTAACTATAACCTGCAGCAAGTATGGGGCTTTGGTGTAACTACTGCACAAGAAGTTATCCGGTGATTATTTAGGATCATAAAATACGCTGTCTGTTATTGGAAAGACGAGTGGATGAAGGTGTTATGACCCGGGGATCACAGGAACAATGTTATTTAAATGATGACAGTCTCTTTCCGGATATATCTTGTAGGTAAAAGTGCTATGTCCAATAGAAAACTCTAATAATTCATATTTAAACGTAAATATCTTTGTTTCTTGTGAATGTAACATAACCGGACCGTCCTCCTGCATCTTCAGTTATCAAGTTCTTTTTTAGAACAATTATGTATTAATTTAAAACAAATGCTCTGGGTGGCGTGTGCTCCCCCCAATCAGCTCTAAACAGTAACATGTAGGGCATGGGGGGCAGTCATAGTACCCCAATAATCAGCAGGATGGTAGAACTGAGGGAAGGGTGCATAAGGTAGGAGGGCCCTGCTCGTGAGAGCTCCACAGTCATTATAAGGAACAGAAATGCTCCGTGCAATATCATTCAGTAAGTATTTCATGCCCTACCATCTTCTAGGGTGTGGAGGGAGAATAAAACAGTGTGCCGAGCGCAGCTGGCCATGCGAGGGGACGCGGTACTCTTAGACAGTGTCCATGTCGACCTATGCCACCCTAAAAACATTTAAAACTCATGTCCATCTTTTCACTGCCGACCTTGTGACTGTCGACCATACGATTCTAGACCTAGACACTGTAGATGTTTTACACCATAACCTATGTGTTGCCCCCAACAGTAATCAGGACATGGCTGTACTGGGCCCTCTGCATCCAATGCGACCGAATGCGACAGAAGCCAGGAAGATGGAACAAGGTTGGGAACAGAGCAGCAGGCTGCAGCGACGGCTTCTAGAGTCCGCTACAAAAGGTAATAGAGGGTTAAAGCCGACAACTGATAATTGTCCGAGAGCAGGGACAATTATCCGAGGAAGGATTGTGGGTCTGTGCAGCGGAGGACACTGGATGGAGGATCCTATACAAAAGCTCTGGTTATGTAACATGTATATTGTGGCTGCCAGCACGCCGTCAGTCATGAAAAGAGCCCGTGACAGCCGGGAGCCAGTCTGGGCCGGGAGGCTTACGCTTTGTACCTCTCCGCTGCTCCCACGGGCCCGCTGGGAATCCTTTCAATAACTCACCGCTACACTTTTGTCAGTGCGGGGAACAGAAGAAAAGAGAGACAATTCCGATGGGCACATTGGCATTCATGCGACAGAACTGGTCCCCGCCGTAGGCACCTTCAAAAGACGGACGGGAATGTAAGCGGCCACTGAAGATCGGCAGAGGAGAAGCGATTGATCAGGACGCTCTCTGTCTGAGCTGCGCTGATTATAGCACAAGGGGATATTTATCCTAATTAACGAGATGCAAATGTATGTGCTGATTAGACGCAGTTCTGCATAAGATCTGTGCGGAATGATGTGACCGTCGCATAGGGGACAACAGAACCGGCAGAGCGGGAGCAGTGACGTACAGTTCTATAATGGTATTCCTGCCATAGTAATATTATACCTGCCCTGCGCACACTAGGCCGCACCCCCTACCCTGTGTATGCCAGGCCGTACTCCCTGTCCTGTGTATGCCAGCCCGCACCCCCTGCCCTGTGTATGCCAGGCCGCACCCCCTACCCTGTGTATGCCAGGCCGCACTCCCTGCCCTGTGTATGCCAGGCCGCACCCCCTGCCCTGTGTATGCCAGGCCGCACCCCCTGCCCTGTGTATGCCAGGCCGCACCCCCTGTCCTGTGTATGCCAGGCCGCACCCCCTACCCTGTGTATGCCAGGCCGCACCCCCTACCCTGTGTATGCCAGGCCGCACCCCCTACCCTGTGTATGCCAGGCCGCACCCCCTACCCTGTGTATGCCAGGCCGCACCCCCTGCCCTGTGTATGCCAGGCCGCACCCCCTGCCCTGTGTATGCCAGGCCGCACCCCCTGCCCTGTGTATGCCAGCCCGCACCCCCTACCCTGTGTATGCCAGCCCGCACTCCCTGTCCTGTGTATGCCAGGCCGCACTCCCTGTCCTGTGTATGCCAGCCCGCACCCCCTGCCCTGTGTATGCCAGGCCGCACCCCCTGCCCTGTGTATGCCAGGCCGCACCCCTGCCCTGTGTATGCCAGCCCGCACCCCCTACCCTGTGTATGCCAGGCCGCACCCCCTACCCTGTGTATGCCAGGCCGCACTCCCTGCCCTGTGTATGCCAGGCCGCACCCCCTGCCCTGTGTATGCCAGCCCGCACCCCCTGCCCTGTGTATGCCAGGCCGCACCCCCTGCCCTGTGTATGCCAGGCCGCACCCCCTGCCCTGTGTATGCCAGGCCGCACTCCCTGTCCTGTGTATGCCAGGTCGCACTCCCTGTCCTGTGTATGCCAGGTCGCACTCCCTGCCCTGTGTATGCCAGGCCGCACTCCCTGCCCTGTGTAGGCCAGGCCGCACCCCCTGCCCGGTGCACGCCAGGAAGCACCCCCTGCCCGGTGCACGCCAGGAAGCACCCCCTGCCCGGTGCACGCCAGGAAGCACCCCCTGCCCGGTGCACGCCAGGAAGCACCCACTGCCCGGTGCACGCCAGGAAGCACCCACTGCCCGGTGCACGCCAGAAAGCACCCCCTGCCCGGTGCACCCCAGGAAGGGGATACGGTCATTGGGTCACCACCAAGTAGGTGGACAAGCATTAGGTCGACATGCAGTAAGGTCGACAAGACTTTAGGCCTACATGGGTTAGGTCGACAGGGTCATTAGGTTGACAGAGTTTTTTGAGCCGACAAAAGCAGATAGGTGGTATTTCATGCCCTACCATCCACTAGGGCGTGGTGGGAGAATAAAACAGTGTGCCCAGCGTAGTGAGGCACCGTGCCCGAAGCATTGCGAGCGCAGCGAGCCATGCGAGCGGACGTGGTGGTACGTTTCAGTGTCCATGTCGACACAACATGTGCCTACAGGAGGTATTTTATGCCCTACCATCCACTAGGACATAACGGTAAAAATAAAAAATAAATAATAAAAAGTAGTCGACTTTTTCACTGTCGACCTTACTCATGTCGACCTAATGACCCTGTCAAACTTACCCCTGTCTACCTAATGACCCTGTCGACCCAACCCATGTCGACCTTGACACATGTCGACCTAAATGCATGTCAATCTAATGACTGTCTAACAACTTGCTGGTGACCAAATGATCCACACCCCCAGGCAGCACCCCCTGCACACCAGGCAGCAGCACCCCCTGCACACCAGGCAGCAGCACCCCCTGCACACCAGGCAGCAGCACCCCCTGCACACCAGGCAGCAGCACCCCCTGCACACCAGGCAGCAGCACCCCCTGCACACCAGCTGGCAGCACCCCCTGCACACCAGCTGGCAGCACCCCCTGCACACCAGCTGGCAGCACCCCCTGCACACCAGCTGGCAGCACCCCCTGCACACCAGGCGGCAGCACCCCTGCACACCAGGCGGCAGCACCCCTGCACACCAGGCGGCAGCACCCCCTGCACACCTGGCAGCACCCCCTGCACACCTGGCAGCACCCCCTGCACACCAGGCAGCACCCCCTGCACACCAGGCAGCACCCCCTGCACACCAGGCAGCACCCCCTGCACACCAGGCAGCACCCCCTGCACACCAGGCAGCACCCCCTGCACACCCGGCAGCACCCCCTGCACACCCGGCAGCACCCCCTGCACACCCGGCAGCCCGTGGTCCATACAGCAGTAACAGCAGCTACTACAAATGATAAAGTAACAGCGAGGGATTGGTTGCTATGGATTACATGACACACGTACACTGCCTCATGCCAAACAGGCCGACAGTGCTGGTATGTTACGTGTCCACTTCATTACAACAGGGATTAGCGGAGAAGAGCCGTCTCCCTGTCATGCTGAGAATATGAGAGGCCATGATGTACATGCACTCAGTCACATCACATATCCTCAGCCCCTAAGCCCAGATAATCATCCGATTCATCACCAGCCGGGACAGTAACCGCACCGCAGGGGGAGGGGGGGCGGAATACTGCAACCTAAATGCTGCAATAATTCCACCGGCATCTACAGATGCACAATCTCCGCGCCCCCCCCCCCCCCCCCCCACAGGACCGGCTTCTGGAATGTGGCAGAGAAAGCGTGTTTTATTTATCATGTACAGACCGTTACTGACTTATATACAAGTAGATGCAGCTGCAATATATAGCGCTCACATGGGGCCGAAGGCGGACGGAATGGGGCGATGTTGTGATACTGTGCAGGCACATCCACGGTCGCCCTTATTCTGGTCCATACACAGCTAGTGTGCGTTCGCACGGGGACCGATGTTTCTTTAGTGCGCATGTGCATTTCTGCGCATGTACTTACGCAAGGTGTGTGCACGCACCCAACAGAGCTGGCGGGGGGAGGAGAGGGGGCGTGCGATGCCAGCCAGCCTCATTACCGTATGGGAACATGGGCATTCCCATGAGAGCACTGGGCGTTCTCATGGTAATGAGGCCATGAAGCGGGCGCAGGCAGCTGACATCGCCGGATGTCAGCCATCCGCCCATATCCGTCCAAGAGTGCACACATATGTCCCTTGCGAATCAACCAGAATAAACCCCGTGTCTCCGTGCGGAGCCGCAGCTGCAATTTATGGTGCTAAAAACGTATTATGGTGCTGTTCCCGCCGGGTGGTGGCGGCTTAGCACACAGTCGCGGAGCTGGTCCTTATTATGGGCGTGTAGCGGTCATGTCTGCGACTACTACGGACACCGGGGATCACACTCAGATGGAGACACTGCTTCTGGAGGCTAAGATGCCCCAACTGGTGTGACTGCAATTATGTACACTGGCAGCGGGCACCTCCGTCCTGGCACGGATGAACAATGGGCGAGGGTGCTGTACCGGCTTTGGCGTCAAGTCGCATACAGGCGACCTCCGATGGACGGAGCTGCAAGCATCACTGCATCCACCTATGAACCCCCCCTACTCTGTAATACAACGTGGAACTAGAAATCTCAGCATGCCCTGTGCAGCCACATGAAATCCGCTTGAAAAACAAATGTAATATTTATGCTGGCTACATGTGTACAGCAGTTATATATCCACCACGGGGTAATAAAGTGGCTTCTGCCACGTGCGTCACTGGGGCCCGCGCAGCCTAAATGGCCGCTCTGTATTCCTGCCAAACAAGCGAGCGCTTATTAATTCATACATACACAGACACCGCTCTGAATGCAGCGGAGCGCATTATCAGCATATGTCCGCTGATTGCTGTCATCCTTCAGCGGCTGGGGCCAGCCGAGGGATAACCAGGAACGAGCCCATAGATTTAGGCATGCAGGTAAGTTATGCTTCTGTATTAGACTGCAGGCTCTCCAGGGGTAGGGATGAGTCAGCGGGCAGCGCCGGGCAGTGAGTTCTGCGCACGTTCCTCAGCAGGCTGAAAGAAGCAAGCTTTAACCCTTCTGTCACAAAACAAGATTACACGGGCTGACAGAGGGGGTGCAGGGGTTGGGGTAGAGCTGACAGTATATCTAGGTCGACACTTGGAAAATGTCAACATGAGATTTTGCTTGTGTGTCACTTAAGCACGGGTATGGTTTGTTAGGTTAACAGTCAAAAGGTCAACACAAGTAAAAACGGTCGACAGGGTCAAAAGGTTGACACAAGCAAAATGTCGAAATAGGGTAAAGTCCACAAGAGGTTTTCACAATTTTTGGTGTCTGCAGAACGAGAGCGTGTAACGCAAACCCCCCTCAGGATTCAGTTTGTGCCGACAGCAACACAGAGATGCGCGTCTGTTTGTAGATGTATCATATGGAGATGCTCAGTCCCCGAATCAGAACGCAAACTGATAGCGAGGGCGATTGGTGTCTAAATGGGATTGGCTAAACGTCCCGGAATCCCTCCCACTTGTGGTAATACCAGAACAACATGGCTGCTGCGATCCACAGCGATGGACTGTGACAGCGATATTCTGCCTGCAGTAATGACAGGGAAGGTGGGGTGTGATATAGGGTTCCGACAGTCATTAGCCCGACATCGGGATCCCGACTGGCCGGACTCAGACAGCATGCCGAGTGCAACAAAGCCCAATTGGACCCCCACGAGGGAGAATAGCCGATGGTTGTTGGCAACCTGTGTTTTAACCAGTCGGGATCCTGAGGTCGGGTAAATGACTGTCGGGACCCCGTCTTTCACCCGGAAGGTGACGGCCCTGTGTATGACGTAGCGAGAATTCAACGTGCGTCCTGTGGTCGGTCCGATTCCTTGTCACATGCTAATACGTGGCTGTTATTCTTATTTCCACTGCCCGGCGCAGGTAGCGTATGAATGGTGTACTGTATCCGTAACAGTTATCACGACAGTCATTGTGAAGCCGCGTCTCCTGGCAAAGACCAAGTGATCGCTATCCCACCTGTCGCCTGGAGGAAAGCGGGCGCATACGCCAAGCTGGGCGTGTCCTGGGCCTCGCTCACCAAAGCAAAAGGCTTCTTGTCCCCCCTTTATATGGCGCCACAAGGGACCCGCAGTGCCTAATTACAGAGTACATAAATGAATAAGCTCCATCCCTTTACATAATGAACAATACTACCCCCCCCCCCTCCCTTCGCGCCCAGCCAGAGACATCAGCTGTCCCGTTTGCTTATGGTGTCGTCTCCTGTCCTTGGTCCTGTGCGGTCTCTGCACACCGTGCATGTTATTATGTGGGGAGGACACGTGCACGGCGGACAGACCTAGTTTATAATTACGTGACCATTAGAACCCCTATAAATTCCTTTGCCGCAGATTTCATCACTGTACCTCATGGTGTCTCCCATATATAGGGGATAACATGTTGTACAATAGTATTTTTAAAGTGCAATTTAGAAAATGAAAGTATTCCTGTGGTCATTATGAGCAACACTGCAAATGATCTTTACGCCCATGTATTATATTGTTGTACAAGCATCTAAATGCATTGGACACCCTGACACCCTAACCCGCCCTGCCCCTACACCCTGACCATAAACCCCCTGCCCCTACCCTCCCCTCACCCCCCCTGCAGGCTAAACCCCCCTGCCTGCCCCTACACCCTAACCCCACCCGCCCCTACGGCCTGACCCTAACCACCCCTGCGCCTACACCCGGACCCCCCGCCAGCCCCTACAGCCTGACCTAACCCCCCCAGCCCCTACAGCCTGACCCTAACTCCCCCAAACCCCTCCTTACAGTCTAACCCTAACCTGCCCCTGTAACCTAACTTCCCTCAGCCCCCACAGCCTAACCCCCCACCTTCGAAGCCTAACTCCCCGCAACCTAACCTTAACCCCCCCATCTTCGCAGCCTATCCCTACCCTGCCCCTGCAACCTAACTTCCCCCAGCCACCACAGCCTTACCCTAACCTCCCCCCACCCCTGCAGCCTAACCTTAATCTCTCTCCACCACTCCGCAGCCTATCCCTACCCTTCCAGCCCCCACAGAATGACTGTAATGCGGCTTCTTATGAAGGCAAACTGTTTCTGCGATTAGGAGCATACTGTACCTGGAAGCGGTACATCTGTCAGAATGAACTTAGGTCTACAGTCATTAGGTCGACCCCACTAGGTCGACTTGCAGGAAGGTCGACCTGACTTAAGGTCGACATGGGCCAAGGTCGACATGACTTAAGGTCGAATTTGCATAAAGGTCGACATGAGGAAGGTCGACTGGTCATAAGGTCGACATGGGGTTTTCACTGTTTTTTTATCCGAATGTCGACACAGTCGACATGGACACAGTTGGCAATGAGAATCGGACCCTCGCATCGCTCGCGATGCTTCGGGCACGGTGCCTCGCTGCGCTCGGCACACTATTTTATTCTCCCACCACGCCCTAGTGGATGGTAGGGCATGAAATACCGCCTGTCGGCACATGTCGGCTCAAAAAACAGTGAAAAACCCATGTCGACCTTATGACCAGTCGACCTTCCTCATGTCGACCTTTATGCAAATTCGACCTTAAGTCATGTCGACCTTGGCCCATGTCGACCTTAAGTCAGGTCGACCTTCCTGCCAGTCGACCTAGTGGGGTCGACCTAATGACTGTAGACCTAAGTTTATTCTAATAGATGACCGCTTCCCCTGTACCTGCGGCATCTGCCGCTCTCTCTCCTCCCATATGAGCCACCTTGTATAGTGCACAAGACCATAAACCAGAACACTTGGTTGCCTTTAAATCCAGTTTTGTCAGCAAAATTCCTACTGAGCACCTCAGTTCATTAGGAACAATTTCCAGTGCGACACGAGGCGCCGCTGTCGGTACCTCACCACTAATCCCAGCACATTAGAGCCTCCGATGACATACAGAAACCTGTGCCAGCTGATAACAGGGAATGAGTGGCTGCGAGCTGGCAGAGCAGCCGCCTTCCTGAAAAAGTGGCAGCTCAGCAATTTGCTAATGAAGGAGCCCAGAGGCTGCCAGGATGCGTCTCTCACCTGTAAGTGGGCCGGTGACCTGCTGCAGGCTGCCAAGTATCTTCTCTCCCAGCAAATGGATGAGCCGGGTCACCACCTGCAGGGGACAATCTGCACATTAATGTCTGCCGGGAGACCCTGCCAACACCCTACATGCTCATCCATCCTCCCCTAATAGCCGTCATCTGATGCAAGTATTGATTTACTATACATTTGGGTAATTGGGTTTCATAGGAATTATCTGTGACTAGTTCCATGAGTAGGTCCTGTAAGCGCCATGTTAACCCCTATAGGGCCAGGGAATGCTACCACAATACAGGGCGAGGTGGGCGACCACGCTGAGCAATACCGGTTACATCGCACTTGGGTAAAATGCACATTAAAGAACCTCCGGCACAGGCAGTCCTGTGTATCTCTGCGCTCCGTTAGGGGCCTGTCCTGTGTATCTCTGCGCTCCGTTAGGGGCCTGTCCTGTGTGTCTCTCTGCGCTCCGTTAGGGGCCTGTCCTGTGTGTCTCTCTGCGCTCCGTTAGGGGCCTGTCCTGTGTGTCTCTCTGCGCTCCGTTAGGGGCCTGTCCTGTGTGTCTCTCTGCGCTCCGTTAGGGGCCTGTCCTGTGTGTCTCTCTGCGCTCCGTTAGGGGCCTGTCCTGTGTGTCTCTCTGCGCTCCGTTAGGGGCCTGTCCTGTGTGTCTCTCTGCGCTCCGTTAGGGGCCTGTCCTGTGTGTCTCTCTGCGCTCCGTTAGGGGCCTGTCCTGTGTGTCTCTCTGCGCTCCGTTAGGGGCCTGTCCTGTGTGTCTCTCTGCGCTCCGTTAGGGGCCTGTCCTGTGTGTCTCTCTGCGCTCCGTTAGGGGCCTGTCCTGTGTGTCTCTCTGCTCTCCGTTAGGGGCCTGTCCTGTGTGTCTCTCTGCGCTCCGTTAGGGGCCTGTCCTGTGTGTCTCTCTGCGCTCCGTTAGGGGCCTGTCCTGTGTGTCTCTCTGCGCTCCGTTAGGGGCCTGTCCTGTGTGTCTCTCTGCGCTCCGTTAGGGGCCTGTCCTGTGTGTCTCTGCGCTCGGTTAGGGCTCTGTCCTGTGTGTCTCTCTGCGCTCGGTAAGGGGGGTCTGTCCTGTGTGTCTCTCTGCGCTCCGTTAGGGGCCTGTCCTGTTTGTCTCTGCGCTCGTTTAGGGCTCTGTCCTGTGTGTCTCTCTGCGCTCGGTTAGAGGTCTGTCCTGTGTCTCTATGTGCTCGGTTAGATGTCTGTCCTGTGTGTCTCTCTGCGCTCGGTTAGGTGTCTGTCCTGTGTCTCTCTGCACTCGGTTAGGGCTCTGTCCTGTGTCTCTCTGCACTCGGTTAGGGCTCTGTCCTGTGTCTCTCTGCGCTCGGTTAGGGCTCTGTCCTGTGTGTCTCTCTGCGCTCGGTAAGGGGCTCTGTCCTGTGTGTCTCTGCGCTCAGTTAGAGGTCTGTCCTGTCCCTCTACGCCCTGTCCTGTTTCTCAGATGCATCCGTCTGGCTTCTCTACATTCCCAGCTGGCCCTCCTGGTTTGTATGCGAGTGACTGAGTTAAACAGAGCACGCAATTCACAGACCTTCCAGGACAATGAATTAATTTCACAGCTTTTGTCACACGTATTATGCGAGTGGACGGTGAGTAAATGACATGACAAGCCTCGGTTCCTGTGGAGCGCTGGCGGTAATGACAGCTGTAATCCCACCTTGCACTACACTTCCACAGAGGCCGTCACACATCTAGCCATAAACACTGAACTATCTGAACGGTAAAGCTACAAAAGCAGCCGCAATATACCACGCGGAGCAACGATGCAATTCATACCATCAATAGATGCATCTATAACCCTGAGCTGCCAGGCCCCTGCTATAATTAGCATCTCACAGTACAAACTAATAAACTCGCCAGCTGGGATTAGTCAGACAGATGAGGAAGAGGAACGCACACGGGAGAGGTCAGGGACCGGCGCAGAGATTGGGGAATTGTGTGGATGCTGGGCCAAGCTACAGTCATTTGTTACAGTCCATGCTCTCTGTATGGGGACCATGGCCCTGCGTCGCTCACCTGGGGAAACTTGCGCTTGATGGACGTCAACGCACCCTCCGGCAGCTTAGCGAGTTCCGAGTCGCGTACGGCATGAACGGTAGTGGCTCTGGGCTGGTGGGTCAAGGCCTCCACCTACATTCACCGGGAAGAGACAAAGTGAGGTCAGGGTGTAAGGGAACGGACATTAAAGTAACGGCGAGAATAAACCATAGCTTACAAAATAATACATGGAGTTTGGTTACTGTATAATATCATATATTAGTTATACTAGGTGATTCATCGCGCCCTACGGGCGCTCTTCACACTGTCGTAAGGGGCTGCGCCCCCTTAATTTTTGAACATTTGCATATGAGAAAGATGGTTAGAATTGTATGTAAGATGCCTTTATTGCAACTTGAGTTATAGGTGAAATGTGTTAAATAGAGAGCATATGATGTGGAAGGGGGTGTGTATTGTTTTGTTTAATTAAAAAGTGGTTACAGAGTAAGATGTACATTGATAGTGTGGATGGTACAGTGACATTTGTGGGTGTGGGGGGGGGCTGTGTGTGCATGTTGTTTAGGTGTGTGTGTGTGCAATAGTACAGTAGGGTGTTTCTGAGTCAGCGGCTCCCCACTGGCGGAGGTCACGACACAGGAAAACAGGAGGCTGGGTAGTGATAGGGGTGTGTGGGCATAAGGGGGACTAAAGAGGAGGGTGGGAGATACTGTGCAGCTTCTGCCAGTGGGTGAGGGTCCAGCGTGGCAGTACAGGATGGTGGCCCTTAGTCAGTGTCTCCTCCTACTGGGTGGGAGTTCGGGTGCATGAGAGCAGGAGGCTGGGCTATGAGGCATGATAGGGGCATGTGGGCAAAACAGCGTCAGCGACTCCCCAGTGGTGGAAGTTACGGTTCAGGAGAGCAGGAATCTGGGTAGTGATAGGGGTGTGTGAGTATATGGGGGACTAAAGAGGGGCTTAGGGGTGCCGTGAATTGCGGGAGGGGCACGGGGGTGCCGTGAATCAAGGGAGGGGGGGCGCAGGTGTCAGCGAATCGCGGGAGAGGGTCCGCAAAGCGTGGGAGGGGGCGTGAATTGCGCGAGGGGGGTTGCGAATTGCGGGAGGGGGGTGCGCGGGGGGTCCGTGAATTGCGGGAGGGGGGGGCACGGGCGTGATGAATCACCTAGTTGGTTATATATTCTTGTAGAAGGATGGTAGGATGTTGCTGTCATTCAGAATGCATTTACATAAACAGTAATAGTAGCAGTAAAAGGTCTGACTTAAAACACCTACAGTAAAACAGAACAGGTGTTATATATTATACAAAGAATTGGTTGATGATGTGTAGGTTGACGTGCACATAGTTCATAGTTGTCACTGGAAAAAAATTGCTACAAGAAAAAATCAACACAGAAAGTTCAACACATGTAAATGTTGACATAAGTGTGGCACTTCATCGGTGTCCATGTCGACACATGAGAATGAATATGAAAACATTCCAAAAAAGAAAAATAAATCTTCAAAAACTCATGTCAACCTTTTTCATTGTCGACCATAGCCGTGCCAGTGTTTTGCATGTGCCAGTGTTTTGCATGTGCCATTTAATCCTGGGGTTGCCGTGAACCACGCGCGGGGGTGGGGGGGGGGGAGGGGGTGAGGGGTGTCCGCTAATCACGGGAGGAGGGGTCGTGGGTGGATGCCGTGAATTGCGGGAGGGGGGGTCGCGGGGGGGGGGGGGGTGTGTGGGTGCCGCGAATTGTGGGAGGGGGGGCGCGGGGGGTTGCAGTGAATCGCGGGAGGGTGGGTCGCGGGGGCGGGTGGTGGCCGCAATGACAGGAGGGGGGGTCAGGGGTGGGGAATCGCGGTAGGGGGGTCGTGGGGGGCACTGTGAACCGCGGGAGGGGGGGGCGGCGCGAATCGTGGGAGGGGGGTCGCCACAAGAAAAAATCAACACAGAAAGTTCAACACATGTAAATGTTGACATAAGTGTCCATGTCGACACATGAGAATGAATATGTAAACATTCAAAAAAAGAAAAATAAATCTTCAAAAACTCATGTCAACCTTTTTCATTGTCGACCATAGCTGTGCCAGTGTTTTGCATGTGCCATTTAATCCTGGGGTTGCCGTGAATCGCGCGCGGGGGTGGGGGGGGGAGGGAGGAGGTGATGGGTGTCCGCGAATCACGGGAGGAGGGGTCATGGGTGGATGCCGTGAATTGCGGGAGGGGGGGTCGCGCGGGGGGGTGTGGGTGCCGTGAATTGAGGGGGGGGGGGGCGCGGGGGATTGCAGTGAATCGCGGGAGGGTGGGTCACGAGGGCGGGGGGTTGCCGCAATGACAGAAGGGGGGGTCAGGGGTGGGGAATCGCGGTAGGGGGGTCGTGGGGGGCACCGTGAACCGCGGGAGGGGGGCCCGGGGGGTTGGCGCGAATTGTGGGAGGGGGGGTCGCGGGGTGCCGCGAATCGCAGGAGGGGGGGGGTGTCACGGGGTGGGGCCGCGAATCGCGGGAGTCACCGGGGGTGCCGCGAATTGCGGGGGGTGTGCTGCAAATCGTGGGAGGGGGGTCGTGGGGGGTGCCGCGAATCGCCACAAGAAAAAATCAACACAGAAAGGTCAACACATGTAAATGTTGACATAAGTGTGGCACTTCATTGGTGTCCATTTCGACACATGAGAATGAATATGAAAACATTGAAAAAGTGAAAAATAAATCTTGTCAACCTTTTTCATTGTCGACCATAGCCATGTCAGTGTTTTGCATGTGCCATTTAATCGTGGGGATGCAGTGAATGGGGGGAAGGGAGGGAGGTGCATACCTCCCAACATGACCCTCTCCAGGAGGGACACATTGCTCTGTTTCTGGACTTTCTTCTTAATTTATGGATTACCATCACCTGTGCTTAAACACCTTTCTTATCAATTACCCTGTTTAAAACAGGTGATGACAATCATAAAATTAAGATGGAAGTCCACAACCCAGCGTTACAGCTCCAGACACACTTTGAGTGACAGATGTAGCCAAATATATAAGAGATGGCGCATACATATTCCGCAGTGCTGTACAGAGAGCGTATCAGTCCCATCAATCCCTGTCCCAGGGAGCTTACATTCTATATTGCCTAAAAGTATTCTTTTGGAATGTGGGTAGAAACTGGAGTAGGCGGAGGGGGATACTGAGATTTATGTCTTACCTGTTAAATCTCTTTCTTCGAGGATGTCAGGGGCCACAGGGATTACATTGGGTAGAGAGTGAGGTCACGACCTTTCCAGCACCAGAAAGGATAAAACTTCTGGACTGCCCAGAGACAGCCCTGGCTCCTCCCTCCTCTACCCCGCCTCCTAGGCTAGCTTACTTTCAGTTTTTCCCAAAGCCAGGCAGGAGACAAGATAGAAGGAAGAGAAACCCATACAGTAACACATTCAACCAATATATGTGTGTGTGGTTGCTCAACAGAGGAACCATAACTGTGACATGTATAAGTACCTCAACAAACGAACTTTTAACTAAGTTCACTCAACGGAGGAACTATGAACTTCAATACCATGAAGCAGGCGCGGCAGGGAGGGATCCCTGTGGCCCCTGACGTCCTCGAAGAAAGAGATTTAACAGGTAAGACATAAATCTCAGTTTCTTCTGCGGCAGACGTCAGGGGCCAGAGGGATTACATTGGGATGTCCTAAAGCAGCCACCTAAGGGTGGGGACGCGCCTGTGCCGCGGCCAGTATATTCTGGCCGAATGCCGAGTTCTGAGAGGCAAACATAACAAACGCAAAAAAGCGTAAGAAATCGTTGGCAGACGACCAAGTTGCCGCCTTGCCAAGTTGCTCTGCCGTTGCACCACCTGTAAAAGCCCGAAACACACCCACAGATGTAGTGGAATGAGCCCGTACCCCTGCAAGAACAGGGAGTGAGGTGAACAAGGAATCCTGCTTGATAAACGACCGCAGATATCGGCTGGCAATAGTCTGCATGGTAGCAGACCAGCCCCTCTTATGAATTCTCTAGTGGATAAAGAGAGAGTCAGATGGCCAAAGTATTACAGCGTGATGTACATAGACATGCAAAGCACAGACCATCTCCAGTTGTTTGCTGCCTAGGAGAGACCGCCGGCCTACAAAGGGCAGGGATCACTATCTCCTGGATGACCTGAAATTCAGGAACCACCTTGTGAGGTGTAAAGTAATGTTTCAAAGAATCCGTTCTATGAGAATGAAAGACCATGAAGGGCGATTGACCTGACAGAGCCTACCGGGCAGACACCCAGCAGCAACGGTCAACAGGCAAACCGTTGTCCCAGTTAGCCTGTAAAGAGCCCTAAAGGGCCTAAAGAATCAGAGAAAGATTTTATCAAACCACCATGTTTGTAACAACCAGAGGTTGGATCTGCAGGACCCCCTGCCAGAATGAGCGGAGATCGTACCACAAAGCTCATAGGCTGTGGAATACAAAGGAGAGAGCCGAGCCCTGTTCCTTTAAAGAAAACAGGCGGAGGCCAGCCCCCACTACTTCTACCGAAAGGACAAAACCCTAGACAAACGGTAAATTCTGGGATTGAATTAAATCCCGTGGCTCTTAATAAGGTTGTCTTAACAACCCTGTGAGCAGTTCTGGCCCCAGAGGCAGACAGATAAGAGAGACCCCTAACAGGGTTCACAGATCCGAGAACCAGATTCTCCTGGATTAAGGTGCCCCCACTTTTAATGTACAAATTACTTTGAGGAGGAGCAAAAATGGGGAAAAGCCTACCTTCGAACGAATAGCCACTGGACTGACATTACAGAGCGTGGACTCTGTAACCTGCAGGGTCTCGAGACCTGGACACATACAGGGTGACCTGGTAAATGTGACGCAAAGCCATCAATCCACCATTGGTCCACCCCAATGGCCTACCAACCACAGGAACACCTCCGAAGGGAGGGTCCATCTGCCGGTATAGTTTTGCCAACAAGGCCGGGATCTTGCGCTGCACCCATTGGAAGAAGCGGGAGGCCTAAGCCTACAGCACCTGGTATTCCCAGACAGTCTCCCATCCAAGTACTAACCAGGCCTGACCCTGCTTGGCTTCCAAGATCAGACGAGATCAGGCGTGTTCAGGGTGGTGTGGCCGTAGGCTCATAGCCAGGCCCACTCAGAGTGTCACCCTAGTGGTTGATAACAAACCACCCTTTTTGCATCACCCGACTGGACCTGCACAGGGTGACATAGAAACCAAGGTTCTACCTTGCAGAAATCCCACAGGACTGTCTTTTTCACTTAGGTTTCAAGACAGAAGCATCTTTTCCATAACAGCATTATCCAGTCTATGCCTTAACATGTACTGTTGCGTGTATAAAACACGGATTTACCAAAAGGATCAGTTTTGGTTATAATGTATGTGTATGTAGATACATTAGAAAACAAACAAACAGGAAACTATATCGAACCGCTGTTTGAATGTGATGCCCCTTTCAGACCGCACTTTTAAAACGGTAAATTGCCGTTTTTTTACCGTTTTAAAACGGTAATGTGTGCGGTCTGAAAGGTCCAGTCCCACTTAACCGGTTAGAAAATGCCGTTTTTTCTAACCGGTTAAAATGCAGGGTCCTACCCGTTTCTGAACCGGTATTTTAGCGCAAAAATCGGCTCAGAAACGGTATTTAGGACCCAGCCAATGAGCTGGGTCCTAAATTCAGCACAGTGAATACTTAATGAGCGCTCATTAAGTATTCACAGCACTGGAGACCCCCCGCGCGTGTCGACACCCCCCGCGCGCGTGTCGACGCCCCCCCGCGCGTGTCGACGGCCCCCCCGCGCGTGTCGACCCCCCCGCGCGTGTCGGCGCCCCCCCGTGTCGACTTACCCCGTGCCGGTATCTCCGTTGTGGTTCCCGGCACTGCAGCTCAGTATGCTCGGAAAGCACTTATGAAAAAAGTGTCTTTCAGAAAATGGCTGCCCCCCATACGGAAGACAGTTTTTTTAAACAGGGTTTCCTATGGGGCAGCCATTTTCTGGAAGACACTTTTTTCATAAGTGCTTTCCGAGCATACTGAGCTGCAGTCCACAACGGAGGTACCGGCACGGGGTAAGTCGACACGGGGGGGGGGGGGCGCCGACACGGGGGGGGGGGGCGCCGACACGCGGGGTGGGGGGGGGCGTCGACACGCGCGGGGGGCGTCGACACGCGCGGGGGGCGTCGACACGCGCGGGGGGGCGTCGACATGCTCTCGGTCGACACGCGAGGGGGGGGGGGGAGCTGCACGGAGGGGAGGGCTGAAGGCTGCACTGGCTTTGACCCTGTATTTGGAAAGTTTCCAAAAACGGGTCTGCCAGTGTCAAAAAATCGGCACTTAAACGGTAATATACCGTTTAAGTGCTGCGGTGTGAAAGGGGTTTTATCTGGCAGACCCGTTTTTGGAAACGTTTCCAAATACAGGGTCAAAGCCAGTTATGCGGTCTGAAAGCAGCATAAGAAGCGAGAATGCTGACCTAGCACCGCTATATATATATATACACACATATATATGTCAGTGTGAGTGCCGGACACCTGCTACAAATCCACATATATATATATATACATATATATATATATATATATATATATATATATATTTATTTTGTGTATGTACATGTATATATATACATATATATATATACACACACACACACACATGTACATACACAAATGCCTACAAACATAAACATATGCATTCATGTACCCCTATATAATAGGTCGTACAGATTAAGAGGCAACATATTGGTATATAGCATATGGTGGCGCTGAAATGAACAAGGCCGTCAACATTGGCAACCAGTAAAACTTCTACCAAAGTGAGATTGCGTCCCTGAAGGGATGCATAGTCAAGGCCATATTAGCTTTTAATTATAAAAGCTACAGCCAGTGTTACTCCGCTAACATAACTTAAAGGAGAACCATAAGAAATGACAAACCGAATTGTTTGTGGGAGAAAACGGGAGTACCTGGAGTAATCCCACGCAATTACGGGGAGAATATACATAAACTCCACACAGTTAGGGTAATGGCATTGTTTGAATGGAACCCATGTTATCTACAACAGCTGGTGTTCCCATGTGATCTCAAACGAGATTGGGCATATCCAGTGTGTTATGAATATAGATTGACATCAGTGCCGTGAGGTAGTAATGTTAACCATTACACAGTTCGTACTGCACCTCCACAGCTGCATCTCCCAAAAATGCTACCCCGCTGGGGTGCAAGGCTACTAGAGGCCTGGAGGAATTCTAAGTCAAATTATCTCAAACGTGCGATCTGCATGTTACATGCATGTGATCCGAATGTAAATACGACTACATAGTCAGATCCCACACTGGATTGTATTGTGCGTACACACCACAACCAGCTCTATATGTGACAGTGCAATGTTCCAACTTCCAATGACCAGGAATACCGAAGGTTATCCTGTGGAGAAATTATACTTCAGAGTCCACCGTTGGTGACGTTTGCCATAGTGCCCTGTCAGAACATGAAATAACCCCTGGTATTGTGGGGACTGAATCCTTATAGCCGTGCGCCTTGTCTACTTAAGAGACGGGAGCGTTGCTGATTGAGCTATTGCTCTATTAGGGAAAAACAGGCCTGGACTATGTTCCGACAGGGTTTAAAAGTTAGCAGAGGTGTCTGGACCAGAACTGTAATGGCTGCACACACTGTGATTTCTAATTGACTTGCTATGGAAAACTTTGCTAACTCATGAGTTAGTAACATACAAGTCATGCTATCTGCATTAGACATTGCTGCCCTTGCCTTTGATTAATGGAGTGACCTCTGTGTCACTCTGATAGCAGGGTATAAGACTTCCTGCTGTCCTCTGTATGACCTAGCTGGCAGCAAACTGTCCCCCCATAAACTGTAATCTGAGAACACAGTGTATCTTTCTGGAAGAAAGCAAGAAGGGGTTTTTATTTTGTCAGCCAGCAGATACACATTGCACAATTAGAGGCTTATTGCAGAAATCTAACGATCTCTATGTCACAGAGGAAAAATACATCAGGGAAGGCAGCAGGGACCTGCCTCAGACGACAATGTAAACTGAGTTATACACTTTCCACCTGACAATATATACACTGCACACACACACACACACACAGGGAGAGAGAGTAGGTATAGGTAACCAGAGATAGAATCACTGGATAAGAGAGACAGTATAAGGAGATGAGCTGCCACAGGCCATCAACAACACCATTGTATATAACACAGGAGTGCTATGACCTAATTTACATACAGCCCAATACTGTCCCACTATGCTCTAAACCCCACTGTCTGAACACAGAACCTGGGGGAGCAGCTGCATTCAATATGCAGTTAATCAGGACAAGCTTGAGCACAGCCCTGGCATTAGTAGTCAGGAGCCTCCAGCAGCGTGCAATGGTGGCAAGTATGTTAAAATGACCGCCAGAACCGCGTGATAGCTGGGAAAGTACCATGGACTCCGTCCTTACAATGGCGTCCCTTTTTGAAAGGGTAGCCGCGCCATCAGGCTATACTCATATGCCCAGGCTGGCCGGTGGTACTTGGGCCAGCCTTGCAATGTGTGCAGGACACCAATATAGGAGTTCCTGTGTCACGATCACTGTCCTCTAAGATTGTACAAGAGGCAGCTAAACTGGTACAGCTAACACCTATACTTCTGACATGCAGTGATGGTGGTAACACAGTTATGAGACATAGCACAATGCAAATAATAAAGTGGCACTGAACTCCGCAAAGCACAAAGGCCGGCAGGAGCATAAAGTACTGTACCCTGTGCTCCAGTAGGAGAGGTACAGGTGGGATTTGCCCATATGGCCCGGCAGTGAAGAGATGGAACTCCAGACTGGCAAAGTGCTCTCTGTGTCCTTCTTACACTTGCAGCAGGCAGGCAGGAAGAGATCAGGGCTGGAAACCACGTGGGTACATCCTAGCTCCTGTCTCCGGGAGAGGGGCTGTGTGAGGAGAGGCTCCCTCCCCCTACTAGCAAATGGCCACCGGGATTAAATGACTCATGTGGCGCCGGTAAAATGGCGGGGATCCGGCGCTTGCCGGGCGGCCCCGCTTACCGACGCCACTGCCCACACTCAAAGTCTCCCTGGTGGTCCAGCGGGACAGAGTGCACAACACTACGAGAGGCGGCGGTTCTGCCGCTTGCTAGTGCAGCCCGGCGATCCCCCTCGCCGAGCTGCTCAGCCGCCATTAGAAATGCGCACGCGCGCGCTCCCAGCGGGGAGCACGTTACCTGTAAGCGGTGCTCACCGCTGATGTCCCGGTCCCCGTCGCGGCTGTGCTCTCCAGTGCTTCAGAGCCAGCCGAACACCTCCGCTTGTGGGAGCCACGTGGGTGGTGTTGGGCTGCCGGGTCCCGGGTGATGGAGCGCAGTGCAGGGGTCTAAAAGACCCCCAGCGCTGCTGCTCTGTCACTGACTCCAGTCAGTGTAAAAATAAGAATAAAAAAAAAAATTAAAAACGAAGTTTAAGCTGCTTTAACAGCAGCCCTTTCAAAATGCGTGTTGGCTCCTGCCAGCACAATCAAAACTGAAAGTAAGCTAGCCTAGGAGGCGGGGTAGAGGAGGGAGGAGCCAGGGCTGTCTCTGGGCAGTCCAGAAGTTTTATCCTTTCTGGTGCTGGAAAGGTCGTGACCTCACTCTCTACCCAATGTAATCCCTCTGGCCCCTGACGTCTGCCGCAGAAGAAATATGGATGACTGAATACAGACACCGGCATTCCAAAGTGGGCATTCCGACAGGAGACAGGTAAGTATATGTACCTTCTCACCGTGTCCACCTAACCCTCCACACTAGTGCAAATCCCCGCATCCCGCTGCCTAAGCCTTATTGTATGTGTAGAACGTTCCGGATAAAATGGAACTATTTTATGCCACTGCAACAACACAAACGATGCAACAAAACCCCTATGGAGGTGGAGTCTGCAGCATCGCTCAGCAATGGAGAACGTCTAGGACTGTCCTGCGGGTACCGTATGTCGCATGCTGCCCAGCCTGTCATGTCCCTGTGGGCACCTGGGCTCGTGAGGTGTAAGAATAAGACAACGGTTTGTTTACCTGCTAAGTGCCAACACATCGCTCCATAGAGACCTCGCGGCAGAGGAGGAGGAGGCCTGTGTGCTGCAGATAATATTCACCTGCCAGATATACAGCCCACGGGATAAACCCACAAGGGCAGAAGTGGCTGGGTAATTCCGGTACTTGTTTCCTAGCAAGGCGCCCAGATTTCCTACGTACGGTACAGTAGGGAAATCGCATCGCATGGGCCTTTATAGCGGCATGCGATGCGTTTTTTTTTTTTAAATGTAATTTTTTCTATGGCCATTGCACCCCACTATGGGGTTTATTCTAGTTCATTCTTTCTGACAAAATCCTTCTTAGATGGACAAAACCATGTGCACTGCAGGGGGGCAGATGTAACATGTGCAGATAGAATTAGATTTGGGTGAGTTATTTTGTTTCTGTGCAGGGAAAATACTGACTGCTTTATTTTACACTGCAATATAGATCTCACTTTGAAGAAAAACCCCACCCAAATCTAATTCTCTCTGCACAAGTTACATCTGCCTCACCCGCAGTGCACATGGTTTTGTCCATCTAAGAAGGATTTTGTCAGAAAGAATGAACTAGAATAACCCCCTATATCACATGGCATCGCATTGCATGTCCCGCAAAATCGCATGCGATTTTATAGGGTGCGCGATGCCATGACATTAGGTATACAATAATATGATTGTATGTCCCAAAAATAGGTGCAACGTACCCCCCCCCCCCCCCCCCCCCCCCGAAGTGTGGCGAGCACAGCGAGCCCCGCGAGGGGCGGCGGAACGCGTCCTCCGACTTTTTCATTACCCCACTATCCACCTCGGCGTGGAGTTGAACTTATATAGTGTGGCGAGCGTAGCGAGAGCCGTGAGGGGACGCAGATTACTTTACATGTATTCCGCGTCCGCCCGCCACGCTTCGGTGGCTCGCCACACTATATAGAACCAACTCCACGGGGACGTGGATAGTGGGGTAATGAAAAAGTCGGATGGCGCGTTCCGACGCCGCTCGCCACGCTTCGGGGTGGCGTGGATAGTGGGGGGGTGCATTAAACCTATTTTTGGGACATACAATCATATTATTGTATACCTAATGTCACAGCACCCCAGAAAATGCGCATGCGATGAGATGACCTGGGGACATAAAAGCAGTGAATAAATTAACTAAAAATAATCGCATCGCATGCCACTAAAATGCCATGCGATGCAATGTGATTTTTTTCACGCAGAATAGCCCTCTACGCAATTAACGTAGTGGGCGCCATGCTAGGAAACAAGTACCGTAATTCCTATTCTAGACCAGGTGCTGTAGAACTACACATCCCAGCATGCCCTGCCACAGAAAAAAAGGAAATGGAGCCACCAAGGGGCCCAATTATCAAACAATATCTGCGACTATTACCCCGAACACACCCAATTAAGGGATCCTAATGATAGGACGACACGGACAAAACGTCAACATGTCAACATTAGTTTTTCAGGATTTTCTTCTATTGCCGACTTTCACGCCTTACGATCCCTGGGGGCACCGATTAGTAAAGGGCACCTGGGGTCCACGTGAACGTCGACATTGGCAAACACAAAACCCCCCCCAGCAAAAACTCATGTCGATCTTTTCATGTCTTGACCAGTCATGCCGACATCTTGCTTGTGTCAATCTTTTGACAATGTCAACCTAGTGTATGTCAACCCTTTGTCAATGGTGCCCATATGCTGTCGACGTATTGACTGGTGGGTGAAGCGAGCCAGGCGCTACACTAACTCGGGGGTCTATGTCAACAAATGTCAACATTGACACCCCAAAACTGTGAAAAAAAAAACTCATGTCGACCTTTTCGTGTGTAGATCTTTTCCCTGTCTACCTACCCTTTGATCCACAATTGATAAATGAGCCCCTAAAGCAACCATGGCCAAACTGTGAACCTCCAGCTGTTGTGAAACTACACATCCCAGCATGCCTTGCCATAGTTTTAGCATTCCCTAATAGCAAAACTGTGGCAAGGCATGATGGGACTTGTAGTTTCACAACAGCTGGAAGGTCATAGGTATGCCACGCCTGGCCTAAAGACACCATCTGCCCCGCCATGAGCTGTCCATGGTGCTGACATTCTCCGGTTACATCCCCATCAGCTCAGGAGGCGGCTAACCTAAAGGTGGCCATACACACGCAGATTTATCTGCAGATCTGTCTGGTTGGAACAAACACATGGTTATGGATGAGAGCAAATGACAGTTGACCATTTGCTTGGAAATGCTGGAAAATTGCCAAACTGTCACTCATCCATAACCATGTTTTTGTTCCAACCAGCCAGATCTGAAGATAAATCTTACTAGTGTATGGGCACCTTAAGATTAGTCAGCAGGACAGCCAGGCAGACACAGAGGAGAGTGGGCGACTACACTGATAATAAATAGCTCTATTGCCAATATAGGGGCCGCGGTTGCCAGGCTGCGTTAGCGACGGATGGCGTCACGTCTGACCCCCCTGGCGCTGAGCTCCCTGGAAGCTCTACACGCACATGTGGGGTGTAAGACCCCTGTGTAGTGCATCAGACAGCAATGCCAATTAGTGTGGATTATAGGTACATAGCAACTATACAACACGCCGCGCCGCACCGGGCAAGTGCGTCACGCTCTATTCTGGTCCGGGAGACAGAAAAAGAAACAGATAACAGGGTCAGCGCTTTCTGCAGCCCTTCCCCCATCCCAAGGGGAAGCGGGTCTTATACAACAGCCCCTCTGTACTGACAATTCACAAAGACATAGCTGCTCCGCTCCAGGTATACACAACATATACAGGACTTCGCAGCTACTGTGTTAGGGACTGGGACTTGGAAGAAATGAAATTATAATTAATTGCGTCCCTAATTGCTGCACGGCTGGAGCCATATTTCTGCCACAGCAGAGAGCACTGAACGCCAATGGTCGCACACTTGGGTCAGATGATTCGGAATTGGACGCAATCCGCATCAGCATAACATGCACGCTTGGTAAAACGGTTCTAATTATTGCACATCTCGGACTGTTTGTATTTGCAGCTTGACAGGTGATATGAAGTGGGGGGTGTACAGCGTGCGACTGACCAATGGCCACTTAGTGCGTCTCCCCCGGTGTACAGCCACACATCTGACTGCGCAGGGACCAAGACTCCCACTTAGTGTTGCTCCCCCGGAGTACAGCCGCTCCTCTGACTGTGCAGGGACCAAGACTCCCACTTAATGCTGCTCCCCCGGAGTCCAGCCGCTCCTCTGACTGCGCAGGGACCAAGACTCCCAATTAGTGCGTCTCCACCACATTTTTAGCTACATAGATGCGGGCACTGACCATCTGCACAGATGTACTGTATTTAAAACCCGCTGCTGCCTTTTCGGGAAAGAATTGCCCGGGCGGGGTATAATATCCGGCTCTCCACGCAGATGACAACCCTGCACTTTTATAAAACCGTTAGCAGAGATAAAACACGTTTTTTTTTGCTGATTACGGGTAAAAGCATCTGCGATAAATCAGAGGAGTACCATGCGATTCGGATGGCAGCGGCGACCTCTATTCCTCTTGGCATGAAGACGTTTCTGGAGCCCAGAGATTTACGAGCCGTGCAATTAAAGTGGAGCAGAATATTAATGTGCACTAGAAGGACGAGATCTCCTGGATGGTGGAATTAGATGGGTAGGAACGTGCCAGAAGGACGAGATCTCCTGGATGGTGGAATTAGATGGGTAGGAACGTGCCAGAAGTGTCATTAGGCGCTGGTACTGAGAGCGCGGTTACACGTTATCGCTCTTTCGGCTTTCTCTGATCAGAGAAGGACACGCTCAAGATATCGGGCATAAATGAGGAGGGGGTGAAAGTTATAGACCCTCCTCCTTCAGACTGCTGTGTGTAAAACTATATTCCCTTATGGAACAGGTACAGCATGGGTAAAACATTATAGGAACATAAACTGCAATAACAAACCAAGAACTTCATAATACTAATACTAGATTACACACAAAGTCCAAGGAAGCCACGGGGCAGCAGGCCACTGACGTTCATTTTCCAGGGGTAGCTGGGCACTGGGCATATGCTGGATGTACACCCAATTAGATGGTGGTGCACATTAGAGTCACACCCACTGTGGGGTTGGTGGGCATATTGCTGGGTGTAAGCACAATCGGGTGGTGGTGGTGCACCCACTATGGGGTTGGTGGGCATATTGCTGGGTGTCAGCACAACCGGTTGGTGGTGGTGCACCCACTATGGGGTTGGTGGGCATATTGATGGGTGTCAGCACAACCGGTTGGTGGTGGTGCACCCACTATGGGGTTGGTGGGCATATTGATGGGTGTCAGCACAACCGGTTGGTGGTGGTGCACCTTAGTGCACCCACTGTGGGGTTGGTGGGCATATTGCTGGGTGTCAGCACAATCGGGTGGTGGTGCACCCACTGTGGGGTTGGTGGGCATATTGCTGGGTGTCAGCACAATCGGTTGAGGGTGGTGCACCTTAGTGCACCCACTGTGGGGTTGGTGGGCATATTGCTGGGTATAAGCCCAATCCGGTGGTAGTGCACCCACTGTGGGGTTGGTGGGCATATTGCTGGGTGTCAGCACAACCAGTTGGTGGTGGTGCACCCACTATGGGGTTGGTGGGCATATTGCTGGGTGTCAGCACAACCGGTTGGTGGTGGTGCACCCACTATGGGGTTGGTGGGCATATTGATGGGTGTCCGCACAATCGGGTGGTGGTGCACCTTAGTGCACCCACTGTGGGGTTGGTGGGCATATTGCTGGGTATAAGCCCAATCCGGTGGTAGTACACCCACTGTGGGGTTGGTGGGCATATTGCTGGGTGTCAGCACAACCGGTTGGTGGTGGTGCACCTTACTGCACCCACTGTGGGGTTGGTGGGCATATTGCTGGGTGTCCACACAATCGGGTGGTGGTGCACCTTAGTGCACCCACTGTGGGGTTGGCGGGCATATTGCTGGGTGTCAGCACAATCGGGTGGTGGTGCACCTTAGAGTCACAGCAAACTTTAAGCAAATGCTGAAACAGTAACAACTGTAATATACAAATGTAGTCTGCGTACTGGAACCAGGAGAGGTCCTTGTACATCACACTGACAGCTCTGAGGCAGAGGCACGTATTCCCCAATTACCTCCATTAGCCTGGTAACAAGAGGAGCACAGCCTTACCTGCATCAGTGGCTCAGTGCATCAGTGGCTGGGGCTGTGCAATAAGTATCACCATTAGTTCGGTTACTTCTGCCTCTTACAATGCGAATGACAAACAGCCACAGAGCACGCTGCAGTCATGTGATCAGCTTTTCATATTAAACTAAATTCTCATTTATTCTCTCCGGCCTATAAAAATCCTGATTTCTCCAAGTCCTGTAAGGATGCCAGGAGTGGCGTCAAATCAATATCTACATTTACTGACTCATTACGATGAAAGACTTTATAGTAAAACATGGAATACAAATGTATATAGCAACTCTATCAAAGACACTGCGGTTCCTCTGCAATTATGGAAGATCCAATTGAATGTCCACCTCCGCATCACAATGATGGGCCATGTCATCAGAGTGACCGTTATCCTGCAACAGCATATTACATTAAATCGGTCCATTTTTTGGGGGGGGGGAGGGGGATCCGGAACCTGACACAACCTGGGCCCTTATGTGATGACATTTTAAGGATGGCATAGAACGCTGCCCCAATGCGTAAAACGTTTAAAGAATGTGGTCGTTACAACAAGAGATGGAAAACACGGAGGTCTTACCACTCCAATGAGGTCTCCTCGACCGTATTCACCGGTCAGCTGCTTCTTCCCATCATCCTTCCTGATGACGGAGCGGAGTCGGCCATTAAGCACGATGTAGGTACAGTCTGACTTGTCACCTTGCCTAAAAACAGAGGAGCAGGGTGAGACCCAAACAGTGTCCAGGACCTCTACTTGACAACATCCATCAGTGACCAGGCAACACCACCACAGAGTCTCCAACTAGCCATTGGACCAGACAGAGCATCGGGGAAGGGGCGACCATAAGAGGCGCCGGGGGAGGGGCCAGATATGTGTCCAGGCCTGGCTTAGAACCTGGTTATACTGGCCACTGGTCTCACAAGATGAGGTTCTACATTGACCCTGGTTCAGTCAATGAAACATTACAAAGAAAACGTTCTCACCTATAGACGGCGCGCCCGGCCTCAACCTCCATCCAGTCCAATGCGAAATCGATCTGCCGCACAAATGGGGACATTCTCTTCACAACCGTATGGGCTACACCCAGGACGACGTTGGGCTGCTCCCGCATTATCCTGCAAACAGAGAAGGCATTAAGGACTTTTGGGACATCTCCCTGCCCGCTAATTGGTGCAGTCATTGCTGTAACTGAGGCACATTGCGCCTCACGCCTCAGTGAGGTCACAAGGCTTTTGGACAGTTAAACGTGTCACATCTTTAATACAACCGGACAGCGTGCCTGACAGGACTTGGTTCCGCGATTTCACGCATCGCTCTGGCTTTAAATCAGTGCACAAAGTTTGTTGCTTCAAGTCGTCCCAAATACCCAACTCCCATCCTCCCCGTCGGCTCGCCCGCCGCTAGTATCATCACTCTGCTGTAATTACGGCGGCACAATAGTGTCGTAATCCCCGAAGCGTCTGATTGCCAGAGCACCTGGCGCTAGTTATAAATAACCGCGGTCCCTGGATTTTCATGTCCCAGTTTCTCCTGTCTCACCCCATATGAATAATGCAGAGATGGTGTCGGGACGGATTAGTGGCTACATCCTACGGAGCCTTCACCGAACGAGGAACCGCCAGCCAGGGAATAGCACAAACACACAAATAATGGCATCTAATGGGCGTAATACTAAGCACTGTTCTACCCTTCCCATGTACGCAAGCCATGGCGCTATCACCCAGGAATAGTCGCTGACTGAGTCGGCCACTCATACGGAATCACATGCAGACCCAGTGTTGCCGTTCGTGATTACCGCGCGCACTGTTCGGTCACGGTCATCCCCCGGCCTCATCTCACCCCAGTCCTGGTGATATTCCTGCATACGAGAGTGTAGATAGATCTACAGTGTCTAGATAGAGAGTCAACAGGTCTACCTCAAAATATCGACATGCAATAGATCAAGGTCAATAGGGTCGAAATGTCGACATAAAAAAGGTAGACATAAGCTTTTTGTTTTTGTTTCTCAAACTGGCTTGTTCTACCATCCATGTCTGCATAGAGGGAGGGTATAATAAGTGTGAGGCAGTAAGCCCAAAACCATGACAGAAATGTGAAAAACTCATGTCAACCTTTTCATGTCGACAATTTTGACCCTATCGAACATTCCCATGTTGACCATTTAAACCTGTCGATCTATTGACCGTCTTTCTAGGCTTTATCTAATCATCCGCACCCCTCCAGTGTATACGTTGGGTTTACAGACAATGAAGAGGTTTTTTGGGGGGGCAAGCGTTGGGGCGTGAGGGCCGCTGAGCTATAAGGGCTGGGCCTTAGAAGGCGACAAAATAGGTCTGGTTATAGCTAGTATTTATGATGGTGCTGGTATATCTGCTTGCATCCAGTGAGAGTTTAGTTGTTTGCCTTCTCTTCCCCAGTAGGAATTGGTTCAGGCTAGTCTGTAGTGCACCAACAGGGCTAAACAGCAGCGCTCTCACCCTCTGCCAACACCTTCCTGTGTCCAATCACGCAGACTTTGGGGCTCACCGTGCAGTGCTCATTAACAGAACACCTGGGGATGATTTTTTTTTTTAAACCTAGAGCATTGTGCTTCAGTGCGCTGCATCCACTGGGAAATAATCCGATTACAGGCGACATTCTCGGGCAGTTTGGAAAATGAAATGTTGTGTAACCACAGATTTGCAAGTAAAAAAAAAATCTCTGCTCAACAGCAAAATAAGCTGATGCACCAAGCTCAGAGCAGATCTGGGGGGGCAGAATCTAGGGCAGCCCCGAGGCTGCCTGTCTATATTTACAGAGATATACCTGTACCTGATTAATTAAGGATTACGCCTGGAGACAAGTAACCAGATCTGCTCTCATTATGTCACATGTAACACGGCAATTCTCTAGGATACGGTGGGAGAGGACCAACGCTGACCTTGTCAGGCAATTCCTAATGGAGTATTGGGGGATACGGCTGTGTTTTAATAAAACTGGTCACTGGCATGGGCAACCTGTGGCCGTCCGGACGTCGCACTACAAGGTCGCAGCATGCTGTAGATCCACAACAGAGTTGTAGAACGCATTTAAATCTGTATCGATTTACCATTGATCAGAGAAACCTCGGGTTAACTTTAAATGAAAGAAATCCTACAAAAAGGAAAGGACGACTGCAGAACACCTCCCGCATGAGATAGGGATCGGACCCGATCCTATGGGGCAGAGATATCACAGCTCGGGGAGAGGAAGTACCAGCCAATCACTAGGTCATTTCTCAATCACCTGTAAACGGATTGGTTAGTATTTTCTCTCTCTTTCAGGTCTGACTTATCTCCGCCCCCATGCGGCTTACCACCTTTCAGCATTATAGTTGGAAGCGCTCACCCATATAAAGGGATTTGATTGTACTCCCCCTATTTTGCCCCCCCTATATTCCCCACATCACTGATGGGAGGCCATGGACTGCGGAGCACAGGAGGATATACGCGGTGCCCGGGCAATGGGATAACCTACTCATAGAAGTGGCACTTGGAGATGGACAGGAAGGTGCAGTCACGGTTGGCTTTGATGGTGAAGATCAGGGGCTCCCCGGTCAGGACGGCCAGCTGCCCCACCAGTTCCCCCGGGTGGGTGATGAACAGACAAGTCTCCTCCTCGCTGTCGATCTTCCTCTGGTACACGTGGAGCAGCCCCGAGATGACGAAGCGAATGTTGACATCCTAATAAAGATAATAAAGGGAGACGGAGAATGACGCGATCGTTACAGCAACCACAAAACCCTAAATTATCAGTAAGGAAATGGAAGCAGAACTCTGGGCGATAGGGTTATTTGTCCTGGAGTCCACAGTGTTATTCAATAGGCTGGGGCCCATCTGCACATACTGTATATGTATAAGTGGGGAAGCACCGCATTGCCAGAGATGAGAAAAGTAATGTGCTTCACTGTTACTTGGGATACACTTAGTTTTTTTAATTGGGTTTAATGTGACAAACACTGGAGTACGAGTTCTGGCTCATTCAATGCACAGATAAGCGGCACAGATGCTCTCGTACCCGCACCTGGGGCTCTGCAGCCATTAGTAGACTGCTTCCCTCTGCAGCCAGCATTTAGCCCAGAACCCACATAAAACACTCAATGACTGACGAACAACTAGCGCCGATGTCACAGGACGCATAAGCAGATGACAGTGCGGACGGCGGTGCGTAGAGAGTGGCCTAGTCTAGATCCACCAGCTGTGCCACTGCGTGCACGGAGGCAGAAAATGGGATAGTACACTGAGGTGAATTTTAGCGCACAAGGGGGAGGCTGAAACTAGAATTGGCGCATTATTGCATCTGTGACTCTGAAAAACGGGCGTCCATATTGATATCAGCGCCGCATGAGATGACATGGACAGAAAAACTATGATGACAAAAAACAACTATTTGCTATAGTATTGAACTTTGCTATATATAAAATGTAGCTATCTCCCGGTCGGCCACAAGGGAAGTAGGCAGATATGTATGCTAAAAAAAAAAGACTAACCGGTAAAACATTTCCTTACTTAATAGTGCCTAGTAAATGTATGGCGTAAGTGTTACCCCTACTATTTCGCTCAGTTTTCTACGAGCAGGATTCCAGATAGCTATGTCTACGCCGACATGCACAAGGTCGATGGTTGTCAGCAGTTCCCAAGTTTCTCCCCATTTTTTGAACTTTTACCATTCCCACGGACTCCAACTGGGAACAGTAAAGTGCTGAGCAAGGCAGCTGGTGCGTGGTTCACCATGTGCTCAGGTGTCGACACCAAGAAAAGGTGGGGGGAAAAAATCATGTCGACTTTTCATGTGTCAACCTTTTGTCACTTTAAATTGTACATGTTGACCTTTGCGGTGTCCACCTATTGACTCTTGACCTAGGCATGGTCTGAGCTGTTCTACGCTCAAATTATGAGTAAGTCTCTGCCTCGCCTCTCCCTATTATTGGTGATACTGGATCTGGTCCTGCTGCAGAAGGGGGGGGGGGGTGTCACATTCCCAGGTTGAACACACAATGAGAAGACAGGCAACGGACAGAGGAAGCAAAGGATTATGGGAGGGAGACAAGGCCTTTAAAGTTCTGTGAAGGCGTTGCATAAATAAAAAAAAAAGTTTATTTTAGTTCTGCATAGTGGCTGATAAATGCTACCTAGTTTGTAATCGGTTGCTAAGGGTGACGTCATCTCTTTATAAAAGGCTGCCTATCCGGATGTACAATATTTCTAGAACATTACCTTCCCTACAAGCCTACGATGATGGAGCATTAGATCTCGGGGGGACTCACCTGGTCGCCCTGCCTGGACAGGAGTGTGCCGCCCTTCACCTGGTGCAGCGTTACCCTTCCCTTCAGCAGCAACGGGTCCTGGAGAAAAACAGGTCTGCAGTTAGTAAGCGGCAACCAGAATGGAAATTCAATAGCCAATTTAAGTACTGCGCATTTCCCAAAAATCAGCAGAAAAGGTTGCACGTGACGCTAAAACATAGAGGTACCACGGACGCGAAGGCTACATTGCAGACCCTTGCCACAATTCAGGATAGGAATTACACCCCCCAACCCCCATGTGCATGCAGCAGTGGCCTAATTCCATTAAGTTAGAATTGTTCTATCAAGTTCAGGTTACTGTCACCCCCTCTTACACCTTCCCGGACGCGGAGACTCTGTAGTGAGCGGGACACATTAGACACTTGATTAGGGTGGGACAGAAGCAGGGGAAGGGACGGGGTGCGTGCCGCGGGTATATTTAGGAGATAATAAGCAGTGCTGCCTGGCAGTGACAGGGACGACGTCCTGGCCTTGTATATGTGGGTGGGCACCGCAGGCACGGAGCTGACGGGATGTGTTGTTTTAACATAATTACCCTGCAAGCGACTGTAATTATCCGAGGCAATTTCGGTTTAGATCAGGGGATCCGTTTCATGATTCATTTCATAAGCAAGATAATTAAAGGAGTCATTTAGGAGAAGGATCAGCGATAATTCCCTGAGCGGCTGTCAGAAGAGATTAACCCCAAGGCCTCCGTAACGGGATAAAATAACAGGACGATTCGCCGCTGTCTGAATGGATACAAAAGGAAGCGGCTTATTTGGATATTGCCCGCTGTGCAAGTCGCCCAAATCTTGTATTCGTCCCCATGAGGGCGGCCTATCCCACACTGAGGGGCTCGAAAGAGGACGGGAGAGGTGGGTACTCTGTGTCACCCTGGCAGAGTTGCAGAGTTTAGGCACTGTATTCATATGTATCACTCAAGCAAACTGAGCTAGTGTCCTCTGTTATCAGCTGCAGCGTTATTTGGTGCATTTATCGCCAGGAAACATGCAGAGTACGGTATAACTCCTCCCCCCTCCCCCAATATACAAAACCACCGCCTATAGTAAGTTCTGATACACTGCTGAAGCTTAAACAAAGATAGTATGGTACAAGCAGCTATGTCATAGTCCAGCTAATATTCTTATGCTCGGTCACTTAAAGATCAAAACGTATTGTTTAAAGTAACGTGGTGATGGACACGGAGAAACACTATACCAGGCCGGCCCTCCAGCTCTTGTGAAGCTACAAGTCCCAGGATTTCTCTACAAATCTTAATGGGTTAAACCAGTGGTAGCCAACTCCAGTCCTCAAGAGCTACCAACAGTTCTCATTTTCCAGCTCACCTCGCAGGTACACAGGTGCACTCATTACTGACCGACACATTATAAATGATCCACAGGTGGAGCTAATTACTTCACTTGTGATTCTGTGAGGAGACATGGAAAACGTTAACTATTGGTAGCTCTCGAGGACTGGAGTTGGCTACCCCTGGGTTAAACTATACAGGAAGGCAGAGAGAGGTGCCGCATGGGTGGGCAGGCGCGCAGAGGAGCCGCATGGGTGGGGCAGGCGCGCAGAGGTGCCGCATGGGTGGGGCAGGCGCGCAGAGGTGCCGCATGGGTGGGGCAGGCGCGCAGAGGTGCCGCATGGGTGGGGCAGCGCGCAGAGGTGCCGCATGGGTGGGACAGGTGCCGTATGGATGGGACAGGTGCGCAGAGGTGCCGTATGGATGGGACAGGTGCGCAGAGGTGCCGTATGGATGGGACAGGTGCGCAGAGGTACCGTATGGATGGGACAGGTGCGCAGAGGTGCCGTATGGATGGGACAGGTGTGCAGAGGTGCCGTATGGATGGGACAGGTGCGCAGAGGTGCCGTATGGATGGGACAGGTGTGCAGAGGTGCCGCATGGATGGGACAGGTGTGCAGAGGTGCCGTATGGATGGGACAGGTGTGCAGAGGTGCCGTATGGATGGGACAGGTGTGCCGTATGGATGGGACAGGTGTGCAGAGGTGCCGTATGGATGGGACAGGTGCGCAGAGGTGCCGTATGGATGGGACAGGTGTGCAGAGGTGCCGTATGGATGGGACAGGTGTGCCGTATGGATGGGACAGGTGTGCAGAGGTGCCGTATGGATGGGACAGGTGTGCAGAGGTGCCGTATGGATGGGACAGGTGTGCAGAGGTGCCGTATGGATGGGACAGGTGTGCAGAGGTGCCGTATGGATGGGACAGGTGTGCAGAGGTGCCGTATGGATGGGACAGGTGCGCAGAGGTGCCGTATGGATGGGACAGGTGTGCAGAGGTGCCGTATGGATGGGACAGGTGCGCAGAGGTGCCGTATGGAGGTGCGTAGAGGTGCCGTATGGATGGGACAGGTGCGCAGAGGTGCCGTATGGATGGGACAGGTGTGCAGAGGTGCCGTATGGATGGGACAGGTGTGCAGAGGTGCCGTATGGATGGGACAGGTGTGCAGAGGTGCCGTATGGATGGGACAGGTGTGCAGAGGTGCCGTATGGATGGGACAGGTGTGTAGAGGTGCCGTATGGATGGGACAGGTGTGTAGAGGTGCCGTATGGATGAGACAGGTGTGCAGAGGTGCCGTATGGATGGGACAGGTGTGCAGAGGTGCCGTATTGATGGTAGAGCGGTTTTAAACCCTTCCAGAAAACAACCAAGTGTTTTCTTCCAACTTTTTAAAACTTGTATAATAAAATGTAAATATCACATTTAACACATTTTCTATCCCACGAAATAGTGTAAATATGTAAATTTGTCAAAAAAAACTCGTTTCTGTCGGTAATGTCGCATTCTGTAGAAACGCCACGAATCCTTCATACTGACATCTGTAATTGAATCTCGCATTAAGGTTGCGCACATTTCCGCGATGTGCTCGTCTTTAGTGATGCACGTTTGATGTTGAAAACGCAAATCTAATTAAGACAACCCCTTAGTGTATAATTGTATCATTGTTATTATTCTGGACACAGTATCTACTATAGATCTGAGCATTTATACAGTATCACAGCCAGGAAGAACCATGGTAACAGATAACTGAAATAGAATGCGACACAATCCAACCTGGTCATATATAAATACCATACACTGTAACTAGCCGGCATTCCTGGAAACCGTATGATAATGAAGGAGATCACAAAAGGGACCGTATGAGAGGGACACTTCGCAGGTCTGACAGATAGAGAGGGGCCTTATCCTGCTCACTAACCCCACTGACGTACAGCCAGGAGCACAGTCTGCAATAAGGGGCCCCAACAAGACATCACGGGACCTTATCAGGTTCTCCAACCGCAGGGTTTGGACTTTTCCTCGGGACCCCAAACAGTCAGCAAGTAATAAGGGTGTGGATCAGTTGGTCACCAGCAAGTTGGTCAACAGTCATTAGGTCGACATCAGTCTAGGTCGACAGGGTCAGCAAGTCCACAGGGTCATTAGGTCGACAGTCAAAAGGTCAACATGGGTATTTTTTTTTTTTTTTACCCAAATGTCGACATGGACACTGAAATGTAGAACGGCGTCCCCTTGCATGGAGCGCTGTGCTATGTTATTCTCCCACCACGCCCTAGTGGATGGTAGGGCATGAAATACCGCCTGTCGGCACATGTCGGCTCAACGGAAAAAAAAAAAGCAAAAAACCCCATGTTGACCTTTTGACTGTAGACCTAACCCATGTCGACCTAATGACCCTGTTGAACTTCCTGCATGTCGACCAACTTGCTGGTGACCCAATGGCCATATCCCAGTAATAAATAGAGATGCGCAGATCTGGATTTACCTGGATCTCGAAACGGCATCTTATTGGCTATCAGCGGTTTGGCCCCAAAACATGTGACCACCATATAACCAATAAGATCCCGCTTCGATCGTTTATGAGAAGTGAAATAGTTTCACATACGGCATTAAAAAATGTGTTGCTGTAACATTCCAGCACATTTGTAATATAGTGCGATAACCGCAGAACACAATTATGCCTGAAAATTAGGAATCAGACCCCCCTGGGTGCAACTGCGCCAGACAATAACCCAAGCGGGGACCACAGTAGCCCAGAACGGCTGCGCCAATATCTCCAAATCCCCTAACAACGGTCAGTCAGAAAACCCAAGACCAGAGTCCATAATACGTCATCCGTTATAAGTGTGTGCGCATGGTAGTCAGCGGTGGCTACTGAACAGCTGGCTCTGCCCAATATAGTTCTATACGTGTGTGGGCGGATGGACACATTGTGTGGTCTAAACTTACTCAGGCTATAAACAAACAGTAATCGGGTCACACGCTACCAAACTAATCTGGATTGGAAGGGCCTCATTCCCGTGAGCTGACAGACCCTATACGACAGTTAATGGATATTCGGCTACATGTCATTGGCGGTCAGAGAAGATGCCATTTTCTTTCTATTGATCTCAAACCACTCATATGTCTATAGCATTCCAAGAAAGGCGTGATACCTGTACTTGTTGCTGGCATCCCAGGGTTATGAGATACAGAAGGGAAGGTGAACCTTCGGCCCTCCAGCTGTTGCTGAACTACACATATCAGCATGCCCTGCAACAGTTTTTAGCTTGGCTAAACAGGAAAACTGTTGCAGGGCATGCTGGGATGTGTAGTTCAACAGCTGGAGTGACAAAGGTTGCCCATCCCAATAATACACAGCTGAAGGCTATGAGGTGACCGTACTATCCAGCAATTACCTCCTAGCCAGCCACTGGACGCCTGCTTAAACCCGGCTTGTGCATAGGAGACGGCAGAACCGGCAGCACAAGGGTTCCGTCCGGCTAGAAATACTCATTATCACTGCAGTTACGCAGCAAGCCGGGTCCTGCACAATGAGATTGTTAGATAAAGCAGAACGCGGAGCCTTGTGATAATCTCATCACACCAAGAGGCAGCGAAGGGAACACTCAGGTCTCCCGTGAATTACCGGCAACCAGAACACGGGAGAGATTACTCTAATCAGAGCCTTGTTCCACGTTCTCATGAACCAAAGTATTATTACACGCTGCCCGCTGAGGCTCATCCAGCGGACAGGGACTACTAGACGCACAACTGACGGTGATGGATTGCAGGCGGTCCGGCAACAGAACAGCTGAATAAATATGGGGGTTATACATAAAAGCACAGAGACCGAGGTCTCATACAGGACCTCGGCTCAGCAGTGATAACGTGACAGCGGACGCAGAGGAGTGACCGTCAGGGACCGTTTGTGTGTTGTTCTGGGTAGCGGCAACAAAAACGCAGGCGTGCTGCGGCTGTTCTCATGGCGTATTGCAGCTGATAGATTTCCAGCGCCTGGCATCGGGATACGGTCGTATTGTCCACCACACTTCGGTCGACAGTCATTAAGTCTACACCGTTGGGTCGACAGGTGGCAAGGTCGACATGGGTTTAGGTCGACATACCGGTAGGTTGATATAACGTTATGTCGACATGTTTTTTTACTGTTTTTTGAGCCGACATGTGCCGACAGGCGGTATTTCATGCCCTACCATCCACTAGGGCGTGGTGGGAGAATACAATAGTGTGCCGAGCGCAGCGAGGTATCGTGCCCGAAGCATTGCGGGTGAAGTGAGCGATGCGAGGGGCTGCGGTTGACTTCCAACTTTGTCCATGTAGACAGTGTCAACATTCGGGTCAGAAAACAGTAAAAAAAAAAAAAAACATGTCGACCTTACGACCTAACCCATGTCGACCTTGTCACCTGTCGACCTTCACCTATGTCGACCTAGACACCTGTCGACCTAATGACTGTTGACCTAAGTGTGGTCGATAAAATGATCCACACCCCTGGCATCCTGCGGGACCATGGGGCTACTCAGAATGATAACCGAACAATGGCGCGTCTTTGTACGCAGCCACTGAGAATTACAAAGCAGGTGGCAGCAGCATAGCATAGTGGCGCACAGTCCCTTGCATACGCATTCGTGGCTGCCTACACAGCGAGACACCACACAAGATGCGCCCAGCAAACAGGGGCATATTCAACCATGCACCAGCTCCCATGTGTTGAATCTAATTACTCAGCCCCATGGAGAGAGACCAGGGGGCTCAGAGTTTCAGGCGGAATCATAGGCAGAAGTTCTTTAATGCATTGTGAAACATTATGGGGGCTGCGCTCAGGGCAGACAGACGCACAGGACAAGGGTACGACCTCAGCCTAGTACAGCGATAGCCAACCTTGACACTCCAGCTGTTGTTGAACTACACATCCCAGCATGCCCTGCATCAGTTTCAGCATGGCCAAATAGTAAAACTGTAGCAGGGCATGCTGGGATGTGTAGTTTAACAACAGCTGGAGTGTCAAAGTTAGCAATCACTGGTCTAGTACTTAGCCGGCATGAGAGAGTACCTCCATCAGGACAGACCACAGTGTTAGCGGAGACCGTGCAAACGTGCGTGTGACCGGGCACGACAGGACAAACTGAGCATTTGTGGAGTCAGAACACAACAGCGGAGCCTTGGGGGAGTTCTTATACAGTTAATGATCCCCATAGTGAGCTACACAAGGACAGATATAGGATATAGAAATCATCCGATGCCCAATTCTAGGCACACCGTTCTCTTGTAACAATCCTGCCTCTTATGGTCTCACCTCTGAAGGTTAATAATTCACAAAAACAAACGCAGAGAAGATTAAACGCAAAAAGTTCTAAAAACATTAAAAAAAAGTCAAACTTGATGCAGTAAATTTCAGATAGCATTCCTGTTACATTAATGTACAATAACGTTCCATATATTCTGTGGGTAATGTGCAGACCACAAATAGTCTTTGCCCTTAAAATAAACCACTTGGGCAAATTCTGGTTTTTTTTTCTAACACTCCCAGAAAACGGCCTGGTTACCCCTCAAACGCCGGCTTCCTGTCAGTCACATTCCGAGGGGATTGTGATTAGATCCATGGATTTTTTAAATTGCTTTTTCCACTCTCGCATGTGAAATGCAAACGGTACAAATGCGCAGTCATTCCATAATCACTTGATCTGTGAATTTGGGTATCAGCGATCAACTATGAACCAGACCCGCGGTGCAAAGTCGCCCAATCTGCACTCGACAAAGTCTCCCTGAATAATACTGTAAGTAAATGTCCTACTGCCCGCACTCTCCTGTGTGCAGCTTGTGGTCTCTCTCCCCGAGGTTCCCCCCGTAACAGATTCTTGCCCACCGCTGTTCCTGACTGGCAATGATGGGCACAGTACAGTCACCATTACAGAAATGTTTCCATGGGGTAAGGGAGTCTTTGCAGTGCATGTTCCCTTTCAATCAGGACGGCCGTCAGGGGAACAACTGGCAGGACAGCCAGCCCCACATCCCACCATGTGACGGGGTAATCCAGGGCCGGCCTTAGGCATAGGCCAACTAGGCAATTGCCTAGGGCATTTGGAATGCCTAGGGGCATCAGCAGCTTCTGCTGATTAAATTGATATGCAGCATGCCTATATTCTGTGTGTGAGTGAGGCTGTATCTGCATATGAAATAGTGTATTCATGGAAATCACTGTAACATAGCATTCCGTATGCAGGTACAGCTACAGTCGCTCACAGAATATAGGCATGCTGCATATCATTTTAATCATTAGAAGCTCCTTGTGTGTGCTGGTCATAACGATGCAAATAAGACGAATTTTCAGTAAAAAATGCACCCAACGTTAGCAGAACTGGCCAGGAGCTGCATGGCCTATTGAGACAAGATGTATGAGGAAACATCTGTATCCAAGCAGAGGCAGAGGACACAGTGTTAGCGGCTGTGCGAGTGCTGCCTGCAGGTGGGTTGGTTGTGCAGTAGTGTTCGGCATATGTGTAAGGGGCATTATGTGCATTAATAATGTGCAACATATGTGTAACAGGCGTTATGTGTGTCATGTGTATAAGGGCATTAATAATGTGCAACATATGTGTAAGGGGCATTAGGTGTGTCATTATGTGTATGAAGGGCATTAATAAAGGTTGGCATAATGTGTAAGGAGCATTATGGTTATAAGGACATTAATAATGTGTGTTATGTGTAAGGGGCATTACTGTGTGGTATTATCAGGGGTGCCGAGAGAAAGGGGTAGGGGGTACAAATTACCCAGGCCAAAGTCTGATGGAAGGGCCCAGTGGGGGCCCCGGAGTCCCTCCCCTTAAGTGACAGCAGCAGCTGCAGCTCTTCTCCTCTGCCCAGCACACACTGCTTTGTGCTGAGTTGCAGTGTGACAATGGAGGTGCTTAAAATACAATATTTTCTCAGGATTTTTTTCTTAGGGTATAATGTGAATAATGTGAGGAGTAATGTATATAAGGTAAAGTGGTGCTACTGTGTGATGTAACGTGAATAAGGGACACCATTGCATGATATAATGTGAATAAAGTTGCACTACTGTGTGGCATAATTTGAATTGGGGGTACTATTGTGTGGCCATGCCCCTTCCCAGCAAGAACACACCCCTGTTTGGGCTGCGCACCGATTGTGTGCACTGTTTCTATTTAAAATAATGCAGGTAGGAGCACCAAAATGATGACTGCTATGATGAGGGTTGATGGTGCTGGGAAAGGGGAGCAGGGTCAGAGGCGGAACTAGTGGCGGTGCTAGGGGGCAACAGACAAAATCTTTCCTAGGGCATCATTTAGGCTAGGGCCGGCTCTGGGGTAATCTGTGGGTGCCCGGCACTCATATCACCTATGGTATGTCCAAAGTCCTGCTATTTCTGATGGCAGTCCTGTTTGCTATGTCGATAAAACGTAAAGTTGCACTCAGGCTCTTGGAAAATTGTTTAGCCAAATATAGATTTCAATCAGTCCCTTTAACAATCAGCTCTGATCATGGTCCCTTTAACCCCCCCAGTCCTGATCACAGTCCCTTAACCCCCCCCCCCCCCCCCAGTCCTGATCACAGTCCCTTTAACTCCCCCGAGTCATGATAACAGCCCCTTTAACCCCCAGTCCCAATCCCTTTAACCTTCCCCAGTCCTAATTACAGCCCCCCCCCCCCCTTCCCCCAACATCACAATCTATTTTCCAAATAAAAATGAACCTAAGGTTGATCTATAACCACAACTTTATTAAGAACCGTTAGGCCTAGGGGTGATGTGAAAAGAACTTTAATGCTCTAAGGCGCCGAACTGCAAAAAGGTGGGGAGCCACTGGTCTAAGCAATAAGAAGGCTGCACAGCGCCACCTGCTGGTATTTCCGTGCCACTGGCACCAGTAGGTTAAACATGTGGATGCCATACACTCACCTGAAGATTCATGAGCGTGGAGAGATCTTTTTTTGCAGCCTCGAACATGGCATTTAGGTGCCTGTTGACACTGAATTCCGGGATCATAAGATCTTCCTCCTTGTAATGATAGACAGCAGATGGGGTCTCCGTAACGGTCACAGACTTCTTCAGGATGGGCTGTAGGATCATAGTAGAAGGAGAAGCTGATTATTACAGAGACCCCGAGAACACAATACCAGGGTGCAATATACAACCCTCCTGCAATATGAAGTAAGCATTCTTCTGATGACATCACAAGATTACAAGACCACATACATGGGCAGCACGGATGGTGTAGTGGTTACCATTAGTGCCTCACAGCCCTGAGGTCATGGGTTCAATCCCCACCATGGCCCTAACTGTGTTTGGAGTATGTATATTCTCACCGTGCTTGTGTGAGTTTCCTCTGGGTGCTCCGGTTTCCTCCCACAGTCCAAATATATATTGGTAGGTTAATTGGCTCCCAACAAAATTAACCCTAGAACGTGTGTGTGTGTGTGTGTGTGTATACATGTGGTAGGGAATATAGAGTGTAAGCTCCACTGGGGCAGGGACTGATGTGAATGTTCAAATATTCGCTGTACAGCGCTGCGGAATATGTGTGCGCTATATAAATACCTGGTAATAATATTCTCTGTACAGCGCTGCGGAATCTGTATGCACTATATAATAACTGGTGATAATATTCTCTGTACAGCGCTGCGGAATATGTGTGCGCCATATAAATAACTGGTAATAATATTTTCTGTACAGCGCTGCGGAATATGTGTGCGCTATATAAATAACTGGTAATAATATTCTCTGTACAGCGCTGTGGAATATGTGTGCGCTATATAAATCACTGGTAATAATATTCTCTGTACAGCGCTGCGGAATATGTGTGCGCTATATAATAACTGGTAATAATATACTCTGTACAGCGCAGTGGTATATGTGTGCACTATATAAATAACTGGTAATAATATACTCTGTACAGCGCAGTGGTAGGATCCGATATGATTTCCCGGCGGTCGGGATCCCGGCGGTCGGAATCCCGACCGCCGAAATCCCGACAAGGGGGGGACATGGATCGCCCCCCCTTGCGGGCTCGCTGCGCTCGCCACGCAGCGGGCCCGGTGCCTCGCTACGCTCGGCACGCTATTTTATTCTCCCTCTATGGGTGTCGTGGACACCCACGGAGGGAGAAAGTTTCGGGATTTCGGCGGTCGGGATTCCAGTGTCGGGATTCCGACCGCCGGGATCCCGACCGCCGGGAAATTAACCGCATCCCCAGTGGTATATGTGTGCACTATATAATAACTGGTAATAATATTCTCTGTACAGCGCTGCGGTATATGTGTGCGCTATATAATAACTGGTAATAATATTCTCTGTACAGCGCTGCGGTATATGTGTGCGCTATATAATAACTGGTAATAATATTCTCTGTACAGCGCTGCGGAATATGTGTGCACTATATAACTGGTAATAATATTCTCTGTACAGTGCTGCAGAATATGTGTGCACTATATAAATAACTGGTAATAATATTCTCTGTACAGCGCTGCGGAATATGTGTGCGCTATATAATAACTGGTAATAATATTCTCTGTACAGCGCTGCAGAATATGTGTGCGCTATATAATAACTGGTAATAATATTCTCTGTACATCGCTGCGGAATATGTGTGCACTATATAAATACAGTGAGTAGCCAGAGAGTATTCGCACAAAATAAGAAACTGTGGTGTAAGCTAATGATTTCTGTGGTCAGCCATGTCAGACAACAGGGTCCTTACAGAACGGACAATGCCGCGGAGGGCGCTGTCCAAGGTCAAGTCTCATGTCGATGGAATGTCTTGTCCCTGCCGATGCTGTCCTGGAGTCTGAACAGCGGAACCGGACAGCAGGGGCCTGACTCAGAAGCTAATCTAGTTCATGTCCTGCGCTGCAGCCGTCTCAGTACCGTTATCGGCGTTCACGTCCTGCGCTGCAGCCGTCTCAGTACCGTTATCGGCGTTCACGTCCTGCGCTGCAGCCGTCTCAGTACAGAATAGCAATTGTCCCCGGCGACGGCCCTAACACCGGCCATAAATCACAGCCCGGCTCCGTGTCAGCGTACAGCGCCACTATATTACATCTACCTGTGAGTCCTTTCTACACAGTCACACTCATCTGCACACAGATATACAAATGTCACATAACAGATAAGTTAGCAATGTAGCTTTGCTGCTTCTGTGTATTTGAATAATTAAAAAAATGCACATTTTAAGGGAAAAGACATCTAGTCTATTTGGCAACAGCAAAAAAAGAACAAATCTGTAAAATAGACGGACAGAAACTATCGGGAGATAAATCCATCCATCTCTCGGATTCCTCCACCGACTGGGACTTTTAGCTTAGAAAGTGTGGAGCGTCCCACGAGAAAATCACTCGAGGAGGAAGCTGCAACGTTGTGGAAAACCCAGCAGACGGATGACATCATCAACGCGGCCCCTACAGTTGCCAGCTGGCTGTAGGGCTACGTATCCCAGCATGCCTTGCCACATTTTTTGCTGTTAAGGCAACTGTGGCAAGGCATGCTGGGATATATAGGGGCTGATTTATCAATGAGTTTTTTTCATCCGCAAAGTTTTAAAACCTGTTGTGAATGATAAACGGTGCTCCAGCCAATCAGCTCCCAATTGTCATTTTTTCAAATGCAGGAGCAGCACTGATCATACACAAGACTTAAAACTCATCCCGGATGATAAAACTCATTGATAAATCATCCCTTAGTGTCACAGCAGCTGAATGCAGGAAGAGCTCCGCTCCAGTCGTCTCCATGGTCACCACTGGTCCTTTATGTGCAATGCTCCCTACATATGGAGGAGGAGGGGAGGGTGAGAGCAGACTGTAATGTTCCCTGTATGAGTGGCAGAAGGGATCATTAAATCCTGTTTAGGCCGGCCGGTAAAGCATTCACCAGGTATTACAGAGCTGCTGCCTTTATGTCCTATCTGGGACAGGCCCAGTGGCACTGGATCCAAGGTGACCTTGAATAGGGTCCTGCAAGATTACACAGCAGCACGGTCCTACCTTGTTCAAGACAGGACTTGGAGGGAGGTCCTCCGGGGTGAGGCTCACCCGCGCTCTCTCGTACGCCATGTCCATGTCAGATTTGGCTGCTTTGGGGCTGCCTGGTAATAAAGAACAGAAGATGTAACAAACAAGACAAAACTCTGAAACCATTTTCATTATAAATATTACAGTGGGTGCAGTTCTAAGGGTTGCAAAATTAATAATACTAGTTAAAAGACCATCAAAAAGGACTTTTTTTACTTTCACTTTGAGCTGTGACAGTTTTTAGCCCACAATCTCTCCACTCCACCCCAATCCCTATCTGCTCCTACCTCCAATCTCTGTCTTCACAGCTCCCAGTGTCCCAGCAAAAATTGGTACTAGTTTCCTAGCACGGCGCCCATCGCATACCCTATATAGTGGTATGCGATGCGATCTTCGAGTAAATGAACATAAATGTACAATTAAATATCGCATGCCAGCAAATGGCATGCGATGCGATTTTTAATTGTACAAGCACCCTACAATGTACAATGTACAATGTTAAATGCACCCCCATTATCAACGCCAACCAGAAGCGCGGCGAGAGGAGCGAGCTCACAAGGGGCGGCGGTACGCGTCCTCCGACCCTTTCATACCCCCACTATCCACGTTGGCGTGGAGTTGATTTTAGATAGTATGGCGAGCGCAGCGAGCCCCGCAGAATACATGTAAAGTAATCCACGTCCGCTCGCCACGCTTCGGGCTCGCCACACTATCAAAAGTCAACTCCACGCCGACGTGGATGGTGGGGGTGTGAAAAGATCGGAGGACGCGTACCGCTGCGCTCACCACGCTTCGGTTTGGCGTTGATAGTGGGGGTGCATTTAACATTGTAAGCACCCATCAGGGTGCTTGTACAAAAAAATCGCATTGCATGCCACTATATTGCATGCGATGTGATGCGATGCACTTCGATCAAAATCGGGGGCGCCGTGCTAGGAAACAAGTACCCAAAAATTGCTTTCACTTTCTGCTATGACATCTTTTAGCACACAAATGAGTTATATGGTCCATCGAGTGGCCTCTAGTGGTCAGGGGCGGTACTGCACCTCACAGAGGTGAGGCGTAGTATGCCATATGTCGACGGGGTCGCTGCAAAACGTTGATCACTTTGGATTAAAAATATCCACTTGCTTCACTTGACATTGAGTCTCCGAGTGCCACTTCATTACGTTGCATATTATATTATATTAATTAATAAAACGGCTCTTATGTACCATTGTGCACACTGACAGGACCCTTCCCCCTATGTATTACATTGTGAACACACATATATTATATAAGCTGGATCTTGTATCGGGGGTTGAGTTACAGACTTTATATATACACCGTCCTGAAAAGAAAATGTCTGATGATTTATCCGAATGCTGTTATCCGAGTGCGTCCTGCGCACATGCGACATGCCAGCAAAGTGCTAATTAATCTAACACGAGCAGATATAAATAGGGGTTTCTGGGGCGGAGGCACAGTAGGAGATGGAAAAGAAAAATCAGCTGCTTTCTAATTAATCATTGAGGGAGGTAGTGGAGGAGGCGAGTCAGTCCGTCACACAGCAGATCAGGCGCGGAGGGGAGGGCAGCCTGGATCGGCAAGGCAGGAAACTTCTGTCCTCTGACTAACTTTATCCGCTTGTCCAGTGTTCTGACTGGTTGCGATACAGATAGGTACTCGTATAATATTGCATTAGTTGCGCTAAAAATCCACTTTGGTGCTCCAGTCCCGTAAGTATGTTCTAGCATTGTGTATCTTTTCTACTAAACACACATCTTGCAACGCAATATGACAGGGAAGCACAATGAGAAGCAGCATCTCACGCTGCAGGTGTACTGAGGCTGGATGTATGAGGTATATCACGCTGCATGGTGTACTGAGGCTGGATGTATGAGGTATCTCACGCTGCATGGTGTACTGAGGCTGGATGTATGAGGTATATCACGCTGCATGGTGTACTGAGGCTGGATGTATGAGGTATATCACGCTGTATGGTGTACTGAGGCTGGATGTATGAGGTATATCACGCTGCATGGTGTACTGAGGCTGGATGTATGAGGTATCTCACGCTGCATGGTGTACTGAGGCTGGATGTATGAGGTATATCACGCTGCATGGTGTACTGAGGCTGGATGTATGAGGTATATCACGCTGTATGGTGTACTGAGGCTGGATGTATGAGGTATATCACGCTGCATGGTGTACTGAGGCTGGATGTATGAGGTATATCACGCTGCATGGTGTACTGAGGCTGGATGTATGAGGCATCTCACGCTGCGTGGTGTACAAAGGCTGGATGTATGAGGCATCTCACGCTGCGTGGTGTACAAAGGCTGGATGTATGAGGTATATCACGCTGCATGGTGTACTGAGGCTGGATGTATGAGGTATATCGCGCTGCATGGCGTACTGAGGCTGGATGTATGAAGTATATCACGCTGCATGGTGTACTGAGGCTGGATGTATGAGGCATCTCACGCTGCGTGGTGTACATCTCACGCTGCGTGGTGTACAAAGGCTGGATGTATGAGGCATCTAGGATGTAACAGACATCTAGTCGCTGATGCACCATTGAGCTTATGCGCCTGTTTTCAGAGAGTCACCAGCGTGGTTTCGCACAGAACGTGCTCCGAAATCTTCTTTACCTGGGACTTCGACTATACTTGAAGACGACCGACTTCGACGATGACCTGAACCAGAGCCGTCAGCAGCGGAGAATTTACTGGGGTCTGAGTCGAAACAAAAAAAACAGGGATTTTTGTTCGAGTCCACAGGTGCCACTGGAGTAACAGTGGGGAATAGAAGGGCGACTACAAGGAGCAGGGGCACTTTAAATTTAAATGAGCGTGGCCAACTCCTCCCCTTCTACTTCCCCTCCTAGGCAGTCCTAAGGATGTGCCCGAAAGGAGCTGGAAGAAAGAAACACACTTCCAAGAGGAGGTTAAACATAACACACATTAACAATCAAACCATTATATATTGAAAAGTGAAACCAGCAGTGAGAGACAACACTGAGCAATACACACCACACAAGAACATACCAGCAAGTTCCAACAAACATGACCGGAACCTAAACCTGGCAGGAAGAAACTTCAACGTTTCTCGAGTATTTTAGTAATATTGGACTTAAGTGTATGTTATGGACTTGTGTAAGCATAAGCTCTAGCTTGCAGTCCGAGGCATCTCTGAGAGTTGTGGCCCCTGGTACCTGGTCTGTCTTCGACAAACGTGTGACCGATGGGTCAACCACCGGGGGAGTTTCCACCTTTTTGGGGTTTTTTTAACCAAAAAAGGGAGGGATGACTGGGAGCAGCAACTCAGTCATCAATGTCCAGAGCTAGCTTTACCATATCCATAAGATCATCTAACCCTTGAGCAGCCTGTTCAGGCTCCTGTGGTAGTAAAGCCAGTTGCTCTTCAACGCCTGGAGTGACATACTCGCCCTCCTCTAGGTCTGGCACATCCTCATCCGTATCAGGGTTTAAACCTGCGTAAGCAGTCTTTTTAACACAGGGGGAGGGGGGGCCTGAGAGTCTTGTGCTCTGCCCCTCCCGGCAGCTCCCTCTTCCTCTAATGGTGACATGTTTTAAAGGGGAACCTGCGGCTAACCGTGGGGGTCAGGCATACATACCAAGTTGCCTTGCTAGCCGGAGGCGGTGGGGCTGAGGGAGGACGGGATGCACACCGCATGCAGTGGCGGCTGTCTACTCCGGAGACGGTGGACTCTGCAGCCGGGGACGCAAGCCGCATGCAGCTGTGGCCGGGTCCCCCGGCAGCTCCCACGTTGCAGACAGGCAGCAGCAAGACCCTGCCTGTCTGTCCATCTGAGTAAAACATGCAGATTTTCTATCTATAACATTTTGCCCTGGAGCAAGCCAGAGTGTGACCAGCTCCCAGAGGGCACATTTTAAGACTGCCTAGGAGGGGAAGTAGAACGGGAGGAGTTGGCCACACTCATTTAAATTTAAAGTGCCCATGCTTCCCCACTATTACTCCAGTGACACCTAGTGGATGAAGGAGAGATGAAAGCTAAAAGAATATTATAACAACTTGGATGAGAGATACAGAAGGTGGCTCCTGGATAAACAGAGATGGAATTAAGAAAAAATTTAGCTGATTGAACTAGGACACAGAGCCCTTGCGGGGCTGAAGAGCTTACAATCCATATGCTCTGCGTGCGGATACCACACACGTGTGATGGCCATAAACACAGAGCAGTTGTCACTCACAAGAACACCTTCCATCCACACGGCGCCACCTCCGAAAAACTTGATGCACGCTTCAGCGACACGTTTGGCGCCGCTGTGATGCACGCGCCCCACCATTATAAATATCTCAGCGTCTCGTTAATTACCACAAGTCATTACACCTGTTCTCACACCTCTGTGCTAAAACAAGCTGCAAACATTACTCCGGATGCAAATAGCTCTGCCTCAATAAAACGTGACCGAGACGTTAAACTCTCATTATAAAAAGACTTTGCAGCATTGCAGGGATTCCCGATTTGGGGTTCAGATTACACAGAACTAATCTCCCCGGACTAGTGCACCAAGCAGCCGGCACTGCCTTGTAAACCCCATTGCGAGACTCAAGTTCTGGGCATTGACCTTGGGGTGGTTGGCCCGTTCTAACTTGGGGGGGTCCTGGAGCCTGGAGTTGAACCTCAGCGTTAATGATTGACGTCTATAGTTTGGTTTACATCCTTACTACCATTTTCTATACAATGAATCAATATGAGGAGACGCTCACTGACCCAGGATATCTGCATCTTGGTCTGATGGAAGCTCTGCAGGTTTCTCTGCGGGATCTTCTTCAATGGAGATGCAGGACATCTGTTTACGAACCACCTTGCCGCTTCCGGTACCGGTGGTGAGGCTGGCTACCGACAGCAGGGGGATTGCCTGGCTCTCCTAGTGATTACAAGTAATAATGTTTAATCTTGGACATATCACTTTAATCCAGCGCTGCCCCAAAACTATTTCAATGAATAGGGCGAAATACATTGTACAGTTATGTGCACGCCGAGCACTATGGGAAAAACGAACATCCTGAGGTAAACTCTCCCTGTCCGGAGGCTGGGAGAGGCTCGGAAAAGGAAATCCCTAAACCATGTAACCAGATTCCTCCATTACACAGCGCTAAAGAAAGAATCTCGCTACTTCTAAGTATCTGTCTCTTTATTAGTCTGATATTGTGTCAAATGGTGGAGTTTGGGGAAGGGTATATAGAAGAGACTACAATCTACAACTACAAAGTCTAAGGCACACTCACCAAAGTCAAAACAGCAGCATAAAACAGGGAAGGGGAACCTATGGCCCTCCAGCTGTTGTTGAACTATACATCCCAGCATGTCCTGCTGCAGTTTTGCTATTTGGCCATGCTAAATCTGTTGCAGGGCATGCTGGGATGTGTAGTTCAACAAGAGAGGGCCGAAGGTTCCCCATCCCTGGCATAAAGTATTAGTCACCAAAAATCAAACCACGCAGCATCAAACCAGAAATGATGGAGAACGCTCACCAAATCCTGTATGCCACTAACCTTCTCACCTGGCGCTGACTCCCTGGAATCCGCCGCCTGTTCAAAGTTGGGCCACAGACACATCAGATCTTGTTTTTTTTTTTTTAACAATGACTGCGCATCTGTGCAATCACATCAATGACACAACAGAGACGCGCATGTGTTACAATTGGATTGTTTTTTAGCCGATATTTGCTGTGATCGCAAACGCTTCCCACACACATTGCAGCTCAGCTCTGGAGGCGCAGAGAGACTTCGGTGGGATGGTCCAACTGCGACTGTATGCAGAGGTGTGTCTGCCATGACGGGACCAGGTGAGGAGGGGCAGAGGTGAGAGGCGTGCAATCATTGGTACTCTGCATTTTAGGTGGGAGGAGGATATTAAGGATCAGGGCATTGGGATTCTTGAACAGGTTTAATATCCCAGATCCCCCCAATGCAACCGTCTGAGGATTGACCCAACACATTGCAGATGAATGGTACCTTTGCCTAATGCTGGGTACACTCTGTATAACCCAAGGACAATAGGTCACCAAGTACATTGGCATTTTATATGTTTATATATGGCAGATGCCGACATACCAGAACATGTATTGGAGTGTACGGCAGACGTTTTGGCAGCATAAGGAACCGCCGGCAAGGACATCAAATTTGTGATATCTTTTCGGATACATCGAGCTGCCGAGTGACAAGCAGAGGTGGTGGTGGTGGGGAAGGGGGGGGGGGTCCCGTTTGGAAGACGGGAAGTTGGAATAGAACAAGTCAGTGGGTGAAAAAAACCCTCTGACTTCTCAGCCGTGATAATGGGTGTCGGGGGGCGGAGGGAGGAGGGAGATTACAGGCAGGAGAACGGAGAACGTATTTTTGCCCAGACGCGATGTCTATTTGTGGCGCTGTAATTGGTTGCTCACTCATTTTTAGAGCCAGCACGGGACTGATTTCCAGAAAAGCGAGACGCGGAGAGGAGAGATAAATGGTGCCGGCTTTTGCCTCCCAACTATTAGTTCACACAACTCACGCCACAAGCGGGAACGTTTAGGGACACCGCAGCCTGTACATCATTTAACCAATCAAAGCCCGGCATTTTATCGGAGACCGCCTCCCATACTGGCAGCGCCCGTTAGCTATGGTCATGTCCTTTCCAGCAACAAGTTAACTTGTTACTCACGCAATCACTAGCCCTGATATATGGTGGCGGATCCATGTTGTGCCGCAGATCTGGGTAACGGTAAAATATACACCCCCACAGCGTCTACGTACCGAGTTGAAGAGCTCAGTGGTCAGACCCAGGTAGTTGTGTAGAGCCAGGAAGGTCACTCTCTGCAGCCGGACCATGATGATCTGTGGGAGGAAATGGCAGTCATTACACACTGGTTTATACAACTGGGAGAGACCCAGCAGCATTCAGGCAGAGAGACGTCCCACCATACACCCCAACATTTAAGTGTCCGGGACTTACTCACAGAGGGCCAGCATGACTGATAGCTGCTGTGCGGCTCATCCTAATAGGGTGGGGTATAGCTCACAGACAATGGGGGGTAGGATTGAATCCCAGCCGAGTTTATCGCCAGGTGAAAACAAAACCGCAAAGAGTATCCTAACAGTATTAAATAAAGGGTGTTTTTGACCGTTTGGGGGTACATTTTCGCACATGCCATTTCATTTTTTCTTGGCGAATCGACATGGGAGAAAACTGATGCGAATTCGACAAAACCATGGCAAAATTTCCCCACTTTATGCGTTTTCGCTAGAGATGTGCAGGTTCTGATTTACTCGGATTTTAAAGCAGGATCTTATTGGCTATCCCAAATCAAATGACAGTTGATAGCCAATAAAATTCTGCTTTGAAATCAGAGCCTGCAAATCTCTAGTTTTCGCAGACACTGGATTTTTTGCCCAGTGTAAAGGATTGCCGCTTTAAAAAAACCTGGAGATTTCTTACCAAATCTCTTAAGAATAAGAAAAATACACCTGGATTTGGTTATCCCCTAGATACAGCAAGGTGCTATCTACTGGTGCTCGCTACTAAACTTAAACTCGATAAAAGACGACAAGCAAAAAGTCAACACAGAAATGGCTGACATGCAAAATGTGGACATATGAAAAGGTCGACATGAGGTTTTCACATTTATGGTGTCAATGTCGACACTCGAGCACGTAAACCTCCAATAATGTACCGCTCCCCTGGACACTTTACCGTTCCCATCTGGAATCCAAGTTTGTGATAAAGTATGAAAAAGTCCAGCACAAACAAACTTTAAAAATACATGTATCCACCTAGTGACTGTCGACCTGTCACCTGGATATCCTTACACAACAGGGCTATGTAAGACGAGACTCGTACACAACCATGTGTAACCATGGGACAATTACTGCGCCAGCCAATCAGAATGCCCTGTGATCTGCAAATTCCCCAGTGGCCTGGATATGAAAAACAAGTTGATTTGCAAAAAAAAACAAAAAAAAAATGGACTTTTTTTTAAATTTTATTTTTACTATTAAGTTGAAATACTTCCGCTAACCCAATGACGAACTAGAGACCATTACCTGCACGACCCTGACCAGTGTCTCTGGGTATTTGGCGAACACGTCCTGGAAGGCGTTAGCTGGAAGCCGTAGAATGGTGGAAGCGGTCGCGGCTCTGGCTGAAACCGTTTTATAAGGGGCCGGATGTCCCTACATAAAAAAAAAGAAGAATAATTAAAGTGCATGATAATGGGTGTATTGTCTTCTCCACCATTATCGCCTTCTGTTCCGCTGCATCCCTCATTCGGGTGAGGCCTGAGAAACGGAATACAGGAACATGGCCGTCACCAGCTGAACGACTGTTAACATGGTAAGAATGTAAATGACGCGCACCTCCCCCCCCCCCCCCTTATGCTAACAGTGCGTTTTCAGTATATAAACTGCAATTTAATAGAAGATGCATGTAGGAAAGAGAGGAAATGATATTTCCCCAGGCGAGCGATCTGCTGATGCGCAGGCAGGAAGCGGCTGTATGAGCGGAGGGAGTCCTTGTGGAATATACAATTCTGCGTAACCAGCAGCCAGGCGCAGCGAGGATCCGCAGTAATAACGCTCCCTTCCCCCCAATTTCATTTAATAATTCCAGAACAATAACTAGCCAACAAACACCCCCGGGGCCCAGACAATACGAGCGGCCTGTGTGTAGTGTAGACGTGTTTGTCCGCTCTGCAGCCGGGCACTGTGACTCACAGCGTGACAGACTGACAGACTCTACTGACGTACCAGGTATGGGGCCGCAGTGTGTGGCTGAGGGTGGCAGCGCAACATTACTGTAATTGCAGATCTACAGGGGACAACTCGCTGCAACTGCCCCTAGATGTGGTATTATGGAATCCGAAGGGTTCCCAAGGACAACACCACCTTCTGCAGCAGTTCCACAAGAGTCCTAAAAATCCAAGGAGATCTCGGCCATTGTGGGGGTCGATTCAACTGCGGTTAATGACCATTTACAGAATCTAGCGTGTGCATAAGCCGCACTGTAACCATGAGATCATGTCATTTGGAAGACAACCCCTATGGAAATGGAGGCGGTCTGGTCCGCCGTCGCTAGAGGTTCCGGAGCACATCGCGGGCATGGGCAGCAACGGAACTGATCCTTTAAACGTTACTATGGTGATAGCGGCCACAAATGGGATGAGGGATTCTTCTATTACATCATTGGGCCTTAAATGAAGGCAGGCACCAGATATTGGTGGGAAATGTATACTATCACTACAAATAATTTATAGCGCACACATATCATGTAGCGCTGTACAGACATCGCACCAGTCCATGCACCAGTGGAGCTTACACTAGGGTCAGAAGCCAATAACCCTACCAGTGTGGGGCATAGGAACACATCAGAGCACCAAGAGTACCCATGCATTTATGGGGAAAACCTATAAACCCCACACAGATTGTATACGCCAAAGACTGCTACATTTCTCACAAACGCCTGACATTGTCCGTGCAGCGGGTTCGATACAATTTGGCAGAGACAAGGTACGGAGGTAGATATTAGGCACAGTCTATTGGCTGTCAGCTACTACAGCGGGAGGTGTCTAATAGACCACGCCCACAGCAGGCCCAGAGGCTGAACGATCTGATCTCACACAACAGAGCGACACTACTCTAACACATACATGTCACTTCAGCGGCAGCGTGTCATGGCCGGATCCAAGAGGAGGAGGCTTCAAACTCACCGTGATGACGTCAAGAATACTGAGCAGGCTGTGTACGCTGTCCCCAGCCAGAACTTCCTTCACAACCATGTCGTTCCCATCCTGAAAATGACAAAATGGTGTCAGTGACATTAACAAGCTGATGTCCCCGACCAAAGGGACGTCTCATGTACTCCAGCTGTTCCCACCGGTTACCCTAAAGGTGATACCGCCATATCACAAAAGGTAAAGCTTTACATCAGGCATATCCAAAATGCGGCCCTCCAGCTGTTGTGAAACTACACATCCCAGCATGCATTGCCCTATTCTTAGCATTCCCTAATAGCAAAACTGTGGCAAGGCATGATGGGACTTGTAGTTTCACAACAGCTGGAGGGCCACAGGTTGGACATGCCGGCTTTATACGGTAATTACAGACTGAGAAACAGAATCGTCCTAATACAGAGCGTAGGAAACAGACGGCGGCCCTCACATTCTCCTGTATACAGACTTCCAGCATCCCGTCCTGCACCACGTAGATGCTGTTATCCAGCTGCCCTGGGCGGAAGATGTACTCCCCTTCGTGCAGCTGCAGGAACACCATGTGCTTGCAGAGCTCCAGGAACAGGGGCTTCTCAAAGTGACCCAGGACCCTGCAGCGGGGGAGAAAGGACGGAGCGGGGTCGTCAGGCCAAAAGGGAAAAATACATTTCTAAATGCAAAATATAGGGGGCGATTCTGGTTGGCTCACTGCCTAGCGTGCCTTCTAACGCGTGTCGGAAGGCCCCCCCCCCCCCCCCGAACATCCCTGCCGCTTACAAATGGATGTTTTTCACAAACTGGGTCCGAGAACCAGGGGGGGGGGGGGGGGTGGCTGACATCCTGTGACATCAGCTGACCGCCCTGGCAGGCAGCTGCCCAAAGGTTTCCCAGGCGCACACTGTGTTTTCGTGGGTACACACTGGGAGTCCCCATGCGAATGCCCCCTGCTCGACTCGGGGTGCGGTCATTTGGTCCACAGCATGATGATCCACAGTCATTAGGTCGACATGGGTCTAGGTCGATAGGTCATTAGTTCGAAAGGGTCTAGGTCGACAGTGAAAATGTTGACATGGGGTTTTTCACTGTTTTTTGAGCCGACATGTGCCAACAGGCGATATTTCATGCCCTACCATCCACTAGGGTGTGGTGCACTTTAAACTGTGTCCATGTCGACTTTGTTGACATCCAGGTAAAAAAACTGTGAAAAACCTCATGTCGACCTAGACATTGTTGAACTAATGACCTTTCGACCTAGACCCGTGTCGACCTTTTCCCATGTCGACCTAATGACTGTCGACCATCATGCTGTAGAGCGAATGATCCCAACCCATTGCCTCCACCCCCCCCCCCCACGTGCGAGCGCCACAAGTTGCTGAAGGCGCCAGCACAGAAGCCCTGCACGTGCACATATGCGAATAAGCGCAGGGCATAAACATCAGTCCCCAGCCAAGACAGGGACCAAGTCAATCAGGATGACCCCCTTAATATCCTGATAGCAGATGTGACAGCCAATCAGCAGAAGGGGTCCCGAAACTGCTGACAGAGCTGGGTCATGATTAGAGAACACGTAAATACATGAATGGTTTGCAGGACAGCCTCACAATTCGGGAGGACGGGACGTGATACTTACCGCACATTTTTTAACATGTAAAGAACCTCGGATGGCAAGTGAGAGTTTTTAACATCGAACTCTGTGAGATCCGCTTCCAGGAGAGAGGGGGGCGGCTCCTTCTTCTGTAAGGTGGGGTATTCCTTCTTAAACCGGAGGATCCTGAAACAGAATGAGGGAGAACTAGTTACCGGCACCCAAACCGGGTTCTTCTACCATCCACGTCCCAGCAGCATTGGTGGAAGGGTCATCAGGCAAAAATAAAATAAATAGTTCTCAAAACACTGCGATTACTGGGGGTGATGACCATGGCGGGGCCTTGTGGAGGCAACAGAAGCCGGGGAGAGGGGACCATCAATCTGGGTATGGCCAGGGCGGTCACCGGTAAAGTTGGCAACCCCCCCCCCCCTTTTGCTGTTCCCACAGCTCCATAGCAACAGCACTCAAGGTGACATACTGTAAACACAATGCACATAGTGGCCCTTATTCAGATCTGATTTGCAGTACAGATTTGCTTTCAAAATGGGCAAAACCATGTGGCCTGCAGGTGGGGCAGATGTAATATGTGCAGAGAGAGTTAGATTTGTGTGAGTTCTCTTGTTTCTGTGCATTATTTTTACACTGCTTCAGATTTCAGTTTAAACACACCCCACCCAAATGTAATTCTTTCTGCACATGTCACATCTGCCCCACCTGCAGTGCACATGGTTTTGCCCATTTTGAGAACAAATTTGCACTGCGATCAGATGTGAATAAGGGCCATAATACAGAAGATGTACTGTAAGTAGCACAGCAACAGACATAATAAGAAATCCTCGAGAGCACAATAAGCATAATGCAGAATTGGTGTAGGCCGCAGGCTCTCAAACACGGTCCTCAGGACCCCACACAGTTCATGTTCTCCAGGTCTCCGCACAGACCAACAAGTAATATAATTAGCCCCACCTACTGATTTTGTAAATTGTGTCAGTAAGCAATAAATACATGAGCGGTGTGGGGTACTAAGGACACTGGGGGGTGGGATCATTTGGTCTACAGCAGGCATGTCCAACGTTGGCCCTCCAGATGTTGTGAAACTACACATCCCAGCATGCTTTGCCACAGTTTTGCTATTAGAGAATGCTAAAACTATTGCAAAGCATGCTGGGATGTGTAGTTTCAAAACATCTGGAGGGCCAACGTTGGACATGCCTGGTCTACAGCATGATGGTCGGCAGTTATTAGTTCGACATGGGAAAAGGTCATTAGTTTGACAGGTCATTAGTTCGACAATGTTTATGTCGACAGTCAAAAGGTCGACATGGGGTTTTTCACTGTTTTTTTTCCCCCTGAATGTCAACACAGTCGACATGGACACAGTTTTAAGTGCACCGCATCGCTCGGCACACTATTTTATTCTCCCACCACGCCCTAGTGGATGGTAGGGCATGAAATCCCGCCTGTCGGCACATGTCGGCTCAAAAAACAGTGAAAAACCCCATGTTGACCTTTTGACTGTCAACCTAGACATCGTCAAACTAATGACCTGTCGAACTAATGGCCTTTTGACCTAGAACCATGTCGACCTAGACCCATGTTGACATTTTCCCATGTTGACCTAATGGTGTCGACCATCATGCTGTAGACCAAATGACTGCCTCCCGATACTGGTGCAGGCATGTTGGGTAATAACTTCCATGTGTCGTGGATTCCAGGAAAGGTATCAGATGTGGCAGCCATCTTGGGCGCGCTGAGCAGTATTACCCTGGGTGGAATAGTCTACCCATAGAAGGGATGACATAAAATGGGGCGATTGCAGCGTCCAAACAAAAGACGTCGGGTCCAGGTGTTTCTGATCCCATCCATAAATGGATACGGCAGCCATGTTGGGCGCGCTACAAGGGCTGCACTGTGGGAGATGAGGCATAGAAGCACCTATGGGAGAACGGACACGTGCGTAGCGGTACAGAAATAGGGATATCCTGCCTCACCTCTTAGCCAGTGTCAGGACTCGCACTTTCTTCCTCGATCTGGGTCTTGAAACCGTGTTCCCGACTAATGTATTTGGCAACGTCGTTACCTGTAGGACACAGAGTACCGACGTTAGTGCCCTGTGGGTAATACTGAGCCAATCAGAGAAGAGCTTCCTGGCCCAGGGACGTCTGATCCTGGTATTAAAATATTACATTGTGATAAAAGGCATTTCCTGGTAATAAGAAGTTCCGCCTGTTTTATACACTTCCCCCATATTTTGGAATGAATGTGCACTACAAGTCCCAGAAGGGAGGAGGTCTGAGACTTGTGTCCGTTATGTTCTGCAGCTTGCACACATTTGGTTTTGCTTTTCTTAGCCTTAATTCCCCCCCTCGGTTAATGGTCCTTTAGGTAGTGTCTGGCCGCTGGCATGAGTCTGTACGCAGAACTTATTCCTCGCACTCAGCATTATAAAACCTTTTATCCTCATTAGATGCAGAAACAGAGCAGCTGCCACTCCTACATGATTCATACGGTCACCGGGAGGCGCAGAGAAGAACAGGGATCCTGCTGGTTCTGCTCCGTCTCCTGCTCTGCATGCTGGGTCCTGCTCTACTCTGCACTACAGACAGCAGCGGTGGCAGAGCGCGTTCTGTCACTTACTGACAGATGTGCTGCTACTACTGTACAGATACACATATATGCCAGCCATCAGTATTACACCAGGCTCTGCACGCTGGGTCCTGCACTACAGACAGCAGCAGCAGCAGCAGAGCGCGTTCCGTCACTTACTGACAGATGTGCTGCTACTACTGTACAGATACACATATATGCCAGGCATCAGTATTACACCAGGCTCTGTATGCTGGGTCCTGCACTACAGACAGCAGCGGTGGCAGAGCGCGTTCCGTCACTTACTGACAGATGTGCCGCTACTACTGTACAGATACACATATATGCCAGGCATCAGTATTACACCAGGCTCTGTATGCTGGGTCCTGCACTACAGACAGCAGCGGTGGCAGAGCGCGTTCCGTCCCTTACTGACAGATGTGCTGCTACTACTGTACAGATACATATATATGCCAGGCATCAGTATTACACCAGGCTCTGTATGCTGGGTCCTGCACTACAGACAGCAGCGGTGGCAGAGCGCGTTCCGTCACTTACTGACAGATGTGCTGCTACTACTGTACAGATACATATATATGCCAGGCATCAGTATTACACCAAGCTCTGCACGCTGGGTCCTGCACTACAGACAGCAGCGGTGGCAGAGCGCGTTCCGTCACTTACTGACAGATGTGCTGCTACTACTGTACAGATACACATATATGCCAGGCATCAGTATTACACCAGGCTCTGTACGCTGGGTCCTGCACTACAGACAGCAGCGGTGGCAGAGCGCGTTCCGTCACTTACTGACAGATGTGCCGCCAGTACTGTACAGATACACATATATGCCAGGCATCAGTATTACACCAGGCTCTGTACGCTGGGTCCTGCACTACAGACAGCAGCGGTGGCAGAGCGCGTTCCGTCACTTACTGACAGATGTGCCGCTACTACTGTACAGATACACATACATGCCAGGCATCAGTATTACACCAGGCTCTGTACGCTGGGTCCTGCACTACAGACAGCAGCAGCAGAGCGCGTTCTGTCACTTACTGACAGATGTGCCCCAGTACTGTACAGATACACATATATGCCAGCCATCAGTATTACACCAGGCTCTGCACACTGGGTCCTGCTCTACTCTGCACTACAGACATTTTTTTTGATAATGTATCAGGGTGGCAACACAGAATTTACTACTTTAATGACACAGAACTATCCAAAGGATGCTGACATCCTGCAATAATAAATGATACACCTGCAAATGTTTTTATTAATAAATACTCATGCAGTGGCTGCTGCTGCTGCAACGACCAGTGGCGCCGCTGATGGCTGCCTAGGCACGGTGCAGCTTGGTGGGTATGTGTTCCCTGTGCGATAACTGTACTGTCCCTGCTTATATTGTTACCTACCTGGCTGCTGCAACGACCAGTGGCGCCGCTGATGGCTGCCTAGGCACGGTGCAGCTCGGCGGGTAGATGTTCCCGGTGAGATAACTGTACTGTCCCCTGCTTATATTGTTACCTACCCGGCTGCTGCGGCAACGCTGTTGGCTGCATAGGCACTGTGCAGCTTGGCATGTATGTGCCCCCTGTGTCTATATCCCCCAGGGAACTTCTAGTGTAACCTGTATGTGTTCGTATATCTGTCACTGTTTAACTGTACCAAACTGGCTGTTGCACAGCAATCCAAGTAAAATTCCTAGTATATGCAAGTATACCTGGCCAATAAAGTGGATTCCGATTCTGGTATGGCAAATTAGTTAAGGGCATACAATATTGATGCACTATTCCAGCAATTAACAGCGCCACCTGGTGACGATATAGGAGAACCGCGAGGGGGAAGGTGAAATGCCCTTCGCATTATTCTTCACTAGTTACCAGACCGACAACATTATTGCAGTCATGTTTAGCTGATAAAAAATAAAGAATATTCCTATCCATATATGACACCATAGTAAGTAAGGGGTGTCAGATTCGAACGCCAGAAGTCAGATGCTTTATTACACTCTCCCTGACCTTGCAAAGGGCAAACAGGCACTGAGAACCCACCTATTGCGGGTGCCGGACGGCTCACCGACAGTCGGGATTCCTATAATCATTACTCCGACGTCGGAATCCCGACTGCTCCCTCATGGGGGTCCATGACCCCCATAGAGGGAGAATAAAATAGGTGTGCAGCTCGCCACCGTGCCTGCAAGGGGCTTCATTGCACTCCCCCCGCTATGCAGTCGGGATTCCGACGTCGGATCAATGACTGTCGGAATCCCACTGTAGGTGTGTTATACCACACCCCCTATTGCGTATCCTTCTGCATAACCTAGTACCGAGGAAACTCTCCCTACCTGCCGCCTCATGTCCCGCCCATCCCTGCTATGCTCACTTCCTGCATAACCTAGCACAGAGGCCACTCTCCCTACCTGCCGCCTCATGTCCCGCCCATCCCTGCCATGCTCACTTCCTGCATAACCTAGTAACAAGGCCGCTCTCTCTACCTGCCGCCCATGTCCCGCCCATCCCTGCCATGCTTACTTCCTGCATAACCTAGTACCGAGGTCTCTCTCCCTACCTGCCGCCTCATGTCCCGCCCATCCCTGCCATGCTTACTTCCTGCATAACCTAGTACCGAGGCCGCTCTCCCTACCTGCCGCCTCATGTCCCGCCCATCCCTGCCATGCTTACTTCCTGCATAACCTAGTACCGGGCCACTCTCCCTACCTGCCGCCTCATGTCCCGCCCATACCTGCCATGCTTACTTCCTGCATAACCTAGTACCGGGCCACTCTCCCTACCTGCCGCCTCATGTCCCGCCCATCCCTGCCATGCTCACTTCCTGCATAACCTAGCACCGGGCCACTCTCCCTCCCTGGCGCCTCATGTCCCACCCATCCCTGCCATGCTCACTTCCTGCATAACCTAGCACCGGGCCACTCTCCCTCCCTGCCGCCTCATGTCCCGCCCATCCCTGCCATGCTCACTTCCTGCATAACCTAGCACCGAGGCCGCTCTCCCTACCTGCCGCCTCATGTCCCGCCCATACCTGCCATGCTCACTTCCTGCATAACCTAGCACCGGGCCACTCTCCCTCCCTGGCGCCTCATGTCCCACCCATCCCTGCCATGCTCACTTCCTGCATAACCTAGCACCGAGGCCGCTCTCCCTACCTGCCGCCTCATGTCCCGCCCATCCCTGCCATGCTCACTTCCTGCATAACCTAGTACCGAGGCCGCTCTCCCTACCTGCCGCCTCATGTCCTGCCCATCCCTGCCATGCTCACTTCCTGCATAACCTAGCACCGAGGCCGCTCTCCCTACCTGCCGCCTCATGTCCCGCCCATACCTGCCATGCTCACTTCCTGCATAACCTAGCACCGGGCCACTCTCCCTACCTGCCGCCTCATGTCCCTCCCATCCCTGCCATGCTCACTTCCTGCATAACCTAGCACCGAGGCCGCTCTCCCTACCTGCCGCCTCATGTCCCGCCCATCCTTACTATGCTCACTTCCTGCATAACCTAGTAACAAGGTCGCTCTCCCTACCTGCCGCCTCATGTCCCGCCCATCCTTGCTATGCTCACTTCCTGCATAACCTAGTACCGAGGTCTCTCTCCCTACCTGGCGCCTCATGTCCTGCCCATCCCTGCCATGCTCACTTCCTGCATAACCTAGTACCGAGGTCTCTCTCCCTACCTGCCGCCTCATGTCCCGCCCATCCCTGCCATGCTCACTTCCTGCATAACCTAGTACCGGGCCACTCTCCCTCCCTGGCGCCTCATGTCCCGCCCATCCCTGCCATGCTCACTTCCTGCATAACCTAGCACCGGGCCACTCTCCCTACCTACCGCCTCATGTCCCGCCCATCCCTGCCATGCTCACTTCCTACATAACCTAGTACCGAGGCCACTCTCCCTACCTGCCGCCTGATGTCCCGCCCATCCCTGCCATGCTCACTTCCTGCATAACCTAGTACCGAGGCCGCTCTCCCTCCCTGCCGCCTCATGTCCCGCCCATCCCTGCCATGCTCACTTCCTGCATAACCTAGTACCGGGCCACTCTCCCTACCTGCCGCCTCAATCACAGCTCTCTCCCATCTATACCCTATATCCCCCCACTCACTCATAACAGCTCATCTCTTCCAATGGAGGAATGTGACAGCTTCAATGGCTTAAGTGTCAAGGCTTAATGTTTTGGTGTGGACACGGCCATATAGAGAACAAGGTGCAGTGTTTCTCAGGTGGTGACAATAGCCTGTCCTATGGTCTCGCCCATTTACTCCTCACAATGATTATATCTGTACCTTTCTCATGATCTTCCGTCCATAGAACATCACTTTGTCCCTCTTGCGGAAGCGATAGCGCGGCACCTCGGGCTGATGCTGCTCTGTAACAAGAAACGCATGAGAGGCGTCAGGTGTGGAGCGCGCAGAGGAAAACGCCAGTGCTGTATGTACCACAAGATCACAGCAACAATTACTATCAAAAGGAGAAAAACGTATGTCCGTCAGCAAGGGAACCCCCCTAATTACACTGTTGCGCCCAATTACAAATGGATAGGTCTTGAATACCATTAAGTATTGTGACACAGGCGGTTTGTGGTTCCCAATGTCCTTCTATGTTGTATATATGCACATAAGGAAGGGCTGTCGGTTGGAGGATCGGGACTGGCCAGGGGAGGGGCGGGACTAGCGAGGGCCGCACACAGGAAGGGCGAATTTGTGTCATTTTGTACACAGCACTGCGCTTGGTCACCGCCGTATCAACTCCACATAGCGTTATTAGCGCAGTGATCCGCCAAGAGGGAGCAGTTATGTCGGCATTCTTACATTTCTTTCAAACGTACAAATGAAATCACTGCTTGGAGAATTGGTGCAAGCGTATAATGCAGCCTTGGCGTAGGGATGGCCATCGGTGCAGATGCCATTCTTGGTGATTCTGCTCCCAGCCATCGATAGCGGTAAACTATTTGATGGATAAACATCGATAGCTAAAACTATCAATGGTTATCCATGATATTTGACTGAAGGGCCCGTGGGCCAATCAGAACTCGGGGAGGGAGTTCCGGGTGTCGGGTGTCCCAGCACCTTGGGGAAAAAAAAAAGAAAAAAGGGAAACATCGGTTCTCCTTTGCCATCGATGTAGGGAAACCATCTGGTTCTCCCACATCAATGGCAAAAGTATTCAACATCGGCCATAAACCATCAATGATTTCAGATCATCGATGGGCATCCCGACCTTAGCGCATGTGCCACTGGCGTAGAAGCAGAGGTAAGCCTGCGAGTTCCAATGCAGCCTGAGCCCCAATATCCATATTATAGGACACAATATATCATTACAGAGGAGGGGAAGCTACAGGTGCAGCCCAGAGGAATAGATTCTAGGCGCAGGCTATATATTATAATACAATGAGGACACCGAGGAGCAGCAGTCTGGGGGTTAATGGATAACTAGGTGAGGAACTGTAATCTAACAGTAGAGACACAATGTTCTGTGCTACCAGGGAATAAACACCCTGGCAGGGAGTGAGGGAGGGAACACAGACATGCCAGCTCCGTGCCAAGACACAGTCACCTCTCCGCACAATGACAGAGAGGCCAGGAGCAGGGAGGCTGCAGGAAAGCACAATAAGCAGCGATACCTCCTCCGGTACATTATGGATTGTCAGCAAGTGTCACTCCCAGGACTCGGTCTCAGCAAGGTCTGACACCGGCTGATTGTAGCAGCAGCCTGTAGCTGGCCTCATCACGCCAGGCGTGCGGCGCTATGCTAAGTGCCACGTCCGGACAATGCCATCACAGCTGTCATGTATAGAGCAATGCACCCAAGAGGTAAAAGTGTAAAGACAGCTTTCATTATGGACTTTTGACACAATTTGCCGGATCCATGTCTGTGAGACGCACATTCCCTATACAAGAGTCAAGCTGACAACAGTTGTTGTCAAGGCCCCTCCCCCTAATGTAAGTTGGAATGCTGAGCCAGGCACACTGGCAGGCCTCTCAGATCTGGCTCCGTAGGGTGGCCGAACACTCTCAGTAATATCAAATTTAGAGTGGATATGCCACACTACGAAATCCTTACAGTTATCACCTCCTTTGCTGGCAGTGCCCACCCTTAAGGGGCATACACACGCAGAGATTTGTGCCAAGCAATTTTACTTAAGCAAAAAAAGGCTGGGTAGTTGTTCAGAATGAGAGATTGCGATCATCATCTGTCATTCTGTACACACAGAGAGATTTGCAGTCATTTGCTAAGCAATCTAACTATATTTTGACTGCATACACTGATTTAGTTAGCAAGAGATATTTAATCTCTCTGAGCATACACACTGAGAGATCTGTGCTTATTTTCTAAGCAATCTAGTCAGATTGCTAAGAAAATAGCACAAATTTGCTCCGTGTGTACACCCCTTTAGAGTGCCACTGGCACTATGGAAATTAGAAGGATGCAATGTACTGCCACAATGCAGAACATTCCAACCTGCTCACTAGGGGCCTAATTCAGACTGGTTTGATTTTTGCAAATGGCCAAAACCATGCTGCACTGCAGGGGGGGGCAGATATAACAGGTGCAGAGAGAGTTAGATTTGGGTGGGGTGTGTTTAAACTGATATGTAAATTGCAGTGTAAGAATAAAGAAGCCAATATTTACCCTACACAGAAACAATATATCATACCTTAACTCTGTGCACGTTACATCTGCCCCGTCTGCAGTGCAGCATCAATCAGGCAAATCTCCCATCTAACCCATAAACCTGTCCATAGAAGTAATGATACCCTGCCAGTGGGGCAGGTAGAACAATGGAGGCTATATACACACAGGCCTCAATCAATTATTTTGGTATTGCGGGAGTTAATCCCAAAGGTGGGGGGTCCGAGAGCCGCTTACTGGCAGGATAGAAATGTCTATACAACGGAAGGTATTGTGCATTCTGTGTACGGACCCTGCAAGCTGAGGATGCTCAGAATTATGCTCATTTTGGAATAGAAACTAAGAATCCTAAAATTGGGATTTCGGAACTATTCCTCTGTTATTTTTTAAATCCTGTTCAATCATAACCTGTATGTAATTCTCATTAAGAGTTTTGTTAAGCTCTGGAAATATATTTCAGATTAAGGCCCTTATTCTGGTTCACTCGCAAAGGCAAATTCCTTCTCAAATGGACAAAACCGTGTGCACTGCAGGTGAGGCAGATGTAACATGTGCAGAGAGAATTAGATTTGGGTGGGGTTTTACTTCAAAGTGAGATCTATATATTGCAGTGTAAAAATAAAGCAGCCAGTATTTACCCTGCACAGAAACAAAATAACCCACCCAAATCTAATTCTCTATGCACATGTTACATCTGCCCCACCTGCAGTGCACATGGTTTTGTCCATTTAAGAAGGAATTTGCATTTGTGCGTGAACCAGAATAAGGGCCTAAATCCATTTACTGTAGCATATTGTGTGCGACTTACTGACTTTGTGAGCCTGTGAGGCCCAATGCTGAACCAAGTGTGATATTAAGTGCGAAATTAATATTTGTGCAGAGTGCGTAATGGTGTATTCACGCCAAGCGACACCGTTCTGACCCAGCTTTCTTACATTGGGGTAGCTAAGTGCAGGCGGGAACCATGACGCAGGGGAAAGAGTTACTTGTATTAGGAGATTGCATTGTAATCGCAGACCATACTTACTGGACTGTCGGAATCTCTTGTAGACGATGAACACAACAATCCCAATAAGGGACAGCGCAACGACAGCCCCGATCAGGATTCCCGTCAGCTGTAAAGACAGGGGGATAATAATATATCACACTTCTGATAAATGTAGGACTGATCCTCTCCATTCTCATACAGACTGCACACTCGCCTCCTCATGAGAACAGTGCCCCCCCCCCCCAGGTGTTGTATTATAACATATCACATACAAAGCAGATTCATTCCAATACAATATTATGGGTGTGGAAGAATAGGCTGACACATGCTTTAGCACAGGTGTATCGCTCTACAAACACAAACTGGGCAATTTTCCGTTCCCCAATCGGAAGTATGAAAAAGTCCGAAAACATTACATTTTTTTTTTTCATTGACCACTACCATGTCCACCTTTTGACCATATGTTGTTGTTCTAGAGACATTGTCAGCCGTCTGGATACCCGTTATTACACATACATAGTAACAGGGGAAATAAATCTGTGGTAACACCAGGGTGCTCCCGTTACACCGACTGTAACTTGGAGGTGGGAGGTGTTGGAGGTGGGAGCAACTCTGACACAGATGTCATGTGATCATCCCTAGCCAATCTACCAAGAGCTGGCAGCTTGATGTGATCACTTCCACCCACTACATGGGTGGGACAAAAGATCCGCCTGAAAGGCCTCGGTACTTGTGTATTATAACGGCACCCATCGCATACCATAAGGCATGCGATGCGATATCACGCGATGTTGTACAATGTCATACAATTTTAAAATTGTATGGTATTGTATATGGCATACAATGCCATACAATGCGATGGGATGCGATTATAAATTGTATAAGCACCCTAATGGGTGCTTACAATGTTAAATGCACCCCCACGCCACCCCCTAGTATAAACGTGAACCCGAAGCGTGGCGAACACAGCGAGCCCGCGAGGGGCGGTGGTACGTGTCCTCCGACCTTTTCATACCCCCACTATCCACATCGGCGTGGAACTGATTTTATAAAGTGTGGTGAGCGCAGTGAGCCACAAGCGTGGTGAGCACACGTGCATAACTTCACAGGTATACGCGTCCGCTCGCCACGCTTCGGGCTCGCTGCGCTCACCACACTTTGTAAAATCAGTTCCACGCCGACGTGGATAGTGGGGGTATGAAAAGGTCGGAGGACGCGTACCGCTGCGCTCGCCACGCTTCGGGTTCACGTTCATGCTGGGGGTTGGCGTGTGGGTGCATTTAACATTTTAAGCACCCATTAGTGCTTATACAATTTTTCATCGCATAGGGGGCTGAAATCGCATCGCATCGGGTGTATGGCATGCGATTAAAAATCGCGCGATCACATAATGGGGGGCGCCGTGATAATACACAAGTACCAAGGCCTCAAACACGTGAGGTGCGTTTGCATCAGACTCAGAATAAGCCGGCACAGTAATGGTAATTACGTTACGACCAGAAAAGACCGATCCAGCTGAGCACACTGTATGCAGCCACTCATATAACAGCATTCATGGATAAATCCGAGGAGGCGGAAACAAACAACATGGCGGCCGTTTCTCTATAGATCACAAGGGACGGACAGACTCCACAAAATGTTATTTCATCTCCCTGCTACAGGAAATAAACATTGCGGATTATTGGCGTCTTTTGTCGACAGAATTTGAAGCGGATTCATCGAAGTGAGTTTTCGGAAAGCTGCGCCTTTGGAAAGCATTAACCCCATAAACAGAAGTGTGTAGACAATATAAAGGATAAGGGCAGAATTATATAGGTACGGAAATGTTTACCATGGTGGTCTGGAGCCGTTCCTCCACAAACTGGAAGACTCTGCTGCGGAGGTCTACGCCCATGGAGAAGGCTGGCTGCAAAGAGAGCGCGCAGTTTAGGAGACAGGTACGGACGGAACACACAAAAAGGTGTCACACACATGCACATTGATGTACCCCGGACAGTGGCATCTGGGGACCTGTCCTCTCCTCATACAGCATACTGAGAATGCGCCTGAGGCCTCTGGTCTTCACAAGCAGAGTTATGTCCCCGGCAAGTGAGAACAGTCCCATCACCCACCGCCCTCAGCTCAGACAGAAACCAGACGGAACATCTGCCAAGGCCGCCGGATCCTTTTCCAGTGTAACCGAGAGGCACCGATGCCACCCATAGCCCCCCCCCCCCCGCACAATGGGCAGTGTGTCGGGTGAGGCTATAATGCGTCAGCCAGCTGCTGGACGCCCCTGATATCAGCCTCAAGGTCATGGATCAGTTGTCAGGCGTGTGGCAGCCAGAACCAGGACTGCTGCACTGCAGGGAACACTAGCTCAGGAGCAGGCAACGGGCGGCACTGCAGCTGCTGCAGAACTTCACATCCCAGCATGCTCAGAACATTGTCTTACTGCTGGGGCATGGCATGCTGGGATGTGTAGTGCCACAGCAGCTGGAAGGCAGCTTGTTGCCTACCCCATGCTCACCCAGTCTTGCAGCATTACACCAGGATTATCCTGCCCAGCAATAGGTACAGAGTCAGCTACCTATACACATACACACACACACTCTATCATTATATTACTATATATACACAGAACACAGTACCTCCATGCACTTGCTGCTGTTCTCATCACCCATCTCTGAAATAGAAAGCACAGGGAAGAAAGGGTTATTCTACAATATATACCCTATATTAGATTACAGCTACAAGCATACAGGTGACATGAGAACACGACATCACTGGTGCTATGAGGAAGATGATCATGCAGAGGTCCTGGGAGAAAATACATCAAACAGGTGAATGTACGCTCTCACGAGCAGGGCCCTCCTTACATGCTTCAAGGGAAATTGGGTCCGAAATGAACCCTTATGGCGCCATATAAATAAATAATAGTAATAGGCCACTGCAGGTAAGCTGTATACACAGGTACACGTCCGCTAAGCACGGTTCCTGAGCAGGAAGCTGGCACTGTACGGCCAGAACCGATGTATCGCAGGAGGCCCTTATACATGGGATGTATCGCATCTGACCCCGTTCCCCACAGCCGGGAGGGGGTCCGAGTGGGAGGTTGGACCTGCAAGCAGGTTCGACCTCCGACTCTGGTCCGATGTGCACGGAACCGCACATCAGACCAGATGGGATGTCAAACGCATCCAATTTGGGAGGATCGTCCGTTGGAATTGGGTGAAATTGGCCGAGTGTAGGGTTACATCTGCCCCACCTGCAGCACAGCATGGTGTTACCCAGGTGCACGTTACATCTTGGCTCTGGTCACACCAGTACTGCGACACGGGAAACTCGGCTTAACCCTGTGCGAGAACAGGCGGCCGCGGGAATTCATTGGATAGCTAAATTCACCCCACCCCCCTTCATTTAGTTGACTGATGAGAAAAAAGGATGAAGCCAGCATTTAGTGGGCATGGGGCCCACGTGGCCCCTGTTAATCAATGGGACCAGTTGAGGATATTTTATGAAATATATATTAATAGTGTTCATTCCAGCATCCTGAACCTTAAAGACATGTGAAGTTCATTTTCTTACCTGAGGTGTCCCTCTCTGCTATGGTGTTCCTAGCACAGTCTGGTCAGTTTCTCCGCATTTATATACAGACCACACTGTGCTAGAAGCACCACAGCAGAGTGCGACACCACAGGTAGGGCAGAGGAACTGCACAGGTTTTGAAAGAAGAAGAAGAGTGCTAGGACGGACACTACATTAACTATGGATCACAGAGATACAGGAGCACAAGGGAACTGCAACGGACGTTTCGTTGGGCTGCGATGCCAAGAACTGAATGGCGTGAAACACAGAATGCACAGTATTTCCAGGCTTGCTGCACAGACACGTACGATTAACATAACACTATGGAGGCCTACACGGGTGATACAAATATACATAAAATACAATGGAATAAATAAAAGTAAAATAAGGAACTTGGCCACAACATCAAAATAAAGAAGGAGAACATTACACAATCCTACACAACAGTGACACAACCACAGCTGTCGCAATGAGCCAGTAACAACGTTACACACTGCACGATTAACCCACATCGGTTCCCTAATCACTAACAACTCTGTATTTTCATTAAAGGTTTTCTTAAAAAAAAAGTTATGGAGAATTATAACCAAACTAATTAACCTCTCCATCCCTGAGTATTCACAGTCTACACTGATGAGCACTAACAAGGGTGAAACAGTCTGACAGTCGGTGGGAAAATGCCCCAGCGCGGACCTAGATCATGTCAGGGCAATAAAGGATACCGTTTAGGAAGCTGGTCAGAGAAGGTGGTGTGAGCCAACGCGGAGGAAGCATTTTACCTGTGCACAATAGTCTTCATGTCTGTAAGTGATTGTTAGGATGCTGCAGGGGGGAGGGGCTAAAGACATGATCGCACAACAATTATTCTGTCTTTATTGGATACGTGATGGCTTCAGCATATTTAATGATCTTAGATTTTAGGCTCAGCGGTGCTTCATAAACGTCAGAAAGTGGACAGTTATGGGGCCCAGCTGATGTCTATGCTGTAGGTTATGGTGAGAATAGGTTAAAGTGCAATATAAAAGTGGTGTACAGTCCATGTCTACTGCATCTGTGTCACCCGTCTGCCCCTCCCCTTTATAATGTAAGCTCTCATGAGCAGGGCCCTCTGCCCTCATGTGATTTTCCTTCTCTTACTTAAAATATTTTCGATGGCCCCAAACCCTGCGGTTTCTGCCTCCCGATGCGGTGTCAGTGGTGTCTGCTGATGCAGCTATGTGTCTGTCCTCTGTACTTATATTATATTCAGCTGTAATGGGGCCAACACACCTAGATGTTGCTGAGTGATATGTGCGAAGCTACAGATGGGTCAGGTCCCATCCTGGCTGGCGGGTCGCCAGAACGTCAGCGCTGGCGACCCGCCAGCAGCCGCGCCAGCGAATACACTGAGACGCGCGTGCGTCGCACGCGCGTCTCAGTCTCCGTCGCCAGCGCGACGGAAACCCTGTCCGTCTCAGGGAGACGGACAGGGTTAGGGGGGGTTAGGGGGGGATGCGGGCAGGCGGCGGGGACCCGGGGGAACGGATGGAATCGCCGTCGGAAGGGGACGCGCGCGCCTCCCCTTCTCACCATCGTCATGGCGACGCCAGCGCCATCCCCTGCCAAGATGGGACCTGACCCATCTGTAGATCGCTCAGCACAAGGCCATCCAACTAGATTTATCCAGCATGCTGAATCTTAATTGCTGGGCAATATCGATGCACGAGGCCACGCATCACTATCGATGTGGGAGCGATGAGGGGGCATTTTTTAAAGCTATCTAGTCGGATCGCTTAGAAAATGGGCTGATATAGGCCGCATAAGTCACTGTGTAGCTTATTCATTTATGTACTCTGTATTTGGGCGCAGAGGATCCCTTGTGGTGCCATATAATAATAATACCAGAAGAAACCTGAGGTAGGAATTGTGGGCAGAGTCCTGCAAAGGGCCTTATATTATGTGCAGCACAGATGGTGTAATGCATTGCTGCCTCACAGCGCTGAGGTCATTGGTTTAATGCCCATCACAGCCCTTAATGTGTGGAGTTTGTATGTTCTCTCCGTGTTTGCGTGGGTTTCCTCAGGTGCTCCGATTTCCTCCTTCACTCCAACTATATACTGGTAGGATAATTGGCTCCCAACAAAATGAACCCTATAATGTCTGTGTGAGCGTATACATGTGGTAGGGATATAGGCCCTTATTCTGGTTCACTCACAAAGGAAAATGAGTACTTGTTTCCTAGCAGGGCGCCCAGATTTCCTATGTATGTTAATGCATCGCATGGGTCATTTTAGTGCCGTGCGATGCGATTTTTTAATGTCATTTATTAACTGCTCTGTATGACCCAGGGGATCGCATCGCACCTCCCGCAAAATTGCATGCGATTTTATAGGGTGTGCGATGCCATTACATTAGCTATACAATAATATCATTGTATGACATACAATGATGTTTTACGCCCCCCCCCCCCCCCCCCCCACTATCCACGCCACCCCGAAGCGTGGCGAGCGAGTGCAGCGAGCCACCGAGCCCGAAGCATGGCAAGTGCAGCAAGCCCCGCGAGGGGAAGCGGATTACTTTACATGCATTCCGCGTCCCCTCGCCACGCTTCGGGCTCGGTGGTTTGCTGCGCTCGCCACACTATATAAAATCAACTCCAAGCCGACGTGGATAGTGGGGGTATGAAAAGGTCGGAGGACAAAAACCATGTGCACTGCAGGGGGGCAGATTTTCTTGTGCAGAGAGATTTAGATTTGGGTGAGTTATTTTGTTTCTGTGCAGGGAAAATACTGACTGCTTTATTTTTACACTGCAATAGAGATCTCACTTTGACGTAAAACCCCACCCAAATCTAACTCTCTCTGCACATGTTACATCTGCCCCACCTGCAGTGCAGCATCATTTTTCCATCGGAGAAGGAATTTCCCATTGCAGATGAACCAGAATAAGATGCAGGTGTATGGGTTCAGCCCACAAAACTATTTAAAAAAAAAAACTCAAAAATTGCAATTTCCGCCCCTATGTATAAGCTCATGAGAATCAAACATTTTTCCATCCATTAAACTACGAAGTCAAGAGAAATACAACAAATAACAAAACACAACAGCGACTGCCATTATCACCCACATATAATATGGTGCCCTAATTTGCACAAACTAATTCACCCTGCATCAGTCCTTGTGTGTAACTTCCACTGTCAGCCTTCCTTTGGTTACACAACGATGGTCAGAGGTCCGGAGCAGATGGATCATGTGACCTACCTGTCGTAGCGGCAGCATGAGGGGAGACTGTAGGCCACACATATTAGGAAGGAAAATTCCACAGCTAGCGGCGACAGGTTAGGGTCAGCGTTAAGGACAAGAGACAGAAATAAGAGCAGGGAAGCTGGTTAGTCTGACACAAGAGAGACAGAAAAAGGTTTGGGGGAAATGTACTAAACCTTGGACAGAGATAAAGTAACCAATCGTCTCCTAATGGGCAGGTCACAAGCTGTGCTTGAGAAATGACAGTTAGGGGCAGATTGGCTGGTACTTTATCTCTCTCGCTGTGGCTTCGTATATATAGACCCCTCTGTACTGTATAAAATCCGTGGTGAATTCTCGTCACAGAGAAAGGAGCACAAACAGGTAAAAAATAACATTTAATGGAGGAGATGCAATGGGCGAGTCACATTAACAAAAAAGGGGACTACATTCTTTAAATATACACATTAACGCATACACGAGTTGCAGTGTGAAGATCAGGTCACAAACCCCTCCGTAGTTCCCTCTAATGTGTTACAGGAGAATTCTACCAAGGACAGCCACATCCCATAGAGAGTCACAGTGCGTACACTTTAACCGATAATCATTAACGATATCCAAGATCAGGATATTGGATATCGCTAACGATATTTCCGTGCATATATGCTAATGTGTAAAACCACATCATTTACGATGCACGCTTTTGCGGGTCAATAACGACGCCTTTTGTCATCCTGCAGAAGACATGGTTAACGAGGGCTGTTGCTCGTTGCACTTGCCGACCCCCCACCACACACACACACTGTGTCCCCTCACTCACTCCATACTCATCATGTAAATATGTACCCAGCTTTTGGATGATGTGGTATTACAGATCTACAGTATATATGGCAACAAGTACAAGACGTCGACATAACATTTGTCTTCATTGGTTTTTCTCCCATTTGCAAATCTCTGCTTGGTAACATGCAACCACCATCAGTAGAAACGTATTTGCTGGACACACTTCGGCCAAGACGCCTCATTCACCCCAGGTTACGATTCCCAATCTTAGTCCACAGAAATATGTTCGTCCGTCAACAAGCGCCGGCACCACAAAGAGACTCTGTTGCCAGGTGCTACATTTATTTAGTTATTGGTTAGTAATCACTTACTGGGTGGACCGTCCTGGTTTTAGGTTTCTGCGGGAATGGTTTGTACAACTTGGACACACGGCTCAGTGCGTTACATATAAAAGTCATACACAACATACCCGTCTGCATGTCCCAATCAACAAATGACTAGACTAGTGTTCCTTCCAGCACCTTGTCTCTTACAAAAATGTGTGCAGTTCTAATTCCCTGCCTGTGGGGTCGCTCTCCCTGCTGGAGTGCATCTAGCACAGTGTGGTCTGTATTTCAGCACTGATAGGCAAATCAGACCTGTGCTAGAACGACCACTACTATTCCTTTGATGTGTTTTCGGCCTTTATTGGGGAATTGCTAGGCTCTCGGCTCACTAAAGCATTTTGCATTACTTCATAAATGCAGCCATCGCTGTAATTACATCCTCTCTGGTATCACGTCACCCTCCCCTAACATCAGAGAGTGGTTATTATACTCTGGCATTAGGAGAGCTGTCTGTGCCAGGATAATAAGGGCACTCGCATGCCTGAGGGAAGACACTAAGTCAGCAGCTTCATCTAATGCAAACAATGGAAAAGCGGAGGTCAGCGCTCTACCCAAGCGACACAGGGGGCGGGGCAACGCAAAATAAAGTCATTTAGCGCATTTACAAATCCATGCTGTACTGCAGGGGGGGCAGATGTAACATGTGCACAAAGAGTCAGGTTTGGGAGGTGCGAGTCCAGAGTCAAATTAGCAGTGTATAAATAAAGATGTTCACCATTTGTGAGCTACATGCAGAAGCAGACCATATTTACCCTGCATGCAAACATAATCCATGTGTTTGCCCCTCCTGCATTGCAGCATGGTTTGCCCGAGTGCTTTTTTCGCTGCCAAACTTATAATCATCCCCAAATGAATAATAAGGTTCCGGTGTACTCCATAAATCTAGCCGGGGTCTGCAGAGCATTACCCCCTCACACCCATCCCGCAGGTACCAGGATTATACTCTGCTGGTTGTGGATCTATAGAGCAAATACCGACATTAAGCAAAGGGTCACTTAAACCAGGCGTCCCGGTGTTCAGGCTTCTTCCTATTTCCAGCCACACAAAGCTGTACACATATAACACAAGGAGACCCCCCCCCCCCCCCCCTCCCATCTTCTGTGTGCCAGTGACAAACGGAGGCCAGTGACTAGGCCAAAAGGCAATAGGTCAACACCCTCTTTTTACCTTTTGACCCTGTTAACCTATTGTATGTCACGTTTTTTGGGTCGACCTATTGAATGTCTATCTAGTAACCAACGCCCGTCCTGTGCACAACAAGCAATAGGCGTCCTTATCATGGACTAAGCCTTCCTTCTGCTTAGGAACAAGTCCTTAATGAGATTTCAGAATCTCTTTCTATATTAATGACATCTTGGCAGGGAGACAGCCATAAACGAGTAGGCGAGGACACAATCAGCCCATGAAGTAAATTGCACTGTGCATCCCAGTGGCCACACAGGAGTCAGAGAACCATACATGGGATCTACTGTGCTAAGCCCAGAGAACAGAGTCTGTAACCCTGGGACAGGGACGGGGAACCTTCGGCCCTCCAGCTGTTGTTGAACTGCACATCCCAGCATGCCCTGCTATAGTTTTGCTATTTGGCCATACTAAAACTATCGCAGGGCATGCTGGGATGTGTAGTTCAACAACAATAGCTGTAGGGCCAAAGGTTCCCCATCCCTGCCCTAGGACAATGGCAGATCCATCACCCAGGTACCAGATGCACCAAAGGGAGGCGTCACTGTGCTTGTGATAAGTGTGCCCTAAGTGTATCCAGGAGATGCCACAGTGTAAGTGGGTCATTAACAATTCAGTGGTCTGTATGCCTGTCCGGTTATAGGTTCGGACGCTCCTGCACCGATTGGGGTTGGTGTCCCGGTCGGACCTCACGGCAGACTGCATCGGACAGAACTGTCCCAGGGAACCTATTCTGGGCCATTTACTGGATGGATATAGATGAAAACATTAATGAACTGTAAGGGCTATTTCACACGCTCCGGATCATGCCGGATGGCGAAACCCCGCTCGGCCAGGAAGCCGTGCCGCACACCGTAGTTAATAATGGACACAAATGTATCCATTCACACGGGACGGCCACGGCCTGGCCGCCCAGTTGCAGCCGGATCCCACCACTGGAAGGGACGGCTGCCGGGCTGTGGCCACCCCCAACATTGTAAACTACTGTGTGCAGCACGGCTTCCTGGCCGTGCGTGTTTTTTTGCTGCCCGGCAGGAGCTGGAGTGTGTGAAATAGCCCTAACAACTAAAAGAAATAACCAGAACTCAATAACCTGAATACCTAAATCAAGTAATACCGTGTTCTCACTGCCAGTGAGAAATACACGGCTTTTCCCCGGTTGCAGGGACGGACCCCCGTTCTCACTGCAAGACAAATTCCCGGGTGAAGAAGTTCTACCCAGTAATTTGTCTTTTAACATGGTTTTTATGCAGTGAGAATGGGTAAACCCGTGTCTGCATAATCGGAACTCAAACACTGGTAAAAATAAGGGTTTTACCCGTGTACGAGATCCCGGTATGCGACCCGTTCATACTGCAGAAAAACCTGTGTCAAAAGGCAAATTCCCTGGTCGACATGCTAGACCCGAAAATTTGCCTGCAGTGAGAAGGGGTATAATAGATCTGACAGAAATGGGGGGATATGGTGTGTACCCCAAATATTTGGAATAGCAGCATTGATAACAGAAGGAAAATATTACACCCATCTCTCTATAGAACAGTGATCCTAAAACTGAACATAAATGAAATCAGGGGTACTGGCGACACCCCAACAGCCAAAACGGCACTGGGCGGCTACCTCCTGGGTGTGTTGGAAAAGTTACTAATTATATTTAAGATACTGACAGTTACATTCAGCTCATTAATAACTGGAAGATTTAAGCCACTTCAGCAAATGAGATCTATAAAAACAAAGCTCCTGACTGACTCATCAACGCCCAACCAAACCCTGGGACATAGAAGCATGAAGATCAGGGGGAAATTCCTTCTATTACCCCTAGGGGGTGAAAGGGGTAAAACGTGTTTTGAGGTATTCCTCAATATATCTTAGGTCTGATGAGACATGAGGTGCATACACACACTAAATTATATCGTTAACGATGTGCACGATTACTACAGGCGGTAACGATATTATCATGCTGCTGGGTGGAGACTACCGACAGACTCTGCGGTAGTGCCGATGGAAACTCAAACGGATGTCGCATCTGTGGTGCCTCGTCTGGAAACATGTCTGCAGGCCTAAAATCCTGACAGAATACACAGCTGGAGCTGTTCGTAGGAACAGGAATGGAACATGGGTCTGTGGACTCTGGTGAAAATGGATAACACAGTCTACTACCCCGTGGACTTCCTCAACACCCGTAACCCTCCTGGCCTACCAGAGCACACGCTTCTCCTCAAAGTACAGGGGCAGTACGGACGGTGTAATGTTTAGCATTACTGCCTCACAGCACTGAGGTCACGGGTTCTATTCCCACCATGGCTCTAACTGTGTGGAGTTTGTATATTCTCCCCCTACTTGTGTGGGTTTCCTCAGGGTTGCCGACTTTAACATTCTCCTCTCCGGGAGAAGCCCGGAGAGGAGAGTTTCAGCAGCCGCTCAGGGGGCGGGGCTTACAAGTGACATCACTAAGCCCTGCCCCTTACTGTTAAAAGCAGCGAATTCAGGGATCTCCATGGAGGGGGCGGGGCTAAAATGACGCGATTGTGTTTTTAATGCCGCGATCCGGGGGTCAGCGGGGGTCCCCCCTGAATCCGGGAGGGTTGCCCACCCTTCCGGGGGCCGGGAGGGGGTACCCGATTTTCGGGAGACTCCCGGAAATTCCGGGAGGGTCGGCAACCCTGGGTTTCCTCCAGGTACTCCGGTTTCCTCCCACAATCCAAAAATATACTGGTAGGCTAATTGGCTCCCAACAAAATTAACCCTATGTGTGCGTGTACATGTGGTAGGGAATATAGATTGTAACCTCCACTGGGGCAGGGACTGATGTGAATGAAGTATTCTCTGTAAAGCGCTGCAGAATATGTGTGCGCTATATAAGGCCCTCCACAGGATCATCATCGAGGCCACAGTGCTCAGCAGCTGTGCTTCAAAGGGGGGGGGGGGGGGGGTCAGCATTCACACCCCATATACCACCAAAGTGCCCCTAAATATAAAGACCATGGGGCATTGGCTGAAGTTGGCAGGCATGGACTTGAGAGAGGACTGCTTCCCCCACGGGCAGTTCTACGTGGCCTGTACACGATGGGATAAGGGCAATGGAAACAGAAAATACTGGCGTCTACCTGGGTGGAACCGGGCACATCAGAGCACTCTATTCATTCTTCACTAGGAATTGTAAGCTTACAAGCAGGACCCTCTGACCTCCTTATCCGTTAGCTATTACTGGTGGGTAGATTCCGTAAAGCTTCCAAAAATGACAGTGACAAGTAGTAGTGTGGCCCCTAGCAACCGATATAACCTAATGATGCACGATATAGCATCAGAGTGCACAGAGTGTTGCCCCTAGCAACCTATATAACCTAATGATGCACGATATAGCATCAGAGTGCACAGAGTGTTGCCCCTAGCAACCTATATAACCTAATGATGCACGGTATAGCATCAGAGCGTTGCACTATATTGTGGAAATAGTGTCGCCCGATGTGTACGCCGCTTCACACTTTGCAGGGTACGTTGTATAAACAGGTGTTTATAAATTCCATACACAACCAGAATCCAGCATTACACCAATAGAGAGGACACCGCAAGGCCACACACAGAATTTATGCATGGTTACATGGTGGAAGATTTTATACAATATACGCTACCCCAATACGGTTTTCTGGGCAGCAAAAATCTAGGACCCACCAAAAACCTGCTGCAGAAATGACGCTGTAACAATTAGCAACAAGACATTTGCTTTCATTTTATAAACGGTTTTGGACAAAATCTGACTGGCTGCATTAATCATTCACCCCTGCAACAGTGCCCGGCGGGGGCCTCGCTATGGCCGCAACAGTGCCCGGCGGGGGCCTCGCTATGGCCGCAACAGTGCCCGGCGGGGGCCTCGCTATGGCCGCAACAGTGCCCGGCGGGGGCCTCGCTATGGCCGCAACAGTGCCCGGCGGGGGCCTCGCTATGGCCGCAACAGTGCCCGGCGGGGGCCTCGCTATGGCCGCAACAGTGCCCGGCGGGGGCCTCGCTATGGCCGCAACAGTGCCCGGCGGGGGCCTCGCTATGGCCGCAACAGTGCTCGGCGGGGGCCTCGCTATGGCCGCAACAGTGCCCGGCGGGGGCCTCGCTATGGCCGCAACAGTGCCTGGCGGGTGCCTCGCTATGGCCGCAACAGTGCCCGGCGGGTGCCTCGCTATGGCCGCAACAGTGCCCGGCGGGTGCCCTGCTATGGCCGCAACAGTGCCCAGCGGGTTTCTCACTATGGGTACATGTCTATATGAATATTTATATAGCAATCATTTGTGTGCGCATTTACAGTGCTCAATCCCGCACCCTGCATCTTCAATCTCTTCCCTGCCTGGGGTGTCGATTCTCTGCTGTGGTGATTCTAGCACAGTGTGGTCTGTATTTCAGCATGGATATACAGACCACACTGTGCTAGAAACATCACAACAGAGGCAGGGAAGAGGATCTGCATGGGTTTTCAAAGATGGCGAGTGCTAGAATGAACACTATACACTCATGGCATACATGGGGTAGGGACACCATATATTATTATTTCATTATACAGAAACAGCCACTTAATACTGACAACAAAACAATAACCAGAACACAGTGTACACACTGCACAGACACCATTACCCAATAGCATGCAGACTCACACACTCACATACTGGTAACTGTATCAGGTATAGTTACCATGGTTACATTATCCCATAATGACCAGTGCACATAGATGTTATCATATCATGACATTATCCCATTTTGAATACTGTGCACTTACCTCCCTGTATATAAATACACACACTTACCTCCCTGTATGCACACACTGCACCCCCCAGACACTTACCTCCCTGTATACACACACACACTGCACCCCCCAGACACTTACCTCCCTGTATACACACACACTGCACCCCCCAGACACTTAACTCCCTGTATACACACACTGCACGGGGGGGGGGGGGGGGGGGGGGGGATTTATACAGGGAGGTAAGTGTCTGGGGGATGCAGTGTGTATACAGGGAGGTAAGTGTCTGTGGGAGACATCTGTATACACACACACCGCACCCCCAGTCACTTACCTCCCTGTACACACCGCACCCCCAGTCACTTACCTCCCTGTACACACCGCACCCCCAGTCACTTACCTCCCTGTACACACCGCACCCCCAGTCACTTACCTCCCTGTACACACCGCACCCCCAGTCACTTACCTCCCTGTACACACCGCACCCCCAGTCACTTACCTCCCTGTACACACCGCACCCCCAGTCACTTACCTCCCTGTACACACCGCACCCCCAGTCACTTGCCTCCCTGTACACACCGCACCCCCAGTCACTTACCTCCCTGTACACACCGCACCCCCAGACACTTACCTCCCTGTACACACCGCACCCCCAGACACTTACCTCCCTGTACACACCGCACCCCCAGACACTTACCTCCCTGTACACACCGCACCCCCAGACACTTACCTCCCTGTACACACCGCACCCCCAGACACTTACCTCCCTGTACACACCGCACCCCCAGTCACTTACCTCCCTGTACACACCGCACCCCCAGTCACTTACCTCCCTGTACACACCGCACCCCCAGTCACTTACCTCCCTGTACACACCGCACCCCCAGTCACTTACCTCCCTGTACACACCGCACCCCCAGACACTTACCTCCCTGTACACACCGCACCCCCAGACACTTACCTCCCTGTACACACCGCACCCCCAGACACTTACCTCACTGTATACACACACACACTGCACCCCCAGTCACTTACCTCCCTGTAAACACACACACTGCACCCCCAGTCACTTACCTCCCTGTAAACACACACACTGCACCCCCAGTCACTTACCTCCCTGTACACACACACACACACACACACACACACACACACACACTGCACCCCCAGTCACTTACCTCCCTGTATACACACACACACTGCACTCCCAGTCACTTACCTCCCTGTATATATACACACACACTGCACCCCCAGTCACTTACCTCCCTGTATATGTATATATATATATATATATATATATATATATATATATATATATATATATACACACACACTGCACCCCCAGTCACTAACCTCCCTGTATATACACACACACACACACACACTCACAAACTGCACCCCCATACACTTCCCATCTGTATACACACATTGCACCCCCAGTCACTTACCTCCCTGTATACACACATTGCACCCCCGGTCACTTACCTCCCTGTACACAGTGCACCTCCCCCGGTGACTCCGGTCCCTGTTGTCCCTTCTCTTCTCCACCTGACAGACCCGTCACGTGACAACACCCTGCCCCGGCAGCGGATTGCCTATCAGTGTTACACCTTCAGCCAATCACAACGATCCTTCTAGTGCTGCGCTCCCGCCCCCTCTCCCGTCAATGGACAGATCTGCACGGTCCCGGTGTGATGCTGCTGCGGGCCGGCGGGAGGGTCATATACCGGGGCCGCGGTGCCTAGTAGCCAGGCCTGTTATACTGCCCTCGCCGCCCGCTGGTTACCTTAAGCAGTTCTGGCCAATTATCCAGCTTGTGAAACTACAAGTCCCAGCATGCTCTGCCCTTGTTTTGCTATTAGAGAATGCTAATTCTGTGGAACTGCATGCTGGGATGTGTAGTGTCATAACAGCTGGCGAGCCACAGGTGGGCCAAGCCTGACCTAATACAACCCAGTAGCTCCCAACTGTGGCAGGCGTATGTTACACAGAGGTACAGTGATGTCACAGCAGCTCAAATAACTGCGCTCTCAGCTTTTACTGCTAACCACTGATTATGTGTCAGGAACTGCTGCGGGGAGAGTGCTAGAGTAATACAACATAATGTTTATCAGTTCTGTGTTACTACAGTAACGACATGGGGGGGGGGTGACCGTGAGCAGCTGGGGCAGCAGAAGCTAATCTATGGTTCTGTCAGACTCAGAGCGAGAGCACAGCAGCCGCAAATTTATAGACACGTGACTACGCCAAAGCTCCGCCCCCAGGTCGTTGGGTTTATAGTGGATTGTGCTTATCCACATGACTAGAGCTTAAATCAAACGTCATCCCGTCCAGGGGCGGTACAAATAAGATCAGCCAATCAGTGAAGGCATATGAGTGACCAATCATTGTGTGGGAGATGCCGGCGCTGTGTTGTAATTGTACAATTCCCAGAGCGAGGCTTGAAACGCACGGGCGCCAGCTCTTCATTTACTGCAGCTTTACGACGCTGACTTTCTCTGCAGCACGGACAGCGGGGTTGTGAAGGTGAGAGAGAGTAACCATCAGTCTCCTGACCAGCGTTTGACCCGCAGATATTACCGTGTGGGCTACCGTTGTGTGACCAGTGATAGCCCCCCTGGTCCACATCCTGTCACTGTTACCCCTTTCACACTCGCTTCCCTGGACTCTACCCGGGAATGTCAGGACCTGGGTAGATATATATTCTTGCAAGACCCTTTCACACTGAGCTAAATCCCGGGCTGATGCGCGTTCATGTGAAAAATCCCAGGATATTTTTGCAAGTGTGAAAGGGGTATTCTACACCAGAGCCTCTACACAGGTTATTGCCGCTTCACGAAATAACCTATCCCTACTGTCGGAACTGGTAAATGCTCGGGGTCGGACCCGGGGCATCCCCGGAGTCAGGGGGCGTGTAAATTGGTAACCCGGTGCATCCATGTGTAACAGGTGCAAGCGCTTTCACATTAGCCGCCCAACCTGGCATAAAGCAGGCTTGCCTACCCTCCTGGAATTGCCGGGAGCCTCGGGTACCCCTCCCGGCCCGTCGGGAAGGTGGGCTATCCTCCCGCATTGGCAATGAAGCCCCCGCAACCCCCCATTCGTTGCCCCCGCCGTGAGGGGTGGGGCTAAAATGACGCTAATTGAGTAATTTTAGCCCCTCCCCCAATCTGCATACCCACGAATTGCAATGTTTGCCTGTCATGGGGGTGGGGCTTGATAACGTCTGCCTCCCCCCGCCTCCTGCAATACCACCCTCGGGTTTCCTCTCCGGGCTTCTCCCGGAGAGGAGAAAGCAAATGTCTGCAACTATGGCATAAAGCCGGGCAGGTGACTTAATCGGGAAGGGGGGACCTGGGAGAGGACAGCATCTCCCAGCGGAGGCTTTACAGTGCAGTGAATGGGACCCGGGCTGCGTCGACCCGTGTTACCCGTTCACACTGCCCCTGGACCCGCGAGCATTCTGGGTCAATACCTGGTCAAGACCCAGGTGGAAATACCGGAACGCTGGTCCCAGATAATCGTTAGGACCCTTTCACATTGACCAGTTTCCCAGGTTGTTGCGCGTTCATGTGCAACAACCTGGGAAATATTTGTTAGTGTGAAAGGGGTATAACCTGGGTTGACCAACCCGGCAAGGGTGCTAGAATGATTACTATTCCTTGTTCCTTTTGTGTACATGTATAACACTCGTGACCATAAATCTTTTCTCTTCCAGCCACCCACTGCTATGGGGATGCTTCACAACCTTGTTCGTGGCCTTGTGCGTGGCTCAGACAGATTGGCCGAGATAACCAGCAAAAATGGCCCCAGATCATTTAACAGAGGAAGAGGCGCCAAGAGAGTCGGATACTTGACCTCAAACAAGAAATTTGTCCTAGTGAAAGAGATGGTGCCGGAATTTGTGGTCCCTGATCTGACTGGTTTCAAATTAAAGCCCTACGTCTCCTATAAGGCACCACAGGGGACAGAAGAGGAAATGACGGCGGAGAAACTGTTTATGGAAACGGCTGCCCCAGCCATACAGAAGGATATTGAGGAGGGGACCTTTGATCCAAACAATATGGAAAAGTATGGCTTCGAATCCACCCAAGAGGACAAATTGTTCAAGCTCTATCCAAAGAATTATGTTCAGTAGCAGAGGGTTCTGTGAATTGGTTACTAGGGGCTGTGAACCTCATTATATAACTCTGTATTTTCTAATTAAATGCAAATCGTCAGTCATGCTTCTTCGTTATTTAAGGGTGCTTGGGTTTCGGGGTATAAATCCGTCCATACAGGTACATTGCATCTGGTGTTCCTGTGGAAACTAAAGATGTGTAACTTGGCACACTGGTGAATGCGTTTGGCAGGTGACTGACACAGCTGGCAGCATCCTGGTAGTGACTGTGTGAGAACTGCAAGGGATTTAACCATGAGAGACCTGGCAGCCAGCAATCAGTGATATGGCAAACTTGCGCATGTTTAAATTCTCTGATCCCGCAAGGGGGTGGAAGTTACATTTGGGTCCACGTGGAAGAGTGGAGGAACTTAGAAAGTGGGAGGTGAGAAGAGCACAGGGCTGTGCCCAGAGGAGAGGGCCAGCCAATAGTAACTAGGTACACGCTGTACATGTAGAGCTGGGTGCAGGAAGGGGATAATCTCCACCCTACCACTGCCTGTGGTTAACCTTAGATGGCCACAACATTGTGTCCCATGACCCAGTGCATTAACTGGCACATCAAATGTTTAATGGAAGGCAAGTCTCTTCGGTGCCCCACATGTTTCGGCACCTATGTATGCACATCATGTGACTGTGGTTGCCATGGTTTTTGCATTACATTTATTCCCACAGTATTTAAAACCTAGATCTTGAATGACAACTTGTAGACTACACAATACTGTCGCTGCAGATACGAGTGTGGCGATGTAATCAGACGTTCAGTGTTCCGCATCTAGATACACATTGGCTTGCCGTGTTGTGCAGAACATGCTTGGTTTTGCCTGGGAAGGCATGCTGGGACTTCTACGGTAGTACTACACAGGTTAGGTCGCACAACATTGCTCAATAATTTTCATTTCAAAACACATGAAACATGGTCTAGATTTCATTTAAAAAAAAAAAGTTACTTTTATTTAATATATATACACACTGTATATAGGGCTTACAAATTAGACATTTGGCAAAAGTCTCTTGAGGGTAAAAGCTAGATTTTTTTTTCCCTTCTTATTGCTTAATGTTTCTATAATTATACATACAAGTGGATACAGGAACTAGGCCGTCCTCTTGATCAGTATCTGACTAGGTTGATGTATAAGATATATATATATTAACGTTTCACATTTGTCAGCTGTGACAACAACCAACACAGGGAATGCAGCCATTTTGTGGATCCTGGGAACTAGTACTAATGATGTACATAGGCTGCTTTCAAAATGTATGCGTCTAGTCCAGGGATGGGAAACCTTCAGCCCTCCAGCTGTTGTTGAACTACACATCCCAGAATGCTTTGCTACAGTTTTAGCATGGCCAAATAGCAAAACTGTAGCAGTGCATGCTGGGATGTGTAGTTCAGCAACAGCTGAAGGGCCAAAGATTCACCATCGCTGCTCTAGTCAGTGCTGGTGTCTCCTAATTATTGCTTCCGCCTACAAAATGGCTGCCTGATAGGAGGTGTTGAAAATAGAAATGAATTTCGCAAGTCTCCATACAAACCTGTTTTTTATTCCTAAATGTATAATTTCCAAAAATGTATCATGATTAACACACTAATAAATCTAACAGGAACGTCAGTCATTTCGTGAGCTATACCAGGATTCTGTCATTTTATTGACTAATTAAATGGCTGCCTCCGTGTCTACCTCAGAGCGGTTACTAGTGAATCAGCAATCTGCTTTCCTGGCCCTCCCATTCGTGTGATATATGCATCCACCCCGCTGTGTGTAAATGGCAGGTTGTAATTGCAAGTGGTGATAACCGACAGTTTGAAAAATCATTACAAGATTTTCGCCCCTTCAACTTATTTCAGTTTTATGATTATATAAAAACAGGACCCTGTTAACCCAACAAATAATAAAAATGAGAACGTCACGCTCTTGTTTATCCCAACACATCAGCTTCCGGCCACATTTACTCCAGGACCACCCGTTGTGTCACAGACCACGCTGTAGGGCCGGTTTCACACACTCCGGCTCCTGCCGGACGGTGAAATCCCGCACGCCCAGGGAGCCGTGCCGCACACAGTAGTTGTGAATGGACACTATTGTGTCCATTCACACGGGACGGCCACGGCCCGGCCGCACGGCTGCAGCCGGATCCCGCCACTGGAAAGGATGGCTGCCGGGCTGTGGCCATCCCCTCCATGATAAACTAGTGTGTGCGGCACGGCTCCCTGGCCGTGCGGGATTTCACCGTCCGGCAGGAGCCGGAGTGTGTGAAACCAGCCTAAGTGTGTTTGAGTTGAGCAGGAGGTAGATCAGTTTAGTGACCCTGGTGGAGCCGGCAGAGTCATTCTACAGACTGCGGCCTCTGAGACTGCCACCTCCAGACATGCAGGACGTGGTCGTAGAAGGAGCACGTGGCCACCACGCTCGTCTCCGCTTGTCCATATTTGGCGGAGCCGGTATCTTCAGGGACAGGCTGGTCGGGAACATTGCTCTTCACAGCATCCGATTCGGAGATGTACTCCCCCGACTCATCCTCTAGGAGAACGTCAAAGCTGGCGGTCGGCGACTCGTAGAAGATTTTTAGGTTCTGCATGGCTTGGCTCACCTTTGGTCCCTCCGCGCCACAGCCACTAGAGATGGGCTCCTGTCCATTCAGAGAATCCGGACTGGTCGGACTGGAAAGATCTGGAGAACATACTCTGGACCAATCGGCTCCATACGCCAAAGAGTTGTGGAGAACGTAAGAGGACAACAGCGGACAACCATCTAATGGGAGATAAAAGCCACGTATTACATGGAACTATAAAACACATAAACATGTAAACCAGGTGCTCAGAAGGGTTCAAGAGAATCCTTCTTTGGTGCAGTGACCCAGGGCTTTTATATCTCACCAGACGCAGAGTCCAGGATGTGGAAGCCGCTGTGCATGCAGGCGGCCAGCAGGAGGGCACTATCTGTTGGGTGCCACTTTAGCCGCCACACGCCACCGTGTACGTGAGTATCAGACGTCGGTTGCTTCATCTGCCGCAAGTCCCACACGAGAACATGTTCATCATAGCTGCAAAGGAACAGGCTTATAGTCAGCTGTAAATATCTGACGTCTAGGGCTGTAATCTGGCTTCAGGACCATCGTGCTGTCTATGGAACTAGCGGGCGTGAGAACCTCTGCCAATAGGAAGAGACTCTAGCCCTGACCCTCCCCCTTGTGCCCAACTCTAGCCCTCCCCTACCGATCTATGCGGAGTGCCAATGTTTCATGTCACAACGGTCAACATTGTAAAAGTCGACATCCTGCTTTAGAGAGCAGGGTAACATTGCTGTAACCTAATTTTCCATAGACACATTGATGTCGAAATTGTAAATGTAGAGCGTAGAATGAAGACTGAGATGACAACATGTGACCCCGCGCATAACAGCCAATCCCACCGGGGCGATTCTGGTACCATGTGATTAGGGAGGCGATCCCGGGATTTTGGCCTAAAATCATCGGGATTTGAATCCCGGGATTGAAGCTTCCAATCCCGGGATTAGTACCCCCATGCCAAAAAAACGCCGGGCAGCGCTGAGCACCGTAGAATATGGCTCAGACGCTGCCCGGCTGACTGCTTCTTACCCCTGATGCCGCTCTACCGGAGTCGGGACAGTGCGCTGTACTGACAGGCATGTCAGGCTGCGCAGCGTGACCCCTGACATTATGTCACGCTGCGCAGCCTGGTCGCCGCTATGCCTGTCAGTACAGCGCACTGTCCCAAACACAGACGGCCGCCCGCCCGCTATGCCGCCCCCCAAGCCAACCACCCACTATGTCGCACCCCCCAGCCGACTGCTATGCCGCGCCCCCCCCCCCCGACTGCTATGCCCCCGCCCCAGCTGACCACCCGCTATGTCCCCCCCCCCCCCCCCCCCCAGCTGACCGCCCGCCAGAGATACAGCAGCAGGACTGTTTCACTATCACAGTAAGTGACGTGACAGGGCAGGTCTGGGGGGTTGGGGAGGATTGGCGGGGCGGGGGAAGGTTTAGAAATCCTTTGGGGGGAGGGGCAGTTTTTTTTTTTTTTTTTATTAGGGAGGTCAATCCCGGGATTGAGCATTTTTCAATTCCAAATCCCGGGATTGAAAAAAATGCCCCGGGATTGACATCCCTACATGTGATGCATCAAAACACGGACACTCCCATCTACTACCGCTCTAACAAGCTGCGGGGTTACAACTAGTGCTATCTTCTAATCCAAATGCTGTACATTCAGAAATACCTGCCGCAAAACACAGCAATAGGAATACGTAAGTAAGAAGATGTCGGAAGTGCCGCTAATTATATACAGGACTAGTAGAGACGGCTCACCTGCCTGTGGCCAGCACGTGCTCCCGATGTGGGTGACTCTGAATGCTGCACACGCCCATCGAATGCCTGTAATGAGATTATAATTACAGTCATATAAATGAGTGACACAATCATCCAGACAGACAGCTATAGAACAGTGCGGTAAGGTCTTCCTCATCACTTACATGCATGCACAGCGGTAGTCAAGTAGCACTACACCCCTCCCGCAGCCCCTGCTGCTATGCACATGGGACAGGCCCATCCTATATAATACCCCGTTCTCACTGCCACAAATACCCAGGTATTTGCCAGGGCAAGCAGTAATTTCCCATGTCCGGTCTCAGTGTGAAAGGGTCTTTGTGAAATTCCCGGGTGTTATGCCCTGGGAATTACACATGGGTTTTTTGCAGGGTTTTTCCTGGGTAATACACGGGTGTATGGCAGTGTGAACAGGTCAGACCCGGGTTTTTCTCACAAAGATACTTTTTAAACATCCAATCTAAGCTGCTCTTAGATGCCACACACTTGATGGCAGGCATACCAGGGGAAGCAGTGTGAATGGGGCAGACATGGGAATTTCCTGGGTCTAAGGTGCTGTTTGAATGGAGTCTGTAGAGCTGAGATGCTCTGTGCCCTGCCAAAAACATGGGAACAAAAACCTGGGATTTTGCAGGGGCGGCAATGAAAACGCAGCATAAGCCTTGCCATGTAGAGGTATGTGTAGCCACAGGAGGGAGGGGCAGGCCGGCAGCTAGGGGGGGGCAGGGCATCAGGAAAGCAGGTGACCCGGCAAATCCTGAATCCCCTTACTAGGGGAGTCCTAATTGACTCACACAGGTCTCATTATGAACTTCTACTTTGGTGCAGGTGACTCATCTGTTCTTAAGCAGAAGTATTCTACACACCAGGATTACATGGATCTTGTTACAGAGCGACAGGTTACAAGCAATGCAAGACCGAGACATAGGGTCAAATGTAATAGGGTGACAGTTTCAGAAAGTGAGAGATTTTGAGAGAGTTTTCCCTTTTTTTTTTTTTTAAAGTGGCAATCATTTACATGGCAATACCGGGTTGATTATGCCATGTAACGGATTGTTGCTTAAAAAAAAAAAAAAAAAATAATAATAATAATAATAATAATAAAAAACTCCCACCCTATTACATTTGGCCCATAGCGTCTGGTACAAATGTGCATGGACTTCAGCTGCATCACATGTATGGCAATAAAGGGTCCGATTCAGGATCGCTCGTTGTTATGCGAATTCGTCCCCGGCCCCGATGGTTGGGGTTAGCACATGCGCATTTCAGCGCACGTTCAAATGACGGCAGCGAATGGCTTTGGTGATTTACGCACTGGCCAGGCCATTTGCTGTGGAGAGGGAGTGCCGGAGGTGTAATGACGGGAACGTCCAGTTTCATGGGCGTCCCTACTCCTCTGGGAACGTGGGCGAGCACAGGGTGGGCGGCTGACGTCATATGTCTTCGGCCAGATCTTTGTAAATAAAGGTCAGCCTAGACGGACTTATTTGCGAATGGGGACAATCATCTGATGGCCGTCGAATTATTTGTCCCTGTACACTCGCACGCTAGGGGATGCGTTTTCAGAAACATCCCCTCGCATGGTACCGAGGTGATCCATTGGCCTATACACCCACAGCACCCTTATGCTATGTAACAACCACCCAGCCGCTGCCCAATGACAGCCACTAAGCAGCACATGGAGATGTGGCTGAGATGCGTACTGCTCCGCGTCGCCTGCAGATGCTTTAGAGTGACGTGAGTGGGCTCCAGCTGCTAACGGTTGCAATGTCTTCCGCCAGCCAGGGTTCTCTAGATCGTCCGATTGCAGTACAGATTCCACAAGTTGCGCTTACCGTTTGCTGGTAAACAGAGGGCTGTCCGGCCGAGATCTGGTGTCCCATCCTCTCAGTAAGCAATCATCTCCACCTGTACTTGAGAACAAACCATATATTCTCTCTGATCGTTCTTATTGGGGAGCATTAAACGGAATAATGCCTGATCACGCTGCTGTAAGGCTTCCAACCATTAATATCCCAGCAGCTGTACACACCTGAGAAGACAGTGTCACAGTTCCAGTAGTTAAAGGCAGCGATCCAGGCCTCATACCCATGGGCTTGCCACTGACACAGGACGTCCAGAGAGGGCACAGATTCCTCCAGCTGCAGCACGCTCAGACGGCCCTTGGAGTCGCTGCAGACCACCTTTACAGGAAAACCGCTGCGCGAGAGAGACGGGAAAAGGTGAACGCGAAGAACAGAGAGTTTAGCAAACGGTGAAGAACTGCGTGTCGGACATTGGCTCTCACCTCTCCGCTCTCCCCGTGGACCAGTCCAGAGATAAAGCCAGACAGTCATCATCAGCCACATTTACGCTGCATGCAGGCTCCACCCGGGAGCTCTCCTACTGGAGGAAGACACAGTCAGTGCCCGGGGCTCATATGCCGCGCACACAACACACCGGGGGAGGACTAAACTACAGCTCAACTCACTGGGTCCTCCCAAAACTATCATGGATCCATACCGAGTGAGATCGGATCATTACAGATAACTATGACCCCGTCCCATTTGTAGATGCCATACACAAAGGTCAGCCTTCAGGTAAGCCGCCACCCCCACTAAAGTGAACTCCCACCTTGCACTCCCAGCAGCATTTCTTGGACACTCCCAGTGGTTTCCTAGGCACGCCTGCGTTTCCCCGGACATTCCCATCGTTTTCCTAGGCACGCCTGCGTTTCCCCGGACATTCCCATCGTTTTCCTAGGCAAGCCTGCGTTTCCCCGGACACTCCCAGCGGTTTCCTAGGCACGCCTGCGTTTCCCCGGACATTCCCATCGTTTTCCTAGGCAAGCCTGCGTTTCCCCGGACACTCCCAGCGGTTTCCTAGGCACGCCTGCGTTTCCCCGGACATTCCCATCGTTTTCCTAGGCACGCCTGCGTTTTCCCGGACATTCCCATCGTTTTCCTAGGCACGCCTGCGTTTTCCCGGACATTCCCATCGTTTTCCTAGGCACGCCTGCGTTTTCCCGGACATTCCCATCGTTTTCCTAGGCACGCCTGCGTTTCCCCGGACACTCGCAGCGGTTTCCTAGGCAGGCCTGCGTTTCCCCGGATACTCCCAGTGGTTTCCTAGGCACGCCTGCGTTTTCCCGGACATTCCCATCGTTTTCCTAGGCACGCCTGCGTTTTCCCGGACATTCCCATCGTTTTCCTAGGCACGCCTGCGTTTCCCCGGACACTCCCAGCGGTTTCCTAGGCATGCCTGCGTTTCCCCGGACATTCCCATCGTTTTCCTAGGCACGCCTGCGTTTTCCCGGACATTCCCATCGTTTTCCTAGGCACGCCTGCGTTTTCCCGGACATTCCCATCGTTTTCCTAGGCACGCCTGCGTTTTCCCGGACATTCCCATTGTTTTCCTAGGCACGCCTGAGTTTCCCTGGACACTCCCAGCGGTTTCCTAGGCACGCCTGCGTTTCCCCGGACACTCGCAGCGGTTTCCTAGGCAGGCCTGCGTTTCCCCGGATACTCCCAGTGGTTTCCTAGGCATGCCTGCGTTTCCCCGGACACTCCCAGCTGTGTTTCCTAGGCACGCCTGCCTTTCCCCAGCACTCCCATCATTTTCCTAGGCACACCTGCCTTTCCCGGACATTCCCATCGTTTTCCTAGGCACGCCTGCGTTTCCCGGACATTCCCAACGTTTTCCTAGTCACGCCTGCGTTTCCCGGACACTCCCAGTGGTTTCCTAGCCACGCCTGAGTTTCCCCGGGGCGGTTTCCTAGACACGCCTGTGTTTTTCTCTGTACTCCCACTAAACGGCCGGTTTTCACCCCGAGACGCCTACGTCCTGTCAATCTCTATGCGAACAGAAGAAGTAGCAGGTTTCATCGCAGGATGGCCTCCCACATGCGTACTGCATGCACAGTGTATCAATAATTGGCCGCCGTGCGATTTCGTGGCCGCGTGATCCCCCAAATTACCCCCAAATATTTATCACCACTCTTACCGGATCCAGTAATCAGGAATTTCTAAATTCCATTATCATCTACCATGGGTAAATGTGAATTCTAGTGCCAGCGGTGGGTGGAGAACCTCCTACAGGGACCAGCTTCTAGATAAGAGATTGCTCGCTTGCCCTCGTCAGAAGGTTTAATACCGCTCGACCCTAGTACACAGCAAGTTGCCTACTCTGCAGGTGTGTTATCACCTCAGACCTCTGAGAGAATCTTACATCAAAGTCAATACAAATGTCAATGCCAACGCAGCACTGATTCACCCGTACTCTACCCTCGCCAGGGTGTGTAGGATGGATGAGAACACTTACCCTGCTGCCTTGTAGGCTGTACAGCTCTAGGGCACCTTTGGCATTAGCAATACCCAGCATAGGACATCCTGAGATTGGCACATGGCACCTAGACAGAAGAAAGCAAGATGGCTGCCTTGTTAGGTGGTAACTTTCTGACATACAGTACTATTCTGTGTTTATAATTGTTTCTTTATTTGATTTTAAAAGTGCATAATACAAATAAACTTTACGGTACACTTTCACATACATAAATACAACAAAGGTACAAAACTTACATATCATACAAACAACATTTGGTGGATTACTACTTTTCCCTACCAGAGCCATATACCCCCTTAAAAACCTTTAGGGCTGTTTCACACAGTACGGTTCCTGCCGCACGGTGAAATCCCGTACGGTCAGGGAGCCGCGCCGCACTCAGAATTTTATAATGGCAGGGATGGCCACAGCCCGGCAGCCGTCCCTTCCAGTGGGGGGATCCGGCTGCAGCCGTGCGGCCGGGCCGTGGCCGTCCCGTGTGAATGGACACAATAGTGTCCATTCACAACTGCTGAGTGCGGCACGGCTCCCTGGCCGTACGGGATTTCACCGTGCGGCAGGAACCGTACTGTGTGAAACAGCCCTTAGTCATCCTGCCCCTTGAATCTCACTAAGACAAATATGACAAATATTCCTCCATTCCTCCCCCCTATGTCACAATCCCAGACCCCTCTATTTTATTCCACTTCTCTGCCTAGTAACTGGACAATTGGGTCACCCTGGTTAACTTTATTTTAAGTCTATCCTTTAATATTGGCTTTACTTTAGTTTAACTAGTGTTACAAAAAGTTGCTTAGTCTATCGACTAGTGCTGTTATATATAGTGTTTATTTAACCTAAATTAATCTATTATTTATCATAGTGTTACAAATTTTTGAGCTTACGAGCAATCGTGAATTTTATATGTACTTAGTGTGGTATTAAGAGGTTTTTTTTTTTTGTGTACAATGTGAAGATATCTTCATTTACTGTGTCAATTAGTGTCCGAAACTCTTTTAGAGTATGGGGAAAAGTACCATTTATCCCATATTACGTGAAATCTGCCAACGTTATTTCTAGTTAGATACTATTCTGTGTTTAACATAAACCAAACCAAGAGGTCTATTTCCCATTGCTGTAATGTGCGAACTTGGTAAAGCCTCAGATAGGAGTGACTTTAGTGTAACATGCCCCATTCCTTCCTCTCAATGGGCCTTATTCTAATCCACTCTTTCTGACAAAATCCTTCTTAGATGGACAAAACCATGTGCACTGCAGGTGGGGCAGATGTTACTTGTGCAGAGATAATTAGATTTGGGTGGGGTTTTACTTCAAAGTGAGATCTATATTGCAGTGTAAAAATAAAGCAGTCCGTATTTACCCTGCACAGAAACAAAATAACTCACCCAAATCTAATTCTCTCTGCACATGTTACATCTGCCCCCCTGCAGTGCACATGGTTTTGTCCATCTAAGAAGGATTTTGTCAGAAAGAGTGGATTAGAATAACCCCCAATGTGACTATAACAAAGGTCTACAGCCATCACTTAGTGCCCACTACCATTCTCCCACCATTACTGCACCCTCACACCTACACCACAGACACCGGTACACCCTCACAGCTCCCCTACTCCCACCTGTACCACTCACACTGGTGCACCCCCACACCTCCTCTATTCCCACATGTACTACCCACACTGGTACACCCTCACACCTCCCCTACTCCCACTGGTGCCCCTCACACCTCCCCTACTCCCACCTGTACCACTCACACTGGTACACCCTCACACCTCCCCTACTCCCAACTTTACACCCTCACACCTGTACTACTCACCCTGGTACACCCTCAGATCTCCCCTACTCCCACCTGTACCACTCACACCGGTACACCCTCAAATCTCCTCTACTCCCACCTGTACCACTCCCACCGGTGCACCGTCACATCTCCCCTACTCCGACCTGTTCTACACCGTACACCCTCACACCTCCCCTACTCCCACCTGTACTACTCACACTGGTACACCCTCACACCTCCCCTACTCCCACCTGTACTACTCACACTGGTACACCCTCACACCTCCCCTACTCCCACCTGTACTACTCACACTGGTACACCCTCACACCCACCTACTCCCACCTGTACTACTCACACTGGTGCACCCTCACACCTCCCTTACTCCCACCTGTACTACCCACACTGGTACACCCTCACACCTCCCCTACTCCTACCTGTACTACTCACACTGATACACCCTCACACCTCCCCTACTCCCACCTGTACTACTCACACTGGTGCACCCTCACACCTCCCCTACTCCCACCTGTACTACACCGGTACACCCTCACACCTCCCCAACTCCCACCTGTACTACTCACACTGGTACACCCTCACACCTCCCCTACTCCCACCTGTACTACTCACACTGGTACACCCTCACACCTCCCCTACTCCCACCTGTACTACTCACACTGGTACACCCTCACACCTCCCCTACTCCCACCTGTACTACTCACACTGGTACACCCTCACACCTCCCCTACTCCCACCTGTACTACTCACACCGGTACACCCTCACACCTCCCCTACTCCCACCTGTACTACTCACACTGGTACACCCTCACACCTCCCCTACTCCCACCTGTACACCCTCACACCTACCTTCCTTACTACCATCTATAGCAATTACCATTTCATGTCCAGTATGGCAGATGTCTCAATCCTCTGGAGTTCAGATACCGGAGAAAACAGCTGCTGGGGGTGGTAGTTATAGAGATAGAGGCGACCAAGGCGCAAGTGCGGGGCGTCACTTGTCTCCACGCCGAGCTGTTAGGTAAAGGGCGAGTCAGTGTGAAGAGAATGACTGCGAAATAGACACCTATGTCAAAAAGACGCAAGTGTCCCAATAGTAGACAAAAGTCATGTTAAACTGCAGAATAAACCTTCATATGATGCAAAAGGGAACAACAAAAAGATTATCCTATCAGCACAATGGGCGCTGTGACTAGGGTAAGGCCCCGGACAAGTATGACCCTACGCTATATCACACTATACAGCGCTGCTATACTGTTATACACGGTAACATAAGAATCTATAATCTGTAGTCAGCTCGAACAACACAACGCCGCTCTCCCCGTGCCCAACGTCTGCCTCCATTGTGTCAGAGCGGAACCGGCGCATCAGTGATGTCTCTTGTTACTAGCGAATCGGATCTCAGTGGACATAACGGCAAACTCCACCTCTATGATATTAAAGCGGTCGCCATCACATAACTAGTTATACGTGATCAATGCATTTCTAAACAGATACCCCACATTACACATAATGATATATAAATGAGGTGCAGATTACTATGCCATACTTACATCACCCGCTGGTTTATTGAGCTGGTAGGTTCCGCATGCCAGGATTGTGCGCCAGTCACTCAGCGGGCACCACTCCACGGCGTCTGCGCTGTACTCTGTGTCTATAACCTGTAAAGTCTGGGTTTTGCATCGTACAGACATCTCCGGGCCTGGGCATCACCTCTCCTAATAAGAGTAGAGCATATGGTTTTACCCCAGCCCACACATATGTACGATGGGTCTGGCATCTCGTACAGGATGACAGCTGGCAGAGCATTGCTGGTAATAGATATCCACCTCCAGAAATTTACACTGACATTTCATACTATCTATATATAATGTAGGTATCTGGCACTCACCAGCACGGAGCACTGACAGGTCACACTATATATAATGTAGGTATCTGGGACTCACCAGCAAGGAGCACTGACAGGTCACACTATATATAATGTAGGTATCTGGCACTCACCAGCACGGAGCACTGACAGGTCACACTATATATAATGTAGGTATCTGGGACTCACCAGCACGGAGCACTGACAGGTCACACTATATATAATGTAGGTATCTGGCACTCACCAGCACGGAGCACTGACAGGTCACACTATATATAATGTAGGTATCTGGGACTCACCAGCAAGGAGCACTGACAGGTCACACTATATATAATGTAGGTATCTGGCACTCACCAGCACGGAGCACTGACAGGTCACACTATATATAATGTAGGTATCTGGGACTCACCAGCAAGGAGCACTGACAGGTCACACTATATATAATGTAGGTATCTGGGACTCACCAGCAAGGAGCACTGACAGGTCACACTATATATAATGTAGGTATCTGGGACTCACCAGCACAGAGCACTGACAGGTTACACTATATATAATGTAGGTATCTGGGACTCACCAGCACAGAGCACTGACATGTCACACTATATTTAATGTAGGTATATGGGACTCCCCAGCACAGAGCACTGACATGTCATACTATATCACAGACTTACCCAGATATAATAAAATGTATATGGGACTCACCAAACACCAGCATGGAGCAGCGTAATATACTCTATATAATGTATATGGGACTCACCAGACACCAGCATGGAGCAGTGTAATATACTATATATAATGTATATGGGACTCAGTGTAATAGACTATATATACAATGTATTATGGGACTCACCAGACACCAGCATGGAGCAGTGTAATATACTATATATAATGTATATGGGACTCAGTGTAATAGACTATATATACAATGTATTATGGGACTCACCAGACAACAGCATGGAGCAGGAGAACATCACAAGACAAATGCTGCTTCTTCTGCTGCTGCTACTTCCCAACTACTTCCGGTCTTGAGCTGAGATGTCCCCGCCTCCTACACTGTTATTGACAGGAGTCTTGTCCAATAGAATCATCCATGACCGTTCTGATGCCTGTCTGCATGATGTGTGTGCAGGAGGCGGAGCACAGTACTGACTGACTGTCAGTGTCATCACGGTTGAGTCTATTTTATATTGGGCTAAAGGACCTTGTCCCTCCAGGCACTATGATTTAGCCCACTCAATACAAATAGGCTATATCCTAGTGGGCTAAAGGACAGGTCCTTCTATTCACACTGATTTAGCCTACTCAACAAAACTAGGCTATTTCTTAGTGGGATAAAGGACCTGGTCCCTCTATCCACTTTGATTTAGCCCATTCATTAAAGTTAGGCTATTTCCTAGTGGGATAAAGGACCGGTCCCTCTATCCACTTTGATTTAGCCTATTCAATAAAATGAGGCTATTTCCCAGTGGTCTAAAAGACTCACTTCAAGAACCAGGTCCTTCAGCCCACTTGATTATAGCCCATTTTATATAAGTAGGCTAAATCCAAGTGGGCAAAAGGACCTGATATTTTATGAGCATCTGGTGTAAAGGACCAGGTCCTTTAGGCCACTTGATTATAGCCCATTTTATATAAGTAGGCTAAATCCAAGTGGGCAAAGGGACCTGATATTTTACGAGCATCTGGTGGAAAGGACCAGGTCCTTTAGGCCACTTGATTATAGCCCATTTTATATAAGTAAGCTAAATCCAAGTGGGCAAAGGGACCTGATATTTTACGAGCATCTGGTGGAAAGGACCAGGTCCTTTAGGCCACTTGATTATAGCCCATTTTATATAAGTAGGCTAAATCCAAGTGGGCAAAGGGACCTGATATTTTACGAGCATCTGGTGGAAAGGACCAGGTCCTTTAGGCCACTTGATTATAGCCCATTTTATATAAGTAAGCTAAATCCAAGTGGGCAAAGGGACCTGATATTTTACGAGCATCTGGTGGAAAATACCAGGTCCTTTAGGCCACTTGATTATAGCCCATTTTATATAAGTAGGCTAAATCCAAGTGGGCAAAGGGACCTGATATTTTATGAGCATCTGGTGTAAAGGACCAGGTCCTTCAGCCCACTTGATTATAGCCCATTTTATATAAGTAAGGTAAATCCAAGTGGGCAAAGGGACCTGATATTTTATGAGCATCTGGTGTAAAGGACCAGGTCCTTCAGCCCACTTGATTATAGCCCATTTTATATAAGTAAGCTAAATCCAAGTGGGCAAATGGACCTGATATTTTACGAGCATCTGGTGGAAAGGACCAGGTCCTTTAGGCCACTTGATTATAGCCCATTTTATATAAGTAGGCTAAATCCAAGTGGGCAAAGGGACCTGATATTTTACGAGCATCTGGTGGAAAGGACCAGGTCCTTTAGGCCACTTGATTATAGCCCATTTTATATAAGTAAGCTAAATCCAAGTGGGCAAAGGGACCTGATATTTTATGAGCATCTGGTTTAAAGGACCAGGGCCTTCAGCCCATTTGATTATAGCCCATTTTATATAAGTAGGCTAAATCCAAGTGGGCAAAGGGACCTGATATTTTATGAGCATCTGGTGTAAAGGACCAGGTCCTTCAGCCCACTTGATTATAGCCCATTTTATATAAGCAGGCTAAATCCAAGTGGGCAAAAGGACATCACATTTTACAAGACACTTGCGTAAAGAACCAGGTCCTTTAGACCACAAGTTTGTAGCCCATTTAGACATAGCTAGGCTAAATCCTAGTGGGCAAAGGGAGGGTGTGTTGTGTGCCCAGGCACGCCATAAATGTCTGACACCCCCACGCACAAACCGTGTTTTCTTTTCTAATGTGAATACATCGGACTTGCAGAAGAGAAGTGCGGGGTGAAGCTATCAGCCACACTGCTCTAGGTGGAGAGCTTATGGGCATAGTTGGATCTCTTGGGCCAGTGGTGTCAGGGGGTGGGAGGAAGGTTAGTTACCGCCGGGTGCCACTGCCAGCAGTGAACCGGTTATGGGACTAGCTTGGTTAGCACAGATGAGGAGAAGCGAATCAGCTGTACTCATGGGAAACCAGTGGGACACTGAATAGCGGGCAATTGGGATGCACTGACTGAAGCACCACAGGGAATTGAACAAGCTGTGGGTGCTACTGAAACAGGTGAGGTTGCATACAAGCAGTGGGGGCAAGGGATGGAACATGAAGAGAGGGAGTGAAATAAAGACAGGATAGTACAAAAAACAGGAGGAGAGGATACGGAAAGGAAAACTGGCAGAAAGGACACATATATTGGCACATTTAGGTAGAAGGGGCACAGACAAAGGCTCTGAGAAGCAGAAGAGGAACAGATAGTCATAACGGCACATTCAAGGCCCCCATAACCTATGTGATTTGGGCCCGATTTCACTCGAATCTTGCGAATCAGGCCAAGAAATCATGTGAAATCGGCCCAAATTGCATGTGAATGACATCTGAGCTGATGCGTGGTCCCGTGCGTTCAGATCAGAGCTGGAGAGCATACGTGCTGCACATAAGATAAATCTTACGTGCAGATATCAGCGGCACATCGAGGGAGCTTCTCAGCACCCACGATGTATCACATCCAATGTAGGGGGAGGGGGGGCACTAAAAACCAGGCGGATGAATGAAATAAAAAAAACCTCCGCCTGCAGCTTCCAGTGATTTATAGTATGTGAGCTCTCCCGAGGAGCTGCCAGGGTAATCAGGTCAGACTTGGATTTTAGAGGCACAAGGAGGCATAATGGGGGACGGATACAAAAGGAACTATGGGACACAAATTGTGTAACGGATTGGTTTAGGTGGCACAATAAATTACTTAAAAGTTGTAAATGGGTCACTTCACAGATATATATATTTCTAAATAAGAATGGTATAAATCCAAGTGTGCCTATACCCAGAGGTTTGAATCAGACATCTATCAGTTGTGGGATGGCACCTCCAGGGATGGTGCAAGGCACCAGAGTGGCCCAGGAGGGGGTGATGCAGCCGCCGCCACGTTGCTCCACAGGGGGGTGTTATGCAATCGCGTGGGGGTGTGTGTCTTGCAGCTGCCGCATTGCTCCATGGGAGGGAAGGGGCTGGCGATGCATCGCTCCACGGGGGAAAGGGGCTGGCAGCTGTGTTAATCCATGGGGGTAGCAGGGGGCGGGGGAGTTGCACTGCTTACCTTGATCCAGGGGGGGTCCAGTGCCCAAGTGCCACACTCCAGTTGGCGGTGCCCCAGACAAATGCCTAAAGTTGCCTAGTGGTGGCGCCTGGCCTGGGCACTTTGTGGGGTTACGTGATCTTTTCAACCCTCCTTTAACTATTATTTCAAATGATGTATAAAAACGAAGTCCATACAATAATTTTTATTAGTCTTTTTTTTTTTTACAAAAAGTAGAATGCAATGAAGATTTTCAGTGCACAATTGATGGTTAAAGATGGAGTAAGTGGTTTTTCAGGGAGAGAGGCTGCACCAGGTAGAGAGGGGGAAGAGAGAGCCTGTCAGAGAGGGGCGAGCAAAAGAGGATGGACAGAAGGGGCGAGAGGGTGACGGAGTGTTGGAGAGAGAGAGCATAGGCTAGAGAAAAAGGAAGTGTTAGAGAGCGAGAAAGATCAAGAAGATGGGGGGGAGAGGGGTGGTGATTTGAAGAGGGCGATGGGATGTGGTAATGTAACGAGGGACATATATGTCACCATCTGCCTGGCTCCGCTGCTTCCCATCTCCCTAACCGCTCCTGCATGTCCCCCTGCCCGCCATTGCCAGCTCATGTCAGGGTCAGAAGAGCTCGTCCCCGGGGACCCTAATTTTCTTTTTAAAATGAGTTGCCAGGCCACAATTTAGGGTCAAATACATGCTATAGCAGGTAGGATGTGCAGGTTTTGAGGGACATGCCTTTGATTGTGAGAGCAGGAAGGGGTGGTGGGAAGGAGGCACAGACGGATTTAGGCTAAATGGGGCCCTAGGCAAGAAACCGGTTTGGGGGATTAACCAAACAATCCATAGCTCTATATTTCCATTCCTGATTCATGCTCCCCTCGTTAGTTTATTATTATTAATGACCCTTGAACAATATGCCACACACAAAGTAATGCCCCTTACACATTATGCCAAACACCGTAACGCCCCTTACACAACCAGTGATCGTGCTAGGTGCAAAAATGTGTGGGTCCCAGATACCCCTCACTTTATAAAGTTGGGGCCCCACTCCACTGTTTACAGGTTCCATTACATAGTCTGCTTTTGATCTACCCCCTTTACAGTCACTACAATGCCTCTTTAGGTGGGGCAGAAGCAAGACCTGCCTTCGCCTCCACTCCCCCCCCCCCCCCCCCCCCAATCTCTTTACTCTTTTCACCTTTCCTTTTTCTATCTCTAATGTCTGGCAGTGACCACATTTGAAATGTCTGCTAAGAGGGGAGCAGGAGCGTTGCTATAGGGCAGAAGTATCAACCAATGTTAAGTGCATATCTGCATTTAATGCTGGTTAACTGGGGGGATTACGGTTTTTTATATGTATGAACAGCACACCTAACATGCTCTAGGGACATTGTGCTGAGGAACGCTCGGCGGGGCTTTCCTCTGTAATCCCCCCCAACAATTACCGTCCGGGCCGATGTATTAACAGCCGCCTCTTCAGCTTAGGGCTAGCGTTGTCCTTTCCCCACTGTGGGGACAGCACTAGCCCTGCTGCTGGCTCTGGGCTGCGCTAGGGATCTTGCGATAATAACAAGATCTTGTGCATGCCCAGAGAGCCGACCAGGGGAGGTTTTTTTTCTTTTACAATGCGCTCGCGCAGTGCTGCCTGGCCGCCAATAAGGAGAGCTGAGGAGACAGGAAATAACATCTCTCTTTATCGGCAGCCCCATGTATCATACATCAGGGTGATAAGAGTGCCCACTTCTCTTCGTTATGCAGAAGTGAGACCGGTTATTTTAAACTTTTATAGCCCCCATTAATAATTCTGCTATGTAGTGGAACATTTGTGGGTATTATCCCCCCCACATGACCAGCCCCGAGCTTGAAGTGGTCCTGATTCTCAAGATATGGAGGACAAGGTGAGGGTGGTCCCCCATATTTTGGGGATCAGCACCAGGCTCTTGAGCTGGCCCTGGTTTCCAAAATACAGGGGACAAAATGAATATGGGTCCCCCGTATTTTCGGGACCAGCACCAGGCTCCACTAGCAGGGGGTGTAATGCCGTAGCCAGGGGACACTCTTTATGGGGTCCGATGGCCAAAACATTACCCACCCTAACTAATCAACCCAGACCCCCTCTCCAGGGCACCCCAGGCCTGGGCTGAAGTCCGAGGCTATCCCCTGCACCCCTGAGCGGTGGGTGCAGGGTCAATAGTTTGTTTAAACCGTAAAAATAGTAATTTAATACCTACCGGTAATTCCTTTTAACAAAGTCCTTATGGGATACTGGGCATCGTCTTAAGACCTTGGGTATTAGAGGGTATCCGCAAAGTCTTAAGACGATTCCCAGTATCCCACAAGCCTGCCTCACATGCTGGTACTTGGGAAAACCACAGGTACCAGCATGTGGGGCATTAATGGCCCACCGGTACCCATTGGCGTAACTAGATACATGTGGGCCCCATAGCAAAAGTTTGTAAGGGCCCCTATTTATCATCTAATGCTGAAAAATGTATACAGCACATGATACTGCCCATAGCAGCTGCACCCCCTGCACCAATGGTAGTTACGCCCTTGCCAGTACCTATAGTCCCCCTGTAAAAGGAAATATAAAAAAAACACAGGTTTTTAAATAATTTAATAAAAACACAAAAGGAGGTTTTTTTTATATTTTATTAAACTGCATCTGGTGTTCACTCTGCTCCTCCTCCGCCATCAGACTGGCTGCCCCGTCTTCAACTGGCTAATATAGTCAGCTCCAGGGGGTGGGGCAATGACAAGCCATGATTGTCTGGCTGCGGCCACTTTGAATCTTTATTTCTGCCGGGCCGCTGGATGAGAGGGACCAAGACCGCCGCTGAGACAAGGCCACCACAAGGGTCGGTTTATTTAGGGTGAGGGTGGGGAGGGGATCGGAAGTGCCACGAGTGGGGTAGGGTCCAGGTGCTGCGAGTGGGGGCGGGGTCCGGGTGCTGCATCTGGGCATCTAAGGGTGAGGAGGGAGCTGGGCATCTTGGAAGAGGTGCACAGGGCATCTTAGAGGTAGAGGGGTGCTTCTAGCGGTTAGCGTTAGCGGGCAGGGGATCCCTGTTGCGTATGAGAAGTCAGCACGGGGTCCCTGCGGCAGATGGGAACTAGTAGTTCCCATCCGCCGCAGGAACCCCGCTGCTGATCTCACATAAGCTGTCTGGACTCTGCAGCATGTTTCAGACGGCTGGTGGGTGGCATGCAGCGGGGTCTGGCAGCACAGGGTCGGGTAGCGCTGGAAGGCAGGGGGTCGCTGCAGCGTATGTGAAGTCAGCGGCGGGGTCCCTGCGGCAGATGGGAACTAGTAATTCCAATCCTCTGCAGGGACACCGCCAATAATCTCACATACGCCGCAGGGACCCCCTGCCCACCAGCGCTACCCGGCCTAACCCTGTGCTGCCAGAGACCGCTGCATGCCACCCACCAGCCGTCTGAAACATGCTGCAGAGTCCAGACAGGAAGTTTCCGCTGGTCAGAGCTTCCTGCTGCAGGCAGACAGTGAGAGCTGGGCGGCCAGGTACCTGAGGCATTATAGGGACGAGGTGGCTGTGTGACCGGCCAGGCTGACCCCTTCAGCGATCAGTTTAAATTTACAGGCAGGGCTGTTATTCATTGGGGTTCCGCGGGGCTGCGCATCCATATCGCTGTGTGGGTTACACACACAGTGATATTTAGCCACTTTCTGAGCGGTTTAGTAAAGTTCAAAAAGTGTCTGAATATCGCTACGTGTGTAGGGCCCATTAGTTCAGTTGGCAGAGGCAGCAGTGCCCCACTCACAGCCAGCAGTGAGAGAGGAATAAGAGGGAGAGGCAGCAGTGTTTTGTGAGTA
>NC_139225.1:16745131-16760131 GCF_055691185.1 Crinia signifera
TGAGACAGAGAGAGACAGAGAGACAGAGACAGAGAGAGAGAGACAGAGAGAGACAGAGAGAGAGAGACAGAGAAAGAGACAGAGAGAGGGACAGAGAGAGCCTTCTCGGACAGTCCCAACACTTCCCCACTCCATTTGGTTTTCCTGAAGCCTGACCTGAACGATGCGCTGGATATTATTCATGATCATGGCGCTCTCCATGGTGATGGATGAGATTCCCGGGAGCAGATGCGACATCCCGGTGGCGTGCTCTTTCGGCAGACCATCAACCTGCCCGGACAGAGGACATGTGGGGACATTAGGGGTGAAAGGACAAGGAAGAGAGGGGGGGCAGGTGGGGAGCTTCATACTTTAGCCGCCAGGTTGTCGATCTTGTCAATGACTTTGCCGATGGCCATGCGGATCTCTGTGCTGTGCTGCCGGGCTTCCGTCATCAGGAAGGAGGTGACGTCGCCTGAGGCTTAGAAAGCAAAAACCATGTACGAATACTATACAGGAAGCCGTAAAGGCAGTTCTGGCTAATAAGCCCCAAGTGGGCAGGAGAACATTCTAACTACAGACTGTTCCTTCCTCACTAGTGCTCATCAGTGGATAAAGCACAGAATCAAAACACTGCCATGCGATTCGCTCTTCCCGGGTGTTGCCCCTTTAGCTAAACCTTAGGATCCATTTAAATTTTACTAGCTGAATCACCATAGTAATTTCTATGTAAGATTTGGGGGAGATGTATCGAGCCTTGGAGCGATTCTTCTGTCATTTCAAAGGCTGTGCTAGATAAATGACAGTTAGGAGCTGATTGGCTGCTGTGGGCAATGTCTCAGCTTTATCGCTCTCTCTGTCGAAGGCTTAATACAGCTGCCCCTTGTACATCCATAAATCCGCACTGTACCTTGGTAGGAAGCCGGTTGCTGCACAGGAGCGGGGTAGATGTGTCCTACAGGCTGCAGCTGGGTGGCAGAAGTGGGGTTCTGTGAGTACGTATACTGGAGTCCTGCGTATAGGCTGGAAGAGAAACGCACACAGTGGTCTTACCCTACGGCCAGCCGCCAACATTTATCTGATCCGGAACGCAAATACCGGCCTCCCCACTAACCGCGTCCAGGATAGATTAATCCTACGCACAGCCGCCAACATTTATCTGATCCGGAACGCAAATACCGGCCTCCCCACTAACCGCGTACAGGATAGATTAATCCTACGCACAGCCGCCAACATTTATCTGATCCGGAACGCAAATACCGGCCTCCCCACTAACCGCGTACAGGATAGATTAATCCTACGGCCAGCCGCCCACATTTATCAGTTCTACGCCCAGAATGCACCTACCGGCCTCTCCACTAACCGCGTCAAGGATAGATTATAATGATTAAATAGTAAAAAATTTCGGTATATGTTACCATACCTGGAAACCAGAAGCGGACCCCGAGGGAGGTGCCTGGGAGGGAATGGGACCCACAGGTAACAGGGCGGTTGAAGAGGTAAAATGCCCGGGTACCAGCGGTTGCTGTGGGACTGTAAATGACAAAAATAAAAAAATAAAAGAAGGACAAAAAGAGGACACCTTTAAGACACCAAAGATTCCCACCCAAAATCAAAATTGCATGGACCGGCTACTCCATCTGTCAGGTTACGTGTTGCTATAGATCAGGGGTGGCCAACCGGTCAGAGGTAAAGAGCCGAAAAATATCGGTAGTCAAGCTAAAGAGCCGACATCATGCGCGCGCCAAAGGCGCATGCGCCAAAAAAAAGGGGCGTAGTCTATTTTAACACCTTGGGTGGGTGCGATACAAATATGCCTCCAATACTGCAGTGCCATATATACATATGCCCCCAATAGTGCCAGATACACATATGTCCCCCACGGTGCCAGGTATGCACCACACGGTGCCGGGTATGCCCCCACAGTGCCAAAAAGCTGGTATGCCCCCACAGTGCCACAAACTGCTATGCCCCCACAGTGCCACAAACTGCTATGCCCCCACAGTGCCACAAACTGCTATGCCCCCACAGTGCCACAAACTGCTATGCCCCCACAGTGCAAATTCCCCAGCAGCAGCACTCACCGTTGTTGCTGCTGCTGCCAGGCGGGGAGAGGACAGTCTGGTGTCCCCCTGCAGTCCTCCTGTCATGTCACCGATGGGAGGAGAGCACAGCACACCGCGCGTCTCCTTCCCCCTCACTTCCCTGTGACTGGGCCTCCCACCAATCAAAGCTCACTGGCCGGCTCCTGATTGGCTGCTGGCCCGCAAGCTCTGATTGGTAGACGGCCCAGTCACAAGGATGCACAGTAAGGGTAGGAGAGATGCGCAATGTGCGCTCTCCTCCCCTCAGAAGGAGAAGGGATTCAGGGAACCGGCAGCAGGGGGACTGGGACAGACGGTGGGCGGCGGGCAGCAGTGGGAGCAGGAGCCACACTTTACAAGGGGAAGAGCCGCATGAGGCTCAAGAGCCACAGGTTGGCCACCACTGCTATAGAGAATGCATTTGATTCTATTGGAAAACTGTTGTTGATCTCAACGGAGGACACACTGAATAATTATAATGCAGTTCAAGTGATTTGTATTGCAACAGCGCCACCTGGTGACAAAATCTTAAGCTAATATTTGAAATAACCAATGGATAGGGGGGGTACATGAGCAGCAACAGGTGCAAATGGCCATTATCTAGAGTACATGAGCAGTCATAGGCACACTCACAAGTAGGAGGCATGACAGCAGTATCGATGGCACACACACAAAATACCGAGCTGCAGCGCTCCGTGTGCCAATGATATATACAGGTTAGAAATAATGACTACTTTACCTGGAGCAGGTATGTGGCCTGTGACTGGCATATGGCTGATCTGTGGGGTGGGGCGAACAGGTGTCGGAGCAGCCGGATGTGGGGAGGTTCTCTGTGGATCCTACAATAACAATAATAATATGTATATATATTTTATTATTATTTATTTTCAGTCTCTTATATAGCGCAAGCATATTCCGTTGCTCTTTACAATTGGAATCAACATTGACAAGAGAAACCGGGAGATTACAGTCATTTGTCAGAATGTAACGTGTGATTGCTGTAACGGTTGTAGTATGGGGTATACTCAGAGGCCACATCCTATAACTGTTGGGCGATGAGCAACAGAGGACAAAAAGCTGAAATGGCAAAGCATAGTACAGTCACATGCGCAGAGATTCAAGAAATCTGCAAAAGATATTGTAGGATATTTAGGTGACTGCAAACCATTCGCTCTGTAACACACGCCCCTATGTAAATCAGTGGTGTAAAACAGGTGTACCTAGCCTGGCAGGGAGGAGAACGCAGGGTTCTAGCTAGTAGCCTGATTATACCACTAGGACAGGATGGAAGCCGCTTGTCTCCATCCCAACTGCAGAAACATGCACAGACCCTTTTTACTTACTGTATTATGGATACAAGGATGGGCTCACAAGCGTGTACAAGCCACTACAAAGATGAAAGGGGACGTATGGGGGAGGAGTAGTCCCACCATTGCCTTCAGGGGATCAGGAAGCCTTAGTGGAATTAATGCTAATCCCAGGCGAGAGGGTGTGGGGAGACACGGGATTAATGCCGCTGCACCCCAGCGGCAGGGAGCAGAGGCTGGTATCTTCCCCGCCCATCTCCTGTCTGCCACACGGTGGCGTCCATATTGTAGACACTTTGTAGATGGCTTAAGGGACAAACTGTGTCCAATGAAACACATATGAGATGCCTTTGTGGGAGTGGCCCTCCTGTTAGAACATGAACTTTATAAGCCTGACGAGCATTAAATACCCCCCAGCATGTTAACATAACAAAAAAAAAACAACTTTTACTTTGAACCAAGTTTGACGGCATTTTTCTGCCCCCAGACCGCGCTGCTGCCTACTCTTAATGTGTGCCCATGTTTGGTGGGGACGCCCCAAACCGGTATCCCAGTGACTGGGTGAGTGTCAGAACGCTGGGACAATGTCTTTACGTTTAACTACAGCCAAAACTGTTGCAATCAGCTTTGGGAGGAGGCGTCAGACTAGAAGTGCCGGCACCTGGCACGGCTGCCCAACTGCAGAGGTGGACCCAGGTCGGCGCTGATAGACCACCCAGTATCACCAGTTCGGCACCGGGCACGGCTGGACCTGGATCTAAGCATGTGCTAGAGTACAGAGGCTATTATTTAGCGGAGTATTTATAGCCTTATATATATCATTATAGACAGAGGCTTGTCAGGCTCGTTACTGCAACCACCTCACCTCAATCTCTGAGTCGCTGGAATCCGGCTGTGGCGTGGAACTACCAGAGAGAAATGGCAGCATAGGCTGACCCATCTTCGCCATCCTGTGGATCAGTTTTGCTTTAGCCACATCAGGGATTCTGGGGAAAGAGAATACCCGGTCAGCAATTATACTCAGTGGTCCAATCCCCCCAGGAAGCTGCCACCGGTGCCTCCAATCCCTCCCAGCCAGCCGCTGCCGCCTCCAATCCCTCCCAGCCAGCCGCTGCCGCCTCCAATCCCTCCCAGCCAGCCGCTGCCGCCTTCAATCCCTCCCAGCCAGCCGCTGCCGCCTTTAATCCCTCCCAGCCAGCCGCTGCCGCCTCCAATCCCTCCCAGCCAGCCGCTGCCGCCTCCAATCCCTCCCAGCCAGCCGCTGCCGCCTCCAATCGCTCCCAGCCAGCCGCTGCCGCCTTCAATCCCTCCCAGCCAGCCGCTGCCGCCTTCAATCCCTCCCAGCCAGCCGCTGCCGCCTCCAATCCCTCCCAGCCAGCCGCTGCCACCTTCAATCCCTCCCAGCCAGCCGCTGCCGCCTTCAATCCCTCCCAGCCAGCCGCTGCCGCCTCCAATCCCTCCCAGCCAGCCGCTGCCGCCTCCAATCCCTCCCAGCCAGCCGCCTCCAATCCCTCCCAGCCAGCCGCTGCCGCCTCCAATCCCTCCCAGCCAGCCGCTGCCACCTCTAATCCCTCCCAGCCAGCCGCTGCCGCCTCCAATCCCTCCCAGCCTGCCGCAGTCACTGCCTTCCATCCCTCCCAGCCAGCTGCTGCCACCTCCAATCCCTCCCAGCCAGCCGCTGCCTCCTCCAACCCCCCCCCCCAGGTAGCCGCCACCACCGCCTCCAATCCCTCCCATGCAGCAGCCCCTGCCTCCTCCAGCCCTCCCCCCAAAGCAGCTGCCACCACCGCCTCCAATCCCTCCCAGCCAGCCGCCTCCAATCCCTCCCAGCCAGCCGCCTCCAATCCCTCCCAGCCAGCCACTGCCACCTCCAATCCCTCCCAGCCAGCCACTGCCACCTCCAATCCCTCCCAGCCAGCCACTGCCACCTCCAATCCCTCCCAGCCAGCCACTGCCACCTCCAACCCCCCCCAAGCATTGCCGCTGCCTCCAATCCGACCCAAACCACGACCACCGGCATCAGATCCTCCCAGGCACTAACCAGCTCTACAACGTAGACATCACAATGAACACATATAAATGTATTACACCAGCTACAAGGAACAGTGCAGACCAGTAGGACTTACTGCTAGCTGCTCGCTGATGGAGTTAGACTTGGCCCGGACAGCTGGTTCCCTGGAGAAGAGAAGGATGCAGGAGATCATAGACACCGGTCACTGTATTGTCTACATAAAGCTCTTTATTATAATTCTACACATCAGAAATCTGCAGCCAGTGACTGTCCCTAGTGGTGAGGTGGAAACATTACACCATACAGACGGTATAGGACATACAGAATAGCCCCTCAGGGCAGTAGGACGTACCCAGGTTTTGGTGGCACAGATGTAGGCGGCTGGGGAAGCATGTCCGCGGGGATACCATCGGTAATAGACACTGGTGAATCCCGGGACCCAATGCTGTGTCTGTCTCCTCCCAGATCCTTCTGTTTCATCTGCGGAGAGGAGAATCCAATGTTATTTGCCATATACCAGAGACTGCCCTCCACTGGCGGAAAAGTAGAATTACCATCTACAGTAACTACAAACGTGCAATTTATATATTCAGGACAGAGTCATATATGGGTCCGCAACCTAGAGCTAGTGAGGTTACTGAGGCATGAGGCACATGGTGAGATACCAATAATACCGGCTACAGATTAACAACATTCATTACAGACAAAAGCATTATACATAAGAGGATACAGTAACCAGAGTAAACAGGTACTCACGCGTTTCACTTCAACCTCAAACAGCAGGGTGGCGTTTGATGGGATCCGACCGGAAAATCCCTGAGAACCGTATGCAAGAGCTGGTGGGATCACCAAAAACCTCTTCCCGCCTTTCTTCATTCCCAACATCCCATCTTCCCAGCCCTAGCCAGATAAAAGGTAAAACGCGTGAATAGAGAGGGAGATTTCCCTCAGACAGCGAGTTTGCTAGAACACTACAAGCTCCTCATCCTCATTCTGTCCTAAAGGTGGTTACCATGGGTCTTCAAACTGTGGCCCTCCAGATGTTGTGAAACTACAAATCCTAGCATGCCTTGCCACAGTTTTAACACTCCCTTATAGCAAAACTGTGGCAAGGCATGCTGGGATTTGTAGTTTTACAACATCTGGAGGGCCACAGTTTGAAGACCCATGGTGATAACGAAGAGCTTGAGCCTGTTCCCCAATATAAGTTAACTTTCAGACTCCCCGTGAGCCTGGATTGCAGTGTATGCAATTAGCGAGCAGTGCAGGAATGGGACCTAGGTTAGACTTCACAGAAGGTCTGAGCTGGGAGAGACGCATCTCATCTTATTTTAAAATGAGTTAGCATGGTGCAGTTTAGTGGCAAAACGCGTTTCCAGACTGCCGACATGAAAACAGACAACATGACGAGGTCAACATAGGTTTAAAAATGTTTTTTATTTTTTTAGTTAGCTAGTTATTACTTCTCCATCCATGTCGGCATAAAGGGAGAATAGTGCGTTAAGCGTAGCCGGGCACCAAACCCGAAGCATGGCGAACAAAGCGAGCCATGCAAGAGTGTGTGTTACACTAATTGTCGACATTGACATGAAAAATATAAAAAAAAAAAAAAGGGGGAAAAAAAAAAAACTCATGTCAACATTTTCATGTGTCCACCTTTGCTGTCGACCTTTTGATCATGTCAATCTTTTGGGGTCGGCCTACTCTGACTGTCTATCTAAACGTGTTCGATCTAATAATCCACACCCCAGTGACTGCAAGGTCCATGTGGGGACCCTTAAGAGATCTCAGTGGAAATTGAGGAACAGCAGAAAAAAAAAAAATCTAATGACAACAAGGTGAAGCCTGATATCTCCCTTCCTCCGACAGTGCGGATCCGCAGTAACCCCGATATAAAAGCATCATTCCACACTCCTACACCTCTACATAGACCATACAGAGCCAGGTCTCAGATGATTGGGTTTTACCTTTATTACTTTCCCGGAGCCCAGCTTTAGGCGCAGGAATTTGTCCTTCTGCAAGTTGGAGTCGAACATCTGCAATACAAGGAGACAGCGGGAAACGGCAGCGATTATACGGGACGCCGGGAGGAGCAGAAACACCCCTGTAGCTGACACAGGTGTCATACCCAATACATTCAGGGTTAATAACTGATGGAACACAATACGTATGCAATGGTTCCTATTGCTGCATTGCTCCAATCTGGCCCAAGGTCGCCGCGATACCCCAATCAGCGCACTTGGGTCAGTTAAGCTAGCGACGGAGAAAGTTATAGATCGCCATAAGCCTGAAACGCATCGGGTACCTGGCCAACTCCGTGGTTCTGAAATAACCACCCTGTGTATGCCACTTCTAACAGGTCACCGGCGTCGGCTGCCTGCCCGTCCCCGGGGATCATGTCTTGGGCGAGAACGGTGTCCAGAGAGGGGGCGGAGTTACACTTGGCGATGCAGACCTGTTGGGGGAGAGAGACAAGACGGAATCACGTAGGAGCAGATATAATGACTAGATCAATGGATTATTACACCTATATACACACAGAATATAACAGAACAGCATATTTAGGCCTTCAGGTTTGGCTAACTGACTTTCCAAGCCTACAAGGTGCCTGACACAGCTTCTGGGGGGGGGGGGGGGGGGTTGAGCTTTCAGCTGTGCAGTGCCAGAGGCCCCTCCCCCACTCTAGCTCAGCAGTGCCAGAGGCCCCTCCCCCACTCTAGAGTCCTTCAAAACAGACCTGCTCACGCATTTCACTAAAGTTCCTTTAATCCCTAAGCAATTGCAACCCAAATGCCCAGTTCCGTTTCCTGTTACCCTTATTGTGTAGCTAGTTCTTTTCATAGTAAACGTGAAACCCGTTGACGCCTACTGGGAGAGAAGTGCGCCATAAATCATATCATTACACAAATCGCTCCTGTGTCCCACGGGAAGGACTGTACCCAAGGGCGTAACTAACAGGTGCAAGAGGTGCAGCTGCTAAGGGGCCCATCTTTTTTTGTACAAGCAATATGTTCTACATACATTTATCACCATCAGTTGCTAAATAGGGGGCCCTTACAAACATTTGCTATGGGGCCTATGAATATCTAGTTACGCCCCTAACTGTACCTGCTTACTGAAGTCCACAGCTGCGGCCTCCGTCTCGAACATAACGGACCAGCTCTGTCTCTGGTCGTCGTAGAAGGCGGCATAGTTATTGAGCTGCACCTGTAGTGACCAGAAGACAAAAGTTCACATCAAACTGGGTGTCTCCTTATCACCCGCCTCTCAAAATGCCAGCAGCCATGTTATTGGCCAGCACCTCCCATGCGGGGAACAGGACGAACCACAAAACATTTGCAGTGAGGATGGGCTCAGTGTTGCTTTGTGTCCTGCTACATAGAGCGTAGGACCCTCACCATTGGCTGCATACACTGCACAGGAGAATAGCGTCCTGAGGGGAGACAACATTCCCAAGGGTCCTGCGACCCCCCATAGGACTACAGAAACATATGGGCCTAGCACTCAGCACATCCAAATACTATTGAGAAAAATACCTTCAAAAGAAGAAAATGAATCTAAAAGGACTTAATCTTGTTCACCAAAACCGCTGTTAAATATACTGTACAGAGGACGTCCCCTACACCCAGCGTCTATACGCCACACATGGCGAGACAGACGCGCCAGCGACGCAAATAAGGAAAACAGCAGATCAGGTAAATCGCTCATTACTAAAGATGCCAAATTGCCAGCCCATCACATTCCTGGTAGCGCCCTGTGAACATCAGTATTGTGTGGGGATCAGGCCAAGTGGTGGCGGGGGGGGGAGCCGGTGCCGCCGGTGCTGCTTGGTCTATGTAGATTCAATGAAGCCTGCACCTGCCGCACGGATTCTGCTGAACATAACCCTTCAAAAATGGCTGCTGCCTTGGAGAATACTGATGGTATAGGTCCTACTGGACCTCTAGAGTCTGTCAGATTAAAGCAGCGCATATAGAATTATCCGGAAGTGCTGGATTCCAGGAACAGCAGCGCGTCTCTAACAATGAAAACCCTGGCAACGAGCATGTAACCCTGGCAACGAGCATGTAGGTAAAAAATTATAATTAATATGGGGGGGGGGGGGGGAAAGAGTACCAGAAACTTTTTATAACAGTGCACAGTACCTGACGTTATAGCTCTGTACTTACCGTGAACACAAACGCAGGGTGTATCCGGGCAGCGGTGATCGGCTGCTTCTGACTGATGTACAGAAGGATCCTGTACTGGATTGTAAAGGAAAAAAGACAGTTGTCAGTCAGTGACTGGCGCAGCAACATTACAGGCGCAACACAGCAGGGGACCAGCGCGACACGACCCAGCGCATACATATTCAGAACATGCTAGACACAGGTAATATAAAGCAACCCTGCAGACCACTCACCTCTTTAGTAGTGTTATTACCCAGCACAGCTGCCCCAAATTTGCCCTGCTTCACGTACTGCCCGCTCACACTGCACAAAAGAGAATAAGGGGAGAGTTTAACATACAAAAGGAGATATAATCGGACAATGGACCTTATTGTGGTCCACACGCAACACCCATGAAATGCAGGGAGTTCCCATGGGCTCTGTCCACCGCCACCGCCCCGCACCCGCACTGCTATAAGGATGGCGAACCGTCATACAGGCCTCATCTGCACACAGGGTGAAAACAGGCAATACAGTATACTGGGAACCAGTGACATCACCTAAACAGGAAGTGCCTCAGTGACATCATGGATACCTCCTAAAATATATGGTGCATTCAGTTATTAGTTCAGCAGATAACACGTCCGCTGCAGTTCTAAAGCTGCCCATACACTAACGCGATCTGATACTTTTCTACACGATTTCGACGCACCGGGCCGATAAATCGCCTGAAAAGTGTAAAATTGTACGTCGTTTTCTTACGATTCCGATCTGATGCGTCTTAAGTCGTATCCACAGACTAACACTGCTGCAGTAAGGATTTATCGTACACGGGTCAGTGAATGGGATTGCATGCAAAATGACCGCACATCATGTATCGATCGAGTACATGAATGGCAAGGCTGAAATCTCAGCTGTGTAATTGCTGGGGGATCTTTATTATAATCACAGGGTGACATCACGACTGGGGAGAGAGAGCGGATGGCAGTAAAGAGCTCAGACGGGGTTCCTCCTGCACTGGGAGTACCAATGTCTGTACCTTCTACCACCTGATATTGCAGAGGACGCATGGCTGACATCACAGAAGATACTAGGTCAGACGGGGTTCCTCCTGCACTGGGAGTACCAATGTCTGTACCTTCTACCACCTGATATTGCAGATGACGCATGGCTGACATCACAGAAGATACTAGGTCAGCCGGTGCACTGGAAGGAAGACGCAGCACATTAATACACAGAACTTACTATTTATAGGCATGGACCGCTGTGGCGAAGAGCACGGAGGGCGCAGGGCCAGCTGCTCCGGTGGGCTTTGGGGATTTAGTACCTGGCGAAGGAATAAACAAATGTCAGGACGTTCCGGACATCAGTCGTGGAAACCAGCACAGTCGCCTCCCTTCCTGCGGCCCCCCACCAGTCTACACAATGGCTTGAAAGGCTTCGTGCCTCCAGTGTTTAGGGGTTCCCAGCACGAGTGAGGAGACGCAGATTCTCACCAGCGGACGTGGGGCCCTTCTTCGGCTGCTTGGGAGCCGTGTATTGGAAGGACTCGTTCCCGGGAGCAGAAACAGTCTGGTCCAGGCCGAACAGAGAGGCCAGCTTCGCCCTGTGTGGGGGGACGAGAGCCTAATATTACACTGCAAATCCATGTGACATAAAGAAGAAATAAAACCTTCCTGAGATGAAACAGCGCCCCCTGGTGGTAGCATTAACATGAAATCTAATAGAAAGCTGATTATGGACAAGCTAAAAAGACCTGAAGCAAGTGCACATTATTGCTTTCAAAATAGAATTAAGACACAGGGGATTTTTTATCGGTTGCTATGGGTTACAGCACCTCCTTGCTATTAACACCAAGTAATTAAACAATACACCTTATAGCCATAAAATCAGCAGCGCACAGCCATTGGTTCCTAAACCCAAGATGGCAAGAAGCCTATACACACAGTCCTCTCCATTCATCACACAAGGATCAGCAGCAGTTGGCATCGTGGCACCATCCCCCCCCCCCCCCCCCCAATCGATGGGGCACACTGACCCGTGGTTCTCCTGCCAGAGGTAGTCTCTCCTCCATGGCTGGGACATGCTGCCTGGGTGGTTATGCAGGGTCTATAATATTCCTCAGTTCCCCTGCGACGCACAGCGGTTACGTAGCCCAACAAGCGTGCTTGGTATCTGTCACCTCCCTGCTACAAACCAGCAGAACGCTTCCGAGCAGACACCCGGGTCCTTAGCCCGGCAGGGAGAGAGCAGCCTGCGATGGGATCAGGGTGGCTGCATGGCAAAGCTTGGATAATTGCATTAACGCAAATCATCTGACACTGGTTTAAGAGCCCTAACTAGGGGGCCGGCCACTCACTTCCTCAGTCCTGTCCTCAGTGCAGACAGACGCGACCTCCCCTTCATAGGGTCAATTCATGATATGATGCAATATATATATATATCTCTTCAGGAATATACGAAGATTATGTCCCAAACTGGAGCCTGTAGGCTGAACTGCCATTAACCTTTCAGTGCCAACAACTCAGAGAGATGTTCCAAATATCCGCTAAAAATGCCAGCATCACTCCCATTTGTTATATAAATTCAAATAAGTTTAAAAAAAAATGTACGATATTTCCAATACAAGGTAAACATTAAGGTCATTATGATGAATAAATAGGTTTGGTTGCCAATTTTCACACCTATTTTTGACAAATTCACTTGGCACCCAAAGGGTTAATAAAACACCATAGTTCGCATCGATCTCATGACATAAGAGTCACAACATAAATTTCTTATGCAGCAGGGTCATATGCTGCTAATGGCTTATTAACGCCACAGCGACTGAGAGTCAATGTATCTTTATCATCATGGCCAGCCAGTCATATCATGGCAGGCTTTGGAGGCCACCTGTGATTGGCTGAGTGGGGGGCAGTTTGCTCCGCCCACTACAATCTACTTTATTATTTTATTTTTATTTCCTGTGCAGTAAAAGACGATCTGGTCTGGATTCCCCTTTACCATTAGCAATGACAACAGTTTGATCTGTGCATCTACTGAAGCAGGTGTACTATAGCTCAGAGACAAGGTTGACAATCAAAATGTCGACACTGAACTGTTGGCATGGTAGGTTGACAAAAAAAAAATTTGACATTTAAAAGTCCATAAAACTGGTGACAATCCTGAACAACTCAATATGACCTTCGCATGTGTCGATGATGGTCATGTAGACCTTTATTAATGTCGACTTAGAAATGGTCTGTGGGCCATCCGGATCCCTACTGACGCTGCAGAGTAGGGGCCAGTGACGTGTAGTGACCCCTGGGTTAGGGGGCTCTTACATAGTATAATCTGGGAAAGGGGAACGGGCAGAATAATAAGGGTTCTGTACACGAGTACAAGGTCATGAGGACCCGAGCTGTAAAACACACAAAGTACACAACTCACTGCTGGGAGATAAATACTGTGGAAGAACAGGACAATGACTTTCTGTCTATGCAGATGTGGAAGTTTCCTGCTCTGGTCCCAGCTTCTGCTTTCCACTTCTCCGATGCATTCATGCCGGCTCCTTCCGGGTAATAATCTCAATTCAGTGAGTATTTTCCCCCACACGCCAACAGGATGTACGGAACCTCGCCATAGAACACTGACAGGGCCGGTTCTGCAGGGAGCAGCCCAAAATATCACAGCGCCACTAGAAGTGACATCGCCACCCTGACGTTAGTAGTTATAGTTCCACTTAATCCTGAACCACAGCGCCGTCTTAGAAAGCTGCCCCCCCGGACAGCGGGTACTCCCGATCAGTAGGGGGGCCCGCTCAGTAGGGTCAGATTTATCGGCAGCGAGTTGTACACAGATAGGGCCAGATGTATCAAGCTTCAAAAAGTGATAAAGTGGAGAGTGATATACAAGCAGACAATCAGCTCCTACCTGTTATTTTTCAAACCCAGCCTATGACATGGCATGTAGGAGCTGATTGGCTGGCTGTTTATCACTCTCCATTTTATCACTTTTGAAGCTTGATACATCTGGCCCATACTGCGCCGCAGGGGTTCGATATGCGGGCAAGGTTATTTTTACAGACGTTGCTGAATTATTACAGGATGAGTATCCCGTATCCAAACTGCTTAGTACCAGAAGCATTGTGGATAACGGATTATTCTGTATTTCGGATTATTTTGGTAACTATGGTTTTCAAAATAATTTGGATAACGGATATCAGGATAAGGGAAACGCAACCTGTATTAGTTTTTGGAGCATGTTCAATTTTCAAACAAATCTATATTTATAATTGGAGCGTGCAATCTCCAGGTTTCCCCCAGTATGGGGCATTAATGCTGCACCAACCTTTTAAGCCAGTGTTCGGTCCTCATTAACCCAGCAGGTGCACAGGTGTACTATTTACTCACAGACACATTTTATAAGGTCCGCAGGTGGAGTTAATGATTTCACTTGTGATTCTGTGAGAGGTACTTGTTTCCTAGCACGGCGCCCATCGCATCGCATACCATAAGCCATACGATGGTATGCGATGTTACGCAATGGCAGCCAATGTTATACAATTTTAAGTCGTATACCATCGCATTGTATGCCATTGTATATACAATAGATAGTGTGGCGAGCGCAGCGAGCCCGAAGCGTGGCGAGCGCACGCGGAATACATGTAAAGTAATACGCGTCCGCTCGCCTCGCTGCGCTCGCCACATTATATAAAATCAACTCCATGCCGACGTGGATAGTGGGGGTATGAAAAGGTCGGAGGACGCGTACCACCGCTCGCCACGTTTCGGGTTGGCGTTAATAGTGGGGGTGGCGTGGGGGTGCATTTAACATTGTAAGCACCCATTAGGGTGCTTATACAATTAAAAATAATATGGGGGGGGGACATTTACCATTGAAAAAAACCATTAGGGTGCTTATACAATTTAAAATCTCATCGCATCGCATGCGGGTATATGGCATGCGATGCCATACGACTGAATATTGTGGGCGCCGTGCTGGGAAATAAGTACCCTGTGAGGAGACCTGCAAAACATGCACTGCGTGGGGTAATGAGGACCGAGTTCCCTGACCACTGTTTTAAGCGCTCAACTTCTTGGGCAAAGATGCACAAGGACAGAGGTGGGGTGATCACAGGGGCATGTAAATGGTAATGTACCTGCAGGCCACAGTCCTCACTAATACACCCCCTAATGTGCTACTGCAAAATCAATCTGTGCCCAACACAAGGCAATATCGGTTCCCACACCTGGTAGCAATGCATATGGAGGAGGGGGACCTGCCCTTACTGGCAGTCGGGGAGGGGCTCCGCACTTATGGACAGGGGGGAATGGGACCTGCTCTTACTGACAGGGGAGGAGGGGGGGCGCAGGGCACCTGCTCTTACTGACAGGGGAACCAGCTCTTACTGACAGGGGGGCCAGGGGACCTGCTCTTACTGACAGGGGGGCCAGGGGACCTGCTCTTACTGACAGGGGGGCCAGGGGACC